>NC_141261.1:27287500-27887500 GCF_054856545.1 Hippocampus guttulatus
CTTTTAATGCGTTTATCATGAGGAGGCGTGAAGAATGAGGACCTCGGTGGAATATTATCGCATGAATAAAGCAGCAACCCTAAGACCCACTGGGGTTAATTGCAGATTGACCCGGTTTGCTGTAGGCTCTGATTAAAGTGGTTACAATCAATGCACCCATTATCACACTGTCTTTCCGCATCCTCATCAAATAAGTACATGTTCACAGTATGCATCGGTGAGGCCAAATCTTAAAATGTAACAATAACTTAATAGCATGGTTGAGTTCATGGGCTGCCTGCACTTGTCTGAGGAGAGCCTCATTTTTATGTAACTTTACCAGGGAGCTGTCATTGAGAAGCATACATCGTGCAACATTTTCAAAATCACAAAAGGATTGGAAAGACACAGGCATGGAGTGAGAAGCCCTGCACACAACCATTTTGAAAAATATACTCCCAAAACATTTTGGACATGGACTCTAACAGTCCTATTTCAGTCAACTACAACTTTGTGGAAGAGCAACAGTCTGACAGAATATGATCTACTTATAAAAGAACTGAATACAGTGAGGCAAATCTTCAGGGGATCATTTTCAATGGGTTTTGACAGTATACAGGCAAGTCTGACTGATTTGTGTGTTGACAGTGTAATACCACGTTGGGTGCTGTGTTTCTATGTGTTGCTGCTCCATGTCTCTTAAGTAGCAGTTGTTTCAACACCCCGTAAAGTCAATTCAGAGATCTGTTTCAAAAAATATATGTTTGAAGATAATTGGAAACTGTCACCATTTGATAAGTGGCATCTTGGCACCCATAGCCTGTCAGTAGCACCTTGTCTTTAATATTAACAGGTGCACATGACAACAGCTAGCTTCTCTCTATTTCTATCGCAAAGACAAAATGTCGAAAAGATTTGATCATGTCACTCTTCGATTATCGTGTCTATCTTCATTAGTGATCTGCAGCAAATTGCAAATAATTTATACATCAAGTGCATCTTGATTTGATGGCCAAACACTTACAACTGATCAATCTTATGCCACACTGCTGCCACCTGGAAGTAGACTGAAAAACTATACCAGAAAGTGAATCATAATACAAAGTCACCGTAAATTTGGTGCAAAATTAAATCTAAGAGTCAATGAAAATGAATGAGATGGTTGAATGCTAATCATGAATACTATTGCTTTGGGAAAGAATAAACTCCCAACAAGTTCAATTCAGCAAAACTGAGAATTGCAGATTTTCTTTTAATTTTTTTCCGACAAATGAATGGCAGAGACTGTCACAAAAAGCTTTGCTGGGATGCTGGCGTCACCTCCATGCAGGTAGCCGACACGTCGAGACGAGACACTGCAGGAGCTAGCGATAGCCAGCTTTGCAATACAGTACACACCCACTGGCTACTGCTGCCTGCTAAACACATTGCTATTTCGCTGCTAACTCAGAAGTCACGGCATCATTTCGCCTGCATGGCGGCAAATAAGCTACACTTCTTCCAAGTCTCGCTCTCACGAAGTGATTACAAGGAGTAATTAACAGGAGAGCCGGAGAAGCCATGCTAATTGCTTAGCTATCAGAATGTTATCGTGAAAGACTGGAATTAAAAGTGCTTGGGTGACTGAGTACACTTCACAGAGGTCTCTCTGGAACCACATTAAAGCGGAGCGTGTCCGTCTTTGATCAGCAAAATGGCAGGCAATTTAATTTAAGTGTCTGGAGAGAAAATTAATGACAAATAATGCTTCACGCATCACAAAACAATAAATGTTACGGCGTCCTGTCAGACAGGCAGGAGGAGTGGCCTAGAAGATTATAGATCAATATTTTAATATTGAAAATAAGCATTTCAGAGAGTAGATGCATTTAGGATATTTAATATTTAAAATATCACAAATGTGATTTGTTTTGAGATCTCCAGAATACAGTAAATGTTTTCAAAAGTACATTACACTTGCGCTCATTTTTTCATTTTATTTTTTTAATTAATCCACTTCTCTGAACCGTTTTTTATGTCTCTTAGATTGATATCCACATTGGTGAACAAATTTGTAGGCTACTGTGCTTCTGTTTACATTTGATAATTTTATATAGCAGCAATACTGGATGCATTTCTCATTTGATAAAAGTATGTTTAATGTCACTTAAAAATAATGTGAGAAAAGGTCAGCAGTCAAAGAGTGCTGTATATTTTTATTTGTAGAATAACTGAAAATATATCCTGTTGTATCATTATTGTGACGTAAAATGGCCTGTATAATGATCAAAGATTTTTCTCCATATCACCCAAGACTACTTTGAATAGGACATACGGGGGGGGGGGGGGGGGCAAACAAAAAAACCCAACTAACTAAATGATCTAAACCTTGAAGGCTTCTGGGAATCACTTTAGGCGTACTTGGGCACTCCGAAATAAATGTGACACAAAAGTCCCCAAATCTCTCCTCTAAAATCAGATTAACTGTCGGAGGAGCCTACAGATGGCACCAAGTCCATCAACATCATCAGGAATGTGAAACAACTTGATCCAAAAGTCTTTTAATTTTTCTCCCTCTCTTCCCGCAGCTCTTCTTAGATCAAGTCAGTCGCGTAAGCCCCTTTCCAAAGTTGGAGGGACCTTATGAAATCAATCCAACGCGAATGAGATTGTATCCTCTTTTAATCACCACGGAGCTCAGCTCTTTCACGCTCTGCGTTCCCAAAATATCCCTGGCAGTTTTCCCACGCCAGTCGCTGGTTATTAATGATAAGACGTACTGTCTGGCAGCACAACGACGAGGAAATGGATCTGATATGAAGTGTGACGCTTGAAATAATAAATACACTGACGAGCCAAAATTATATGTACTGTATATGCACTAATAAAAGTTTCAATACCATCTCATCCTAATTAAAAAAAAAAAAAAAGGAAAAATGATTGCTGACACTAAATTTTATTCATATGATCTATTAGTAAAGATTTTAATAAGCTCGCTGCTCAGAGCTGCATATCAAATATTTATTTTTTTAACACTTTTAAATTGGGTGACTTAAATTTAACGGTGCTTATCCTCACACAAAACATTCCTCTTTCAAATCACCTTTCCTAGTGAAATGAATCGAAATGCTACTAACCCATTACAGACAGAGCCGCAAAAATGATAAATAAAAAATAAAAGTGAAAATAGTGCTCTTTGAAATTGTACTTTATAAAAAAAAAGGAGTAATTACATTGGTAAACAGAATTAATTAAAGAGTTTGAGCATCATGATTTAATGCGGCATTCTGCTGATCCTTCTTGTGCACCCGCTTTGGCCATTGGGAGGTCGCATCAATCATCGTACCTCTTCCACTTTTCCTGTAAGAGACTCTGCTATATTACTCACTCTTCATAGTGGATAAACATGCCTGTGAGTATTGTGCGGTCTTGCATCTCTGCAAATACAGATAATAACTGTGAGCATCTCTTGCATTGTTAGCGTTAAACTAATCAGGCTTTCCAAATCTATGTGATTATTTGCCAAAACGCTGCTGTCGGGGAGGTGCGTTGATTTCACTAACGCCTGACAGCGTTCATAAGTTTAGTTTGAACTTGAAAGTCAACGCAAAAAACAAAAACAAAAAAAAAAATCAGCCAAATGACCGATAACTTCACAAAAAAGCTTAGCTGGTTGTGTCATTCCTCCCTCCAGGCACCAGTGTAGTTCAAATGAACTCTCTTGTGTTCTATTTGCTTATAATGGCCGCCTACCTTCTGGGTTGTCACGGCGCTGTGCGCAAGCTTTGGCTGGAACAGCTGAGGCTCTAGTGCGCCACAAATTCTGGGCTCACTCCCATCATGTTTCCTGCAACGGGAATCAGACGCAAGAGAACATCAGTCAGCAGAGTAGATCGCGATCGGGTCAGCTAAGACGAGATCGCTCTCATTTAGCAACAGATGGTAGTCAGCAACACGCACATGTCTGATTAGGTGCTTGTTTTGGTTTGGTCATGGCAACAGATACAAGTTAATATCTTAAAATAGCAAAAGCCAACGAGGCACGACATCAAATACAATTGACACTTGAAATATATGGATTGCTAATATTATACACACAATCATTATTCTAGACTTGGCCTGCTGTGTAGAAATCTGGGGATCAACATGCAAAACTTACAAAACAACCAATATTTCTTTTATAGAAAACAGCTTTGAAAATCATTTGTGACAATCGCTATGGGAATCCCTCTGATCATTCTTTAGAAAGTATATGGTATTGAATTTCCATTATTTATTTGGTTTTTAAATTTTACAACCAATGTACAAGGCAAATACAAATATAATTGAAAAAAAAAAGAGGAAGCAACAACAGGTTGAAAGGCACAGGAGGACCAATATTGAGAATTAAAGTGATGGAAATGAGAATTGCAGTGAAAGGTGCGAAGCTATGGAACAACAACCACGAAACAAAGGAGTCAAGCTCATCTACTTCAAAAGCTCATAAAATGAATAAACTAATTCAGATGGCAGTCTGCAACATAGGTTTAAAAATATTTAGAAAACTGCTGGATTTCTTGCAATAGAGAAGCTAAAAGCAAAATTTGAATGCCCTCAAAAAAGGGCAGAATATATACGATATTTCATTCAAATTTAGTTTTTTATATTAGCATGTCTGTTCTTTGTTGTTAAATCCATGACAACAATATTGTTCATCCATGTATGCATGCAATTTATATAACTCAGTCCACCCGACAAAATTCAATCATGCAAAAAAATGTAGGATGACAAACATGAATGAGGAATGAACTGAAACAATCCTTTCATGACTAAAACCATATTGCATGCTTTCAATTGAGCCTGATGCGTTGCATTCTCTTCATGCATGACTTATTTATTGTTAGCTCCAAAAAAAACCCAAAAAAAGACATGATTCGCAACAAATACGGACACAGCAAAAGGCTATGTTTTCAAACACCACATCTGCGTGCTCAGAGGGTGACATGCACATTCCCCGAACACAAGTAAGCGATAGCATTGTCATGAATCCTCGGCTCTAGATTCAATGTCAACCACGGTGGCTCTGGCCTCACAGATCCACAAATCAATACCCGATGCTCCATTGACACTGACAAGAGCAGAGTTTCGCACGGCGGCCTTTCAATTTGTTCCACTGATTGAGTTCGTCTCAAACACGCAACGCGCTCGATCAGCGTGGACGTGGAATCACCTCGTTGTTGAGCTCACGCGGAGTGGGAAGTTTAATTACCGCTCGTGCGGATCTCAGTAGCCACTAATGAAGCTAATGTATGTAACGGTTGTCAAAGCATAACAGACATGAATCAAAGCTCCATGCGCTGAGAAATGCTCCTTCGCACGTTCAAATAGTCAATGCGCCATAATGGACTTCCCTTGAAACAAATCAGTTCCAGCATGATAGACAGCTGGGTGACACAATACAGCCCCATTCGAGAGTCTCTGAGGATGTAAATAAAAAAGCTGCTCCTCAGAAGGCAGGTGATGAAGGCGAGCATGTATCGTCAACATGCAGCAGGCTGTTGAACAACAAGTGCAAATTCTGCTTCATTCAGACAAGATGAACCCAGACTGGAGAGAAGCACAAAGGACGCAAAGAGGCATCGGCTGTCCTGAATTATAACACACCCAACGGCCACACCATTATGACAAGATGTGACAATCGCATAACCATCAAAAATAATCTACAGTGAATCGCAACATCAGTGGAACTGAAAACGTGTAAACTAATAGAAACACTTGCTGGATAAAAACAAAGTTCAGTACAACCTGTTTTTGTTTTTCTCATTTTCGTATTGTACAGTGGGCGTTTTTTGTACATCTGTTCAGTTTTCCTACCAAAAAATAAACAAACAAACAAAAAAAAAGGTGGGTTGGCCATTAATTTGCCAGAATTCATATGAAACATTTCAGAAGTTGTGTAAAAAGCATTTAACAAACAGCAAGACAAATTCATTTCCTGTTTTTAATCCTCACTTAAAACATTTTCTCAATTTGAAATGTTGATTTTATTTGTTTGCCTTTTACTTTTTTATTGTCTTATTTTTAATGTTCATATGTGTTTATAACTGTGTATAGTACATGTGTACAAAAATATACTAACCCTGGTTTCTTCACAGAGCTGGCTAAAGATGCAGTCCGTTCTGCTGCTTCTTCTGCATAGAACTGCCTGCAAGCTAAACTAAAATTGTCAGACCTTGTTGAACTTCTAGAATCCAAGAACTTAATAGCATTGTCATTGTCAGTGTTTTTAAATCATGCTCTTTATTTGTACAGCTTTGTAATTATTGTATGAATATTTATGTGTTATGTCATGTAAACTTCTTGCTGCCCCTTTGGTGAGGTTGCTACTTAAAGAGAGAGTTTATATTTCAATAAGCTTTTTCCTGGTTGAAGGTTACCTAAAAATTATGTGCAGTATTATAGATGGATATTTTTCCTTGTTTGTAAACACATTCCTTATTTTTCTTATTTGACATGAGAGGCTGGAACAGATTGATGCAATTTCCATTCGTTTAAATGGGGCAAAATGATTTGAGTCACAGAACAAATTAAACTCACACCTCAGGGCACCACCGTGTGCATTTGAAGGAGCTCTCAGTGATGTGTACAAGAATCTGCACAACCGCAATGTACCCCCATAATACTGAAGCTACAGTTCATTGAAAGACCTGCGCATATCTTGCCAAGAACAACAAAAACATTTGACCAGAGAGGATACTTACAGGACACTGCGTCTGCTTCTGTCAGTCCGTAAAGAGACTCATCACGTCAAGAGTGAGGGATTTTGCCCACTGTTGCGCAGCACACAGAACCCACACTGCACTCCGCACACAAACACACACACTTGTACAGTGAGCACGTACTGTCCAACCTCCTGCAGCTCAGCAGCAATAAGCCACAGCTTCATCCCAACAACACAACAAATTACATAATACGGCCCAGCTGGTAAGCGGCCGCGCTAGGAAGTCCCAGCATGGCGTCTGGATGCGCTGACGTCATCGGCGTGCGTGTGCATGTGTGTGTGAGAGTAAAGTGGAGCAGCCAAACTTACTGGCGGCATGGAAAGCTCCCTGGGAAGGGTGCGCAGTGAGCAGATGACTCACAGCCTTTGTCTCGCTCGCTGCAGTTAAGCTCTTGATTCAGGCTCGCACTTCTCTTTCCTTCCAGTAGGCGTCACGGCCGTGTTCCATCCGCACCTTCAGCTCACTTACGACGTCCACATGCTTGGCTCTGAGTGGACTGAGTGGAGGGAATCTTCTCCTTCCCGCCCTCCCTCTCTGTTTCTCTGCGTCCTCCCACTCGGTCTCTCACGTGCACATATGCACTCTTCGCTTGTCACTTCCTCCCTCTGTCTGCTCCCATGAATCATGTGGTCCACGCGAGCAACGACGACGCTTGAAAAACAGGAGACTCTCCCCCACTGTGCTTTCAAGTGTCGATGGAACTCTTCCGCTCACAGTGAGGAAAGCGGGCAAGGCTGATTAGACTGACGGGGCATGCCATTGCCAGTCAGCTTGGGCAGTTGCCGTGGCAACCGCATCAGCCAAATGATGACGGGGCTTTGGATGTAAAACCCCAGCGGGCATGTTTACTAATGTCGTGTCTTGTTCAATATGTTCAAAGGAAGAGCAATAAGCATGCCTGCAAGGTTTTCATTGATCTAAAGCGCAGGTGACAAACTGGCTGTTCGGGGCGTACACAAGACAAACAAGGTTTGGAACCAGTTCATTGCACCAATCGGCACAGACCACAATGTGACTTTACAAAATGTATTTGTGATGTGTGAACACTAACTGGGGATTACAACAGTATGTGCGCCACTGAAAACAACACAATAATCTGCTCACTTGCCAGAGCTTTGAAGCAAACAGTATTATACCATTAGACAAAGTCCAACAGCCACATTAGCTACAATCTGTTTCGGTATTCTGGATTAAGGCAGGGAAGGCAAAGTGCTGTTTTGGATCATAATCCCTCGTTCACAAACATTCCCTCGGTGAATTTATGTTCGTAATGCTATCAGCGAACGCTTTGACTTCTTTTACGCTTGCGCTTGGACATAAAAAGCCAGTCATCTGATGAAAGAAGATGACTGTTCAAAATTGCGCCAGCGCGAGTGGCTGCCTCAGTTACGCACACCCAATATTGTCTTGGTTTTTGTCCTTTTTTTTGTCCTTTCGTTTGTTTTCTGTGAGGACATGTGCGTGCCAACAAAGTCCTTCAGCTCCTTCAACAATAACAAGCCATGGTTCACTGCCGAACTCCAACAATTTAGAAAAGCGAAAGAGGCCGTCTTTAGAAGCGGAGATCGGGCACTGTACAAACATGCCTGAAACCATTTGGCAAAGGAAATTAACATTGCAAAGGTAAGCTATGCAGAGAGGCTGAAAAAACCGTTTACTGCTAACGACTTCCACATTTTCCAGCTTCTCCCTTCAGGTAAGCGCTATCGAACCATGCGCACCAAAACCAACAAAAAACAAACAAACAGCTTCTTCCTTCTTGCCATGAACTCCTTAAACAGAAACTCAAATCTAGTGTTCTGGAATAAATCTGAAACAGCTCCTGACAACCGTAGAAAACGAATTAAACAAATTAAAAAACTGGTTCGACAGAAATAAATTGTCACTTAACCTGAAAAAATGGAAGTTAATTGTTTTTGGCACAAGACCAATCAAACACCAAGCTAAAATTATGGTAAACTCAATTGAGATAGAAAGAGCGTATGAAACCAAGTTTCTCGGATTAGTAATAGACTCAAAACTATGTTGGAAGCCACATATCGATAACGTAAAAAGAAAAATAGCCAAAACCGTAGGGATCCTCTACAAAACCAAGGAAGTGCTAAATAAGAGATCTTTGTACACATTATACACTTCATTATTATTACCATATATGACCTACTGTGTGGAAATATGGGGAAATGCCTGCAAAACAAACACACTCCCTATTCTCAACCTACAAAAAAAAGCAATTCGAATTATTAATAGATCAAAATATACGGAACCCACAAATCCACTATTTATCAAATTAAATACGATGAAATTTTATGACCTGGTTGACTTTAAAATCGCCCAATTAATGTCCAAAGCACACAATAACCTGCTCTGCCAAAACATTCAGAAGTTTTTCGAAATTCGAGAAAGCAGCTATGATTTAAGAGGTACCAACTTATTCAAAAAACTCAAAACAAGAACAAACATCAAGCAAAGAAGTGTATCTATCAAAGGTGTTAATCTGTGGAATAATCTCGAAACGGACCTGAAAATGAGTACATCGCTTGCTGAGTTCAAAAACAAATTCAAAAAAATAGTACAAACAACCTACATCAATCAGAGTTAAAATGATCAATTCTAAACATTAAATATAATGATAAATCAGAACTAAGTTGATAAATAGAGAAAGGTATTGAAATATCCATTATGAATACAAGAGAAAATTGACACAAGAGTGTCAGGGTGTGGAAGTATATAATCCCGATACAAACCAAAAGTTGTAAAAATATCACGGTTAAGGGTAAAGTATGAGCCTTAATGGAGACTTCTTTCTTCTTACTTTTTTCTTTTCTGATTGATATAAAAATGATTTATTAGATACAATCACATAACGGGGTAGGACTAGATAAGTTTTTTACTTCTTCCTACTCCCTTGAACATAATAACTGTGTTGTATGAAGATTGATTTCTTTCTTTTTTTATCTACCTTATTTTCTGTCAAATTATTACTGTATATATGTTTTATGTTCAATAAACAAACAAACAAACAAACAAACAAACTCCTTAAACAGAAACTCAAATCTAGAGTGTCTTTTCGCATTTTGCATACCCCTGTGGAACAATATTACCGCACTGATCATTGTAGCGCCAGCTTGCTACATTAAACAATTGTCATTGATCAATATTCTACAGCATCAGACACTTTAAAGCGCTCAAAGATTTCTGTATAATTGCACACCTAAAGTTGTACTAATGTACACTGTAAAGTTGTACATTTACTGTGACTGGTAACTTAAAAATGGTTATCTGCCCTAACTGCACAACCGTCACAGTATTGTATTGCACCACTGCTCACTTTATCTCTGCTCAATGACTCTGAACATTGTCGCACAGCTGTCATTGGGTGCAAAATGGTACTTTTACATTACGGAAAGTCTTTCGATACTTTTACGTGATGTCCTTGTTTAATTGAGTAGTTGCTTGTTATTGCAATACTAGTGTAGCCTGTACTACCAGAGACAAATTCCTTGTGTGTTCTACATACTTGGCCAATAAAGATGATTTTGATTCAGATTTGGATATGTACTACCGAAATTCAGATTAGCACAGAATGGCTTTCAAACACACACATCATTGCAAATAGGTTTATCAAATCAATGTTGCGTGCATTTAAAATGAGGCCCTGTGAAATTTGACATGATGGAAAAAGAAGAATCAGAAAAGAGCAACAGAAAGTACTTGTTGAATTGGTTGTTGTCAGGGGAGATACAAGGGCAGGAATTAAGAGCATCCTCCCTCAGTAAATCCCCTCCAGATGGCCCCTCTGGCACAAATTCCACACCACATTAGTCTACTCATATTGGGCTGTGGTCACTCCCCTCGCCTTCCCAACACCCTTCATCCCCTGAGGATTGCTGCGGCTGTACTTTCACCAAGCTGCCTCACTAGAAGTGAGGCAGTTCTAAAGAACAATATGAATATCTACAACTCATCAACGAGTTAAACATTGAGCTTTTGTGGCCTAAGATTTCCAAGTTTGGGACGACAGCTAATTATGAAACTGTGATTTTCCGTACACTTAAATGTAAACACTGGATTCATGTGAAGCCAGGTGTATTCCTCTTCTTGAAACTTAGTTGTCCTCCACTTGAAAATTAGTCACTTTTGATTGTTGGCTCTTTACTTTGTCATCCTCCTTAGATGACTGTCTGGTCTGAGCTTTTTATCGATTTTGTTTCTGAATCCAATCATGCCCGTGATTTCATAGTCAAAATTTATGATTTTGTGTGTTCCCTGTTTAAATACAAGGTCAAGATGTAAACCGTAATCCTTCATTAACTGGCTTGAAGACTTGAATTGGCAAGTGGCCTGTTTCTCTCTTCACAACACCACTAAAATGTCTTCAATAAAATTCGCTTATCCTCACGAGCGTGCTAGAGTCTATGCCAACTGTCTTCAGACAGTAGGCGGAGGACACCCTGAATTGGTTGCCAGCCAATCGCAGGGCACGCACAGACAAACAACCATCCACGCTCACACTCACACCAAGGGACAATTTAGAGCAAAGGTGTCAAACTCAAGGCCCGGGGGCCAGATCTGGCCCGCCATATCATTTGATGTGGCCCGCGAAAGCAAATCAAACATATTGACTTCTATGATGCTTACTAAAATTTGTACCAACATTTCAAATTCTTGTATGTAATATATACGAGAGCTATTTTATGTTTTCTTGTTACCAAAGCCCTCAATACAGTAACTTAAACGATAGTTGAATGAACCATTATTCTTGACTTCCATATATGGTTTCACAGTCATAAGGGCCCACCAAAGGAACCGGTAACTATAATGTGGCCCGTAACAATAATGAGTTTGACACCCTTGATTTAGAGTGTTCCATGAACCTGCCATGCACGTTCTTGGTGTCAGGGTTCTGTTGTTCGGCCTGGCCAGTAGGTGGCAGTCCGAGCTTATTTTCTGGTTGCACACCTGCTGCCAATCTTGTAATTAAGGGGCGTTGTATATAGGACCCTTCGGCTGTCAAAGGGTTGTCGGAGTATTGTTGATTGCATTGCTACTTCCACGCTCGTTGACCTTTTTCTGAAATCATTCTCGTCGTGTTTTTCGCTCTAAGCTTCTCTGTACTATTTATTCTGCTCGGCAGACTTTTATTTTATACATTGGATTTTTCACGCGTGTTTTCCTATACGTTTTTTTTCTTTTGCATACTCGGTTCTATTTTTGTTCCCTTGCCTTTTGGATGCAAGCGCTTTTTGTTAACCATTATTATTATATACTGTACATTAAACTATTTGTTTGTTACGGAGATCTTGTTGACATCTGCGATTATTGGGATCCAAAACCTTATTCGGCTCGCCCAAAGTCATCACACTTGGAATGCGGGAGGAAACCGGAGTACCCAGAGAAAACCCGCACAGGCGCAGGGAGAACTCCGCACAGAAGTGCCGGAGGCGGAATCGAACCCTGCACCTCTGCACTGCGAGGGCGATGCGCTACCCAGTCGACCACTGGGCCGCCTACACTGTTAGAATGCAGTCTAGTTTTCCATAGTCAGGCGAATGTGGTTGCGTTCCAAATTTAGTTTTGCATAGCGATTAAAGAGCATATTTTAAAAATTGCGGCTTGAGGCAGACAGTACACTAAAAATGTAAAAGCAATTACTATTGTTTTATTTTTAAAACACATCAAAATGCTTCATCTACCAAGATCGGTTCAACTGCTTTCCCCTCGCTTCTTATGCATTGGACAAATACATCTTCTTACACAGAGAATTGATTCAGGTCGACAGTGCTTCAAACACCAGTCCAAAAAATACCAATAATGTCCATGCATCCATTATGCGAACCGCTTTATCCTCACGAAGGTCACAAGTCATGTCCGTATTTTCTCCGAGTAGACTGTGTCATGCTCAAATCACAACACCTGTTGTCTCTCACCAATAGAATCAAACAGCACACAAATACACACCCAAGAATTGACCTTTTCTCAGACTGCCCAAATGTATCAGCACTAAGCCCCGTAGCACGCGGCCAAAGGGAAAGATAATTGCCTGTGGTGTAACAGTCAGGCTCTATGAAGGTGGTGGTCATCAGGGGACAGCTGAAACCACACTCCTTTCAACTGTTGTCCAAATACCACTGCGATGACCTGGAAAAATGAATGCTACTTTATCTTTCTTATGCCTATAAATGTTTGAGTCACAAAATTATATCCGCTTTATCACATGGTTGCACAGGGTGCAAGGCGGTCTCCAATGCCACATGTCACATGTGCGGCTGATGACATCATCCTCAACTGGAGATCATACAGTTTACCTGTATAAATCCACACTGTGTGTTCCAATCTCATGCACGGACCGCAGAATTAATTGCTGCTTCCGCATTGTCAAGCACTGTGTGAACCTCGACCTCCATGATTTTAAAGGGAATGAGGGAAGGAATGGGGGGAGCCGCTTCGATTGGCCAGGAGACGGCTGTGATCTCTCCCGGCGCAAACACCCTCTTCTCCACCTGTGCGAGTCTCGGAAAACACCAAAAGAAAATAAACTCCACCCGTGTGCAGTTGGACAGCGCTTTGCACTAGACCTGCGCTGGGCACAAAAATAGGGACCTTTATGTCCGTAAGTGAGTACAACATCATGCTCAGGCTTTGCAGGTTTTCAGTATGTATAGCATGTAACATGTAAAATGTATTTCAAAGCAAGTTTTTGAATTCACTCATTCTTACTTCAACAGCTGTTTGAAGTCTGTTTACAAGATATGGTAACAAAAAAGGCAGTACGATTTGCATGTTTTTTTTCCTCCCACGTTCCAAAAAAATTCATGGCAGGCTGATTGAACACACTAAATTGTCCCTAGGTGTGAGTGTGAGCGCGCATGGTTGTTCATCTCTGTGTGCCCTGCGATTGGCTGCCAACCGGTTCAGGGTGTCCCCCGCCTACTGCCCGAAGACAGCTGGGATAGGCTCCAGCACCCCCGGCAACCCTAGTGAGGATTAAGCGGTTCGGAAAATGGATGGATTTAAAAAAAAAAAAAAAAAGCACGAACAATTAAACCGAAGTAGAGCTAAGATCGGCCCTAAAAAAGTCGAGCCCGACCCGAACTGGCCCGAGGGTATTTAAGCCCGACCCGGCCTGAGCCCGATCACTTAGCTTGATTTGAAGGCCCGAGCCCGAAGCAAACCCGACATTTCATATTTTATTTGTGAGGACTCAGGAGGAGGAGGGGTGATTTCTGATAACAAAGCCTTTCTTTTGGAACGAAATCTAAGTTAAACAAGACTGTATAAACATTTACATCTTTTATATTTCTGTTTCTGAAGAGGTTACATTAACCGACAATTTTCTATCATTGACGGATTTTTTTTAAGAGTGGACGGGGAAAATTTAAGGCCGTTTGTCATTTTGACGGGTTGAAAATTGGGCCGTAAACTACCGCAGCAGTACATCCTTAACTCATTTACACCCTTTGACGTATAAATACGTCAATTAGCGCATAGCCGTTCCCTCCCCATGACGTATTAATACGTCAATCACGTGTTTTCATGGGGGAGGGTGCAAGAGAGTCCGATGCAACTTCTCACCACAGGATTAGGCTTGACGGCAATGTTAAATAGCAAAAAAATGGCCATCGGGTGGCAGTGGTGCAAAAATCAACCAGGATCACGGCGCAGAAGTAATAGAAAGGGCGTACAGTGAAGGAGGGGCGTATGTGGATAGTGGATTGGAACATGAGCAACTAGCAACGATGGAGAAAAGGAAATAACTAACTAAAAATGATTTTTTTTCGGTATAAAAGCGTCCCCGAAACAAAACAACAAAGGAGATGGTGTTTGTGTGGAAGAGAAAATGACGCTTCGGTCACTAATCGAAAGCAGCACCCGTCAAACGAACGTCGGCCTGCACAAACATGGCGTGCTACACGCAGCCCGCATAGCTCACGCCGAGTTTCGAGTTCATCTGATGAAGATGAACTTGATCCACGTCAGCGATCATCGCTTGGCAGAGCATTTTGTACCTCCCGATGCCCCACATCGCCCACAAGTCGTCTCCCCGGCGACTTCCAGCGATGACGGCAAAGAGGCTGCATTGCTTCGCATGGCCGACGCCGGGCACACGTCAGCGATTCGTTGGAATGGTCTCGTAAAGACGACGGCGAAAACGGCGAATACTATAAATTTGTCAGTAACACTAATCATTTATGTACGGTTGATGCGTCTCGTAGATGTGGATGAAAATATGCGCTGACTTGCATGTCGCCATAGGTTAAAAAAAATAAATAAAAAACAGGACACATTTGGTCCGCTCAGCTCTGCTAAAACCACCAGTGTTAAATTCATATTCCATTTCATTTCAAATTGGATGCTGAGCAACGTGGAATGAATGGTGTAAATAGCAGTGTGCGAGCATGTACTGTATGTGTGTGTGAGAGATGTTGAAATGTAAGTGGAAAGCAACAATAAAAAACAATAGAAAAATAAAAGTGTGGTAATTGTACATACATCTATACATTACAGATTGTCCAACCAGAAGCCAAAAGATGACGACTCCTCGCTTTGGTGGTGGAAAGAAAGGTAAATAAAATTATTGTACCTCACTCTGCAGCAAGATATATTTGCAACTTTTTATGTTTCTATAATTTATAGGTCGTGCATCTGGGCGTGGTGGGATGAATCGATGTGGTGACAAACTGGATGGAAGCCAAAAACCATCTTCTCCACAGCTGCACTTTTGTTCATAGTTCAATAGTTTTGTTGTCTGCAAATAAATTATTTTGCTACAAAAACATTATTTGTAATGTTCTTTTGTAGGAGGAACACATTATTGAGGTATTATTGAGCTGCCACAAAAGCAAAAAATAGTGTAAAACTTGAAATGATGCTTGAAATGCATGCTTTTACAAAAAGCTCATTTTCTCTGGATTTCTGCAGAAAATCGGCCTTTCCCATAAAACTTAGCAGTTTTCTAATGCTGATTGCCAACGAACGGAGAAAGATAGAAACAAACTTTTTTTTCTGCTGAAAGAAGAGAGTCTCACCTTTCTTTTGACAGGTTGCATGTATATATAGCCATAGAACAGAAAATTCTGTGGGCCTTGCAAATCAGTCAAAATTCAGTAAAATGTGAGGGATTGAGGGGGTTGCTCCAGTGAAAAGGGGTGGTATTCAATGAATTAAGAATCTAGCGCGGCACTATATGAGAGAGAAGCAGAGAGACAAAAAAGAATAATGATGGGTGGATCATAGACAGAGACAGGAATGAGTTCTTTGAATTGTCTTTGCAAGAGTTTAGTACAGTACGTGTTGTGATGAGGCGACTTCTATTTTTTTGCGAACCACGGTCTCTCGCGGCCAAAACTATTGACGGCCTCGGAAAAAAAAAAGTCAGCGAGAGAGGAGCCCGACCCGACCCGAACCTGAACCAATGATTTCGGCTCGGGCTCGGGCTCGGGCAGCCCGATCTTACCTCTGATCTGAAGTATGAAGAGACAATCACATGTGTGCTTCCATCAAAATGACAGCAAAAGCAGGTATTTATTTGTTATTCTTGTGCATGTTTATTCTTCCAGCGGCCTATAATACCAGCCCACTCATCTCTAACAACATACCCAGATTTCCTCTGCAACAAATCCTCCGCCACCCTCATCATCACACTGGAGAAATCTCATTCATATACGTGTGCCTTTTGTACAATAGACACATGGTCGCCCTGTTTTAAATCTCGCAAGTACACATGCATCCTGTCAATCAGGTTGTCATCGATACACAAAGACATCTGCATGTGTTGACACAGGATTGCGGGGAGTTGCTGAAGCCTCTCCCAGCTGACTTTGGGCGGAAGGCAGCCTACACCCCGAACTGGTCACCAGCCAGTCACAGTGCACAAACAGAGAGACAAACAACCATTCACACCCACATCGTCACGGTTTTCTGGAAGCAGAGGATGCTTTACTTGACAGTGACGAGCAATGACGGGGGAAAAAAAAAGAAAAGAAAAGCACAACAGTCAGTTAAAAATAATATGAAAATGTTTCCTCATTGCATCATCCTTCCAACAAGCCGCTGTCATGTGGCCTTAAGGATTGTTTAGGTTTAGGACATCTACTGTTGCACTCTATAGCTGGATGGCAGGTGGATTTGGGAGTCAGTCTGAATCAGGGGCACGCACGCTTGTCACTTTGCGTCTAAATTCGGTCAGTCGGCAGGGGACACACACAGCAGACATTTTGCTCCAGCCATCCTTGACACTTAACTCTCCCCTTTGGACACACATAGTAGTAGAGCACATGCAGGCAAGCTGACACCCAGCACAAGCTTTGCAGATGCCCGCGCACATGTCAAGACAGAAGGTGATGCTGAGTAACAACTGATGAGATTTCAGTGAGCAGGAGGGTCTGTAGTGTTTAAGTCAAAAGAGGCTGCCACATAATAACCACCCACCGCACAGTAGCAATGCCTCACAGTGGAGAAACACCAGGTGAGGCACACATTGTCCAAGGGCAACTCAAGCAAAGTTGCAGGTCCTGACGGCATCTCAGCTGGCTCGAGTCTTCACCAAGATTTCTAACCAGTCAGTCGGCCATCATCACACGACCCAAGCAGAACACCATCATCATCTTAATATCGTCCAGTAAGGCTTCCACAAATAATCACTAAGTTTCCCATTCGCACACAAGTTTTTTTCAAGAGCCTGCACTTGCACTTTTCATTTACATTACAGGCTTCCACCCATTCAGACATTTGGCACGCCACATATTTACAGTGAATGAACATGGAAACACCAAAGATTCCTCAATAGTGCAGGCTACACTGAAATCCTGGAATGGGTACTTTTCCTAAAACTTGTGAATGTCATTCAAATTTAATACACATAGATGAGCATGTATCTGGGATGAAGGTGGTGTACAGCCAAAAAAAAGCTCCTCTTTTCTCTCTACCACAAAGTATATGGCCATAGGCTCGTCACCAAACTTCACTCTCCACTGTCATCGCCTTTAACACCGGCTGAGCCCCCTTTTCTACACCCTCTACACCAGGGGTGCCCAAACTTTTTGGATCAAAGATCTACTTTTCGATCAACTAACCTCCCGGGATCTACCCTTACCGGCACACGCGTGCGCACACACACACACACGCACACACGCGCGCGCACGCCATGATGAGAAACAGCCTGAAACTGAGGCATGCGACGCACGTTTGCAGCCTGTTAACGATCATAGCTCACGCGTACCGTTTTAAAGTGCTTCCCTGGGCCCTCCTAGATTCCTATTCTTTGCCCGTGCCCTCGGTGAATTGTACACGAAGCAAACTCTGAATGAGAATAATGACGATAAAAGATAGAGCGCAACAGCTCTGATCACAACCTGCAACTGCAGACTGCTGAGCGCTAACAACTTCCGGTGACGTAATCACGCTCCACCGTAAGTTCAAGATTTACCTGCTTTATTTTATTTTTAAATATTTTTGGGGTGAAAATGAGACTGATAAGATGATTAGGGTGCAGCGTACATTAACACAAAAAATATATTACTAACATGTACAAAGACACACAAATGGTTGTTTGTTTGTTTTCTCCTCGACACTCCTCGGATCTACTTGGGACCTGTCTTAGATCTACCGGTAGATCAGGATCGACGTAATGGGCACCCCTGCTCTACACCCATGACTGTACTTTCACTCACCCCAGCATCAGGATCATCAAGTTAATTGATGATATCACTGTGATGTGGCTCATAAACAGGACGAGGTGGAGCAATTGTGCGTGTGGTGAAACCTGGCCCTGAACACCAAGCCATTCCGGCACTTTTCACTGGTCCAGACTTCATGGAGAGGGTCTCCAACTTCTGGTTCTCTGTGTATCGATGACAATCTAAGTTGAACACCAGAGCCAGAATCAGAAAGGCACAGCGGAGAGACTGTTTCATGAGGATTCTCAGAAACAATAACCTTGCACAGAAACTGTCTGTGTCCTTTGACTGACGCTCCAATGAGAGTACTGTATCCAGTAAAGCACTGTATTGGCGTTCAGTTTTCCAGCTGCACTAAGAAACTGAGGAGAAAGCAGCTTTCATGATATTGTACCTGTTAAAGTGACAAGAAATTCTGATTCATATTCTTCCTGTTGGACAGAAAGAGGGCAAAACACAATGCAAGGTCCAGGATTTAATTATAGAATCACGTCATGCTTTCCAGAAAAAAATAGCAACAGTCTTAAAATAGCATGCTTTGACAATGCCATGGCCCACCCACAACAAGCCACCAGAACTACCAACATTTGTTCCTGTCAGCTGTTGACTTGGCATGACAGACCCAAAGAAATAGTGTCACCCCTTGTGTAAGTCTAATGGAGGAAATAATGAGATCTGTTCTCTATGGGGTCTTGGGACTGGCCAGGTAAAATCACTGTGATCTGAAGCACCGAGGCCTGCCGCTCCACTTCCACCACATATGGTGGCTTCAGGTGACCTGTCGTCGCTCTTTTCTTTGCTCCCGTCGGCTAAGCCACATCCATCAATCATTTAATTTTCTTTGTTTGTGCACTTTTAAACACTTTGCACCACACCGTTTTCACACATCGTCAAATACACTTCTCATTTAAACAGTACACACTCCAAATATGTAGCTACTCTTTTGCCTCACTTTTAGATGTAATTATTTTGGGTTCTTCGGTCATGGCCATTGCTTCGGGTTATGACAACAATTAATACTACAGTCATACAAAATTAAGATTGCTTAAGGTCAAAAGACCAAGATGACATAATCTACTACAGAGCTACATTCATGCAATTACAGACTTCCGATGACACAGGCCTCAAAAACAGGAACTAATTAAGGATACGAGCCACACTTCCCATTAAAAATAGTGTGTTAAAGATTAAGAGCCGAGTCTATTCATGGTAGAAAGCCCAATCGAGAGTAGTCTGTTGGACAGGAAATGAAGAGGCCACAATAAGTGAAGCCGGAAACTTTAGAGAATAGAGGAATCCTTCTGGCTTGTCAACGAATGACGCATTCAAGTCTGCTGAGACATATGACAAATCTCTATGTAATAGATGGTACCAAGTGACTGTGCGTACATCAATCTTTTCGACTGACACTTCAAACATTTGAACTATGGTGGTAGAAAACATCATCATTCAAGCCTGTGACCCGGCCTTCTCAATCACTCTGCCTTGGTCAAGCGACATGTAAATATGTTTTTACTGTGACAATGTTTGAGCTTAGGCTACTGTGAGCTAAATGTGATGTCATGGTCAAAAGGTCTGGCCAGTGTACAGTATCATTTATAAAATTAAATCAAAATAAAACAAATAAAACTGTAATTTAAGGTGTTGCCTCTCGGCTAGCCGTGGATGCCTGTGCTTGTGCCCTTTCGAGAAACAATTAACAATTGCTGAGAGATAAGATTCTAGTTTGTTTTTCTTTCCTGACGGACTTCAAGAGAGCATCTGTCTTGAATTCCAACCTTGCTAACGGAGCAATCCCCCGCAGATGCCCAACATGAAGGTCACTTATGGATAGTGCAGTGGCACCAGAGGCCTTCTTGTTCCAAAGAATGAGTAGGGAGTTACACAATGGACAGCCGGACACAATAATCCATCATGCTCCAGGAACCGCGAGGCACAGTGCACTTTATGTACGTGTGTGTGTGTGTGGGGGGGGGGGGGGGGTTCTTATAAAACATGTCATCCTCACAAACCACTTTCTGCTTTGTCCTGCCATTCGGGGAATTTAGCTAAACAGGATTACAAACAATTAGGAGCCTCCCAAAGGATCATTTGTTGGCCCACAATATCCATTTAACATTGTAATCAAGTGTGCACATTGGAAGCCGAGCAGTTCCTGACATTAAATACAGATGAGGTCATATTAGAGCCCCAAAACTCATAAGAATGTTATTAGCGCTTGCATGTTAAGGGGAAACTATCAAGTGTGCGTGGAAGACAAGGCAACGCGCACTCAGAGGACACATCATCAACTACAAGTCAAGTCAAGTCAACTGTATTTATAGAGCACTTTCAAACAGCCATCGCTGCATACAAAGTGCTGTACATGGAGCAATATAACATGCACAATAAACAGTAAGACAAATCGGTAATAAAGACAGTAGAAAGCACCGAACAGTAAAACCAAGAACAAATCTAAGTCATGCTGAGTCGAATGCCAAAGAATACAAGTGAGTTTTGAGGAGGGTTTTGAAGATGGGCAGCGAGGAGGCTTGCCGAATGTTCAGTGGGAGGTCATTCCAGAGAGAGGGACCAGCAACAGAAAAGGCTCGATACCCTCTGAGCCTCAGTTTAGTTCTTGGTACTTCTAATAACGTCTGGTCTGCAGACCTGAGGCGCCGGGCAGGTGTGTAGGGGCGGATGAGCTCAGAGAGGTAAGGTGGCGCGAGATTATTCAGAGATTTGAAAACAAATAAGAGAATCTTGAAAATAACTCTAAAATGTATGGGGAGCCAGTGAAGGGATGCCAGAGTAGGAGTTATGTGCTCCCTCGAGCAGCGGCATTCTGGACCAGCTGAAGGCGCTTAACGGAGGACTGGCTGACTCCAAAGTAAAGGGCATTGCAGTAATCGAGCCGGGATGTGACAAAGGCATGAATTACTGTCTCAAAGTGTTCATGTGAGAGGAGAGGTTTTATTTTGGCCAGCTGTCTAAGGTGAAAGAAGCTGGATTTAACAACGGCACCAATTTGCCGATCAAGTTTGAAATCACTGTCCAGTTTAAGCCCCAAGTTTGAGACTGTTGACTTAAGATAAGGAGACAGGTGGCCCAAGTCTACAGGATGGGATGTACAAGGGCCACTGGGACCAAACAATATCACCTGTCTTCTTTTCATTGAATTTCAAGAAATTTTGTGCCATCCAGGTTTTGATTTCTTCCAGACAGGATAGGAGTGGCCTTAATGAGAAGGCGTCTTTCTTGCTCAGTGGGACATAGATCTGGCAGTCATTTGCATAGCAGTGGAAGGGAATACCATGTTTCCTTAAGATGGAACCCAATGGGAGCAGATACAGCGAGAACAGCAGAGGCCCCAGAATTGAGCCCTGTGGAACACCACATGACAGGGGAGCAGTGCGTGACTCAGAGCAGCCAAGGCTGACACAAAAGGTTCTGTCAGCTAAATAGGACCTAAACCACTCAAGAGCACTGCCGCCAATGCCCACCAAGTGCTGCAAACGAGTCAGCAGAATACTGTGATCCACTGTATCAAATGCTGCAGTTAAGTCTAATAAAACGAGATACACGTGGTCTCCAGCGTCATTTGCCAGGAGGATGTCATTAGAAACGTGTAACAGGGCTGACTCCGTGCTATGCATCGTCTTGAAACCTGACTGGAAGACCTCCAAGATGTTATGTTCGTCCAAGAAAAAATTCAACTGCATGTGCACCACTTTTTCCAGAATTCTGGAAATGAAAGGCAGTTTGGAAATGGGCCTGAAACTTGACAGCACATCTGGATCAAGACCAGGTTTCTTGATCAAGGGTTGGACCACAGCATGTTTAAACTGTTGGGGAACTATAGCAGAAGAGAGGCTGCTGTTGATGATATCCAAGCGCCAACACTCGGGAAAACCTCCTGAAAGAAGTGCGGGGGAAGAGAGTTGCAGGGGGAGCCAGATGGCTTTGTCTGGCGAACTACATCCTCCAAAAACGTCAAGGACACAGTTTCAAAAGAATTTAGCACAGCTGAACATGGAATATGCAGGAGAACTACATGCAGAGACTGTCCACTGCCAACTCTGGAGATCAAAATATTGCTTGCACTCTCACAGTCTCACAAGGCAATGTCGTATGGCGACCAATTTGCATGGAAGTCGCGGCGACATCCCCGAGAGGAATGGACTTCTCCAACGTGTCAATGGAGACCTAGAAAGATCATTCATTTTCCCTACGTCAACAGGGTTTACCAAGGACAGGTACAATAAAGCTCTCGTCGCCAGAAATGTTTGCCAAGACCTGCTGGGGACTTCAAAAAGCCAACAAACGGTCTACGGAAAAATGTAGCAATTCACTGCGACTAGTCCAGGAGACCTCTCTGAGACTTCAGTCGCCATCAGATTGTCAACTAGTCTCCAAGACAGTGACACAGGCCCTTAAAACCAGAGCCTTTCCCATCTGACGTTGGGCGAGAGGCAGAGTACCCCCTGGACTCAGCGCCAGGCAAATGCTGGGCAATTCCATGCAACAGTTCTCATAAAATATTGTGCTATTAATAGCTTTTTGATGGGCTAAATCAGAAGTGAAGTCTTTGAAAAGGGTGACTTGTATTAAGATTTGACTGTGCAGTACCTAATCAATTGGCTGGAGTTGTGATGCCTACAATAATGGACTACAGTGCAGTTCGACACAACAGACAGATCGATGACTTTTAGAAACTTTTTGGATGATGACATTTCACTGTGGGGTAGTTGTCATTCATTAACTCATTCAATCCCAGCCATTTTCACTGGAGCAACCCCCTCAATCCCAGCGTTTTACTGGATTTTGACTGATCTTGCAAGGCCCACAGAATATTTGGTTCTAATGCTATATATACATGGAGCCTACCAAAATAAAGTTTGGACTCTCTTCTTTCAGCAGAAAAAAAATTGTTTCTCTCTTTTTCCATTCTTCAGCAATCAGCATTACAAAATGGCTAAGTTTCATGAAAATGGCGATTCCTGTGCAAAAAAACTGAGAAAAAGAGCTCTTTGTAAAAGCATGCATTTCAAGCACGTGAGGCACCACTGCCACCTACTGGTCACTTTTTTACATGATTTACAATGCAAACGGCTTATTCTCATTCACAGATTGCATCAGACCCTCCTCCTCTCTATGACGCAAAAAAAAAGACCTAGACGTACAAGTGCGTCCTTGGTAGGCGGGGCCTAATTTTAAAAAGACGTACAAGTACGTCTTGTGGAATGAAAGAGTTAAAAGGATAAATCCATTGTTCCTGAATGACAATGTCAATTGTGTAACCTTGCCCAACAAATATAAAGCTACTTTTAGTTTGGAAAATAAAGCCAGATTGAAACTACAACCTTGGCTTGGAAAATCATTCCGATTAATGCAGCCATTCAACCCTAATTTGAAACACAAAAGCTTGTTTGAAACCCTAAATCAGGATACAAACTTAAATTTGTAACCATAACCTGAGACCCTCCTTTGAAAGCCTAAGAGTGACGTGAAACTTGTAATTTGCAGCCCTAAGCCTTGAAACTCTTGCTGCAAATCCTACTTTGGGTTGAAAAATCTAACACTGCTGCATCAGTGAAACTCTAATTAGAAACCCCAGGTCTTGCTTGAAGCACAGAAACCCTCATTTGAAACCCCAACACGGAGGGACTGAAAAACCTAAGCCTGTCTTGAAATGTTAATCTTATCTTCAAACCCTACTTTGAAACCCCAATCTTGGTTTGAAACACTAAAGGCCGTCCAACTCTTCCGTATACATTGGCAGGATGTGCTCCTCACCGTGCCAAGCTTGAAAAAAAATGGCATGCAGAAAGGCTGAAATGAACTGAACTTCATTCAGATGAAAAAAAAGCATAAATGAAAGAGCAACGAGTATGAGCAGCAAGTAGGCTTGATTTGGAAAAATGATTGAGCTTACTTCCTCATTTCAAGCCGCATTGTGTCCAACTTTCATGAAGTTAAAATCAATTTTCGGCTTTGGCCGGCAGCACATGGAAGGCTTTGCATGCGACTTTCGGCTTTGGCCGGCAGCACGTGAAAGGCTTTGCATGCGACTTTGATGTCTGATGTGCAATGAAACACAGTTTTTTTTTCTCCCCCCCAATTTTGCTGCTGTAGACTGCAGTGTGGGACAAATAAAGGTTATCTTATTTTATCTTATCTGACCTTAACGCTGCATCACTCGAGCAGCAATCCTTTCTGTTAGTCAACTTGCTGATGCGCCCTGTGGAGAACTCTGTCTGCCGGGTGCAATGTGACTTGCATCAGGCTGTGGAAAATTTTCACTGTCCGGAATGTAAAGACTAGAACAAGCAACTTAAGAGATGACTTGATCACATTTTGGGCCGCACTCTTTGCTCGCTTTGTGCTCAACTTGCTAAGACATTTGGAAAGTGTCCTTCGTAACCTAAAGGCTCCTTGTAATGCTCAGTGGAAACCTTAACTTGAAACAACAACTCTGTCTTGAAATCCCAATTTGAAATTCCAACATATACCCTTCCCCCTAATTCAGAAATGAAACCTTACCTTGAAACCCGAACACTCCTTTGAAACCCAAATCCCATCTGGAAACACTGTCCCAGTATTGAAACCCTAACTTGAAGCACTAACCCACGATTAAAACCCAAATTTCAATTAGGGGGTCACGACTGATTTGATATCGGCTATCGGTCCAATATCAGCCAACAAAACAGTATCAGATTATATCGATCTAGATCCAAAAGATCATATACAACCTGTACATTCCAGACTCCGGTCCCAACATATACTCAAAGTAAAGAAAATTTGATTTTGGGTTTACTACAGTTAAAACTTGAATTGTTATTTTGCACTTCAGAGTATAATTTGTTTGTGTGGACTTTATTAAGGTTAATTCTCCGTGTCCTCTCCTTTATTTTGTATCTATTTTATTCAAGTGCAGTACATTCTCATGTTTGAAGTTAAATTTATGTAACCAAAATATTAAGAATAAATGGGTCATACTTCCTCATGCCTTGTTCTTTGTTTGAAGAGTATCACTGGATCAAGTCTCATCTAACATCCATCCATTCATCCATGCATGCATGATCCGAACCACTTATTCTCACAACTATGAAAGCATGTATCATTCCTGCTGATATAATATCAATCAGTCTCCAATATCGGTATTGCAAATGGAAAAACTTGTATCAGGACACCCCTAAATGTAATTATAACCATGGCTTGAAACCATCAAACTATTCTTTCAAGCCACATTTTGAAGTGCTAATCCTATCTTGAAAGGGCGGCCCGGTGAACCAGTGGTTAGCGCGTCGACCTCGCAGTGCAGAGGTGCAGGGTTCAATTCCAGGTTCCGGCCTTCCTGTGTGGAGGTTGCATGTTCTCCCCGGGCTTGCGTGGGTTTTCTCCGGGTACTCCGGTTTCTTCCCACATTCCAAAAACATGCATGGTAGGCTGATTGAACACTCCAAACTGTCCCTTGGTGTGAGTGTCAGAGATGTGTTCCTCGAGCCGGTCCTTGGCCTCGAGGACCGAGGGGCGGTCCTTGGTCCTCGGCCTTGGCCTCGGAGTCAAGTCCTTGGTCCTTGGCCTTGGCCTCAGAGTCAAGTCCTTGGCCTTGGCCTTGGATTGCCGGTCCTCGGACACAATGAGGGATTAGAGCCTCGAATCCCTTGTATAAGGACCGCATAAATCACGAAGGAATCTAATAAATTCCATCCAAGGAAACCCATATTGATGGATTAACTCTGGCACTTTAAGAGGGGCGGGTCTGCCACTGACAGGTAACAGTTAGCGCAATGTATAAAGAGCGGCATCACAGTTAGTTTCAATCACGGTTTGTTGCGTTCGCGATCGGCAGTTTAAATAGCGTGTAAAGCCTTTCTGTAACAGTGGTGTCTTTTATTTAGTCATTTTTGCACAGTCGTCACATTTGTGCGGTCGCACTAGAATGTTTGTTTGAACCAAGTAATTTGCGTTACAGCTGGAGTCAATAATGTCGGCAGTTCACTTCCGGGTTTGGCCGTTGGGATTTCGAGTCCTTTTGCTCGATTCCAGTTATGTTTGCTGAATGCTTTCTCATGTTTGGAATAATGAATATTGATAATACATAGTTTAAAATCATGGTTGATTTAATTATTTATTATTATTATTTTGAAGTTGACGGTATTAATTAATGTAGTATTAGTGGTAGTGGATATAATAGTAGTACTCAGAGAATGGTTAGAGATTCAGCCATCTCGTGACCTCTGCGTCCCGCGTTCTAGACGCATAATTTTCCCACGGGATGCACAGTTCCAAACAATGTGCGTTTTTGGGACGCAAGGAAATTTCTCAGTCAAAACAAACAAACAAACAAACAAAAAAACTACGGCAAGCCTGAGGATTTCACAGTAACAATTGTTACCGGTAGCGTGTCGTTTCCGTGGCGTCATTTTCACGGTACCGAAAAGTAGTTTAATTATAAAAGTCACCGCACTTGAGTTGACTGTGTGATCCACGCGATTTCACTGCGCCAGTATGTGTGTTTGTGATGTGGTGTGGTGTGTGAGTGTGTTTCTTCTAATTTACTTTCGTTTTGTTTTGTTTTCAGTGTTGGGGGGACACAACAGATGACGTTATGTGCGCATGCGGGTTGTTATTTTAGCCCGCAAACTGAGGAATCGCGCGGATGAAAGTTTGAGATGGCGGCGAAAAAAACTCACCAAGGTCTACTAATTACGATATTTAAGAAATGGGAATGCTTGTCTGATTTTTCGTATGAATCGTCCAAAGGGCGTATCACTAAACTCACCTGTGACGTATGCACAGAACGCGAGAGCGAAATACGACGTGAGGCACGATTATGAGGCAAATTGGTCATTAGATTTGTAGGCTAATATTATGAAACAGTATTGGTTATTCTATAATTTACTGGTTGTAGCATGGTAACTTTATGAATAAAACATTTGTCACAAGGTGTAGTAATGCTAATGTTAACTGTTGGTAGAACTAATGATGACGTGTGTTAAATTCTTTCGTCAAATTGATCCTAGATTACACATGCATCATTTTGGGAAGAGGATGTCAAGCCACATCAATACTTACCTGTATTAATGATTACCAGTCAATTAATCTTTGCAGTGTGAGATTGGAAAAAATACTCTGATAATGCCACATGAGTACACCAGTTTTTGATCCATTTATTTTTTGGAATAAACCTGGAGTACACAGCTGCTGATGTAATGTTCATTGTTAATGCATAGTTTTCAAGCATTGACCCTTGAAACATTATACTTTCGAGTTTCGGAATTCTTGATTATCAATATCAGTCAAAATAGAAAAATGGGTTCCCATGATGAACCTTTACAGAACCCAACATTTGTAATCGTGGTTTCCCATTGGGTAATCCGACGGAACCGAAAAACGGTTACCATGAATTTCCGAAATCCTCAGGCCTGCTCCTGAATTATTTAAATTTTTGCAGCATTTGTTTATCATTGTATGTATATGTTGTTGTTTGTGTTATTATCATATGCAATTGAATAAGTAGACCCTTTCAGAATTCAAAATTTGGGACTCTCTCAATGCATAATGGGACTCATACTTTTCTGATCAGCGAGTCCCTGGGACTCGCTGCCGGTAAACTGTAAAATTATCATTGAGAGATTACCACTTTTTCTGCAGTCAGTGATTGACTTCTATGCAAAGTCATTTCTCAACTTGTCTTCCGTGCCATGTCATGCCTGTTGAGTGTTGATTTACTTCATATTAAGAAACTACTGCACTAAAACATTAATTCATAAATGTATACCATATGATTTTTTTTCTCAGTATAAATAACACGTACCCTGACTGTTCTACTCTTTGAATAAAAACACTTCATTCAAGCGTTAGGGAGTGCAAAGGGTTATGATGGAGGGGTTTTGCAAATCATGAAGACCTGCCAAGTGGTATGATAGCATTGTTTTATACATGTCCTCGGCTAGGCCTCAGTTTCAAAATCAGTCCTTGGTCCTTGGCCTTGCCCCGGAAAATGTTCCAAGTCCTTGGCCTTGGCCTTGGCCTCGGAGTCAAGTCCTTGGCCTTGGCCTTGGGTTGCCGGTCCTTGGACACAACACTGGTGAGTGTGAGAGTGGATGGTTGTTTGTCTCTGTGTGCCCTGCGATTGGCTAGCAAGTGGTTCAGGGTGTCTACTGCCCGAAGACAGCTGGGATAGGCTCAAGCACCCCCCGCGACCCTTGTGAGGATAAGCAGATCAGAAAATGGATGGATGGATAATCTGACTTGAACCTGAAATTTGAAACCCTAACCCTTATTTAAAACTGTAACTCTGGCTTAAAACTAGGGCTGGGTTAAAAAAGAAATCTATTAATGAATCAAATTGTTTTTGCCTTTTCACAGCCCAATGTTGATTCATAAAACCATAAATCGATGCTTTCGTGATGTCTTTTTCACAAAATTCTCGTGACATGAGACGTCATGCAAGACCTCATCACTACGCGAGAGTAGCGTACTAAAACAACATGGCAGAAGCAACAAAATCAGAGCCAACAAACCTGAACCCCAACTCCCTCCAATTTCACTTGGTTACTACTTCTTCGGCAAGCCCCCTCCCTGCCCATCTTTCAAACCCGCCTCAAAACTCACTTGTATTCTTTGGCATTTGACTCAGCATGACTCAGATTAGATCTTAGTTTTACTGTTTGGTGCCTCCCAACATCTTTGTTACTGATTATTGCTTTATTGTTGTATATATGTTAGTTGCTCCATGTACAGCACTTTGTATGCAACAATGGCTGTTTGAAAGTGCTCTATAAATACAGTTGAGTTGAGTTGAGTTCTTATCTACAAAAAAGGTAAGAAGTTACGCCAAATATTGACAGGCAGAACAATTCAATCCTCTTCCACTAGATGGCAAAAGGTATAGAACTCATCTGTGTCGCAACCTTTGAACATTTTTGTTTGATGGTGTGCATTGTGCTGTGAGAATTTTCAAAAACAAACTATACTGTATGCCTTGGCTCAATAAATGTTTGGGCAACATGATACCATCAAGAAACACACGATGAAGAAAACTCACCATATGCTCCTTGCCTTGGAGAAGGTCTTGTCCACCCTGGAAATAAACACATACGTGGACAGCGATTACAAACAAGCATAACTGGCAGCTCATGAGTGATGCATACAGTGAGAAGAACCCCCTCCCCCAGCCCCCCAAAAAAGACACCATAGCTTCAGAGTCATACATTTTCCTGCATTACCTGCTGTATGTATGATAAGCGTGGAAGAAAGCTGCCTATGCTGTGCACTGAATACAGTAGGCCGGGTTAGCCTGAAATAAATGTGGCCATCTGTTGAAGCCGTGTTACCATCACCAAGTATGACAAGATTGCTGCTTGTGTAGGTTTTAATGCATGCTGTAAACTGCTGACAATGTCCGCAATGCTGGCATGTGTCCTTAAATCACTCACCCGTAACACTGACAGCAAGAGGGCCTTCTCTCAAGACAATAGAGGGGGCTGTGCTCACATGACACACTTGACTTGCTGCAAGGGCCAATTTCACATTAACTTTCATTTATTGAACACAGTCAAAGCAATCCAAGAGTGTAGGTAAAGATGGGCAACACTACCAATCAAAGGTTTGACCCCCCCGCCCCCACCGCCATGAATAAAATCAAAAAAACAAAAATTAAGTCAAACAGTTCAAGTCCAATTAATAGTTTGAAATGATAAAATCTAAGATAAGTAATGATGAGTTGGGGATCAAAAAAGGTAAGGTTACCCCAAAAATAATTAAGATTTCAGAATTAAGCAAAAACGTTATTGATCCCAGACAGGCAATTCAACTGGCAGTCGCCGATTCAATACAAGTACAAGTATCAATCGTTAGACATATAAATTGTATGGGAACAAATAACACTCAACTCTCAGTTGTCAGTGAATCAGTCGAACTAATGGTTTCCCCAGATACTTTGTTTGAATAAAATGCAAAATATTTTAAATATTGCAACAAGGAAAAAGAATGAATAAATAAAATGACAATATCCATCGATGCATTATCGGAACCGTATTATCTTCATGATGGTCGCGGGGCGTGCTGGAGTCTGTCCCAGCTGTCTTAGGGCAGTAGGCTGGGGACACCCTGAACTGGTTGCCAGCCAATCGCAGGGCACACATAGACAAAGCAAAATTTGTGCTTACATTCACATCTAGTGACCCCTCTTTCTCTTTTTTTTTTTTTTAAACGTAAAACTCAGTGTTTCTCTCATTTTAGGGTGGACAGACTCAGAGTTATCACTGAACCTGCTTTGTGAAACGGACCTCTGCTCAACAGATGTACAACAGCGCCAAAGCTACTCCATGTATGAACTAGTCCACAGTTCATGGATTCACACCACAGCTCGCTGATGCTGCAAACGCATGGAACACACAATGTTTAGTTTGTCGGGACTCACATGGCATTGCGCAAATACTCCACATGTAGAATAGAATTAACATGGTTTTGCTGCCCCACCTGACATTGGCGATGCATAACTGCAGGTTATCAGGAGTTCAATTCTTCCGTTACCAATAATGTGGACAAGTTTTAGCCATGAAACGTGAGGCACGCTTTGAACATTTAATTCAGTTATTCTTTAGTGGACCACCAGAGGGAGCCGACATCACACCACACTTGCTGAACCATTGTTGTTTTATACATAATTGTTCTCCATGTGACCCTCCAACTACACCAGACTGATCTATTTTTTTGGAGAAAAAATCATCAAGGGTCTACCATAAAAAATATTTGTCCCCCCGCCCCAAACTTTCAAACCAAAATTTCGCCACTGCATGTAATACAAGTGAACTCAGTGTTAGCACTTCCAAAACACATGCGCACGCACGCGCACACACGCACACGCACACGCACACACACACACACACACACACACACACACACACACACACACACACACACACACACACACACACACACACACACACACAGGGTTCTGTCCCACATTTTTGAGGGAATAACAGCAAAATCTCATTTGCTGCTTAAGTTTCTTGGCATTCCTGCCAATTGACTCGACCAATCCAGGACATTTTCATTAAAACGAGCCCCTTGGTCAAACACTCGATGTACATAAGACCTCCTTGTCCAAACAGTGAAACATACGAGGCTCCAAAGTGTCACAAGGTCATAAAGAAACCGAAAGTTTCCTGCTATGACATCATGGGGTGTGTGACATGATCTTCATAAGCCGTTGCATCACACATTGCTATTCTGCATTCCAAACAAAACAGAATTTTTCCAAGTAATCTTCAGTGCACTCAGTACTCAGTACTGGCAAGACTTATGTATAGAGCAACAACTTGTTGAAGTTCCGTCTGGGCTATTCGTCAACCAAATTGTAATTGAATTGTAAAAAACTGCTAAATGTGTCAAAGATTTCATTTGATGAAAATATGATGATTGACATTTTTAATTGACTCTCACTGCTATTAATAATCTCTAATTGCCCCACAGGGATAAATAACGTTTTCTGAATCTGAATATGAATAATGCAAAGATTTGGAAACATAAGGCGGAAAAGCATGGCCACAACACTGACCAAAACAACAGTTTAATCAACTCGACGGATGACCTCCTTGTACGGAGTTCATAATCCATTTCGCAGAACATAATTTGCAGGCGGCGAAAAAAGTGTTTTCATCCGTTTTTACCTCAAGTATCTCGACAGAGTGGTCATGAACGCCTCTCAAGTTGAACGTACGCCTCTCGAGTTGAATGGAAGGAGCGTAGCACCATCTAGTGGAGGCATTGTAGAGTGTGCCTTATAATGCGAAGTGTCCAATGTATGAAAAAAAAATTACAAAATAGCCATTCATTGAAGGTGCGCCTCATAATCCAGTGCGTCTTTTAGTGCGGAAAATCCGGTATATACAGTATATATATACATACAGTATATATACACACATACTGTATATACACACAGATCTGTCCTGTGTGTGGTGTTTGCATGTTCATCGCGGTACCCGCGTGGGGTTTCTCCGAGTCTTCCGGTTTACTTCCACATTCCAAAAACATGCATGGGTGATCTCAAACTCGCGGCCCGCAAGTCAAATGCAGCCCGTGGGACGGCAGTTTGTGGCCCCCATCTTTAATATGAAAGATTGATGTTAGTACGGCCCGCAAGTTTGCTATAATATACTGTGTCAAACCGTCCCCTCACATGAACGCTATCAGTCTCAGTCAGAGTGCGTGCACACGCGCACACACACACACACACACACACACGCTCACAGTGTTGTGAGCGGAACTTAACAAACCTACTAATCACGGTGGGGTGTATGACTCTCGAGGGCGAGACATCAACCGGACTTGTTCTCAGCACGTCGGTGAAACACTGATACTGAAACACCTACACAAAGTGGAATTATATAGATTACACAGCCCCAAACATGTCTTTTTCAAAGCCCGCAGTGAAGAGAAAGGTTGTTGATGAGCAAAGACAATTTCAGGAAAAGTGAGAAATGCAATATTTCTTTGTTGAGCACAGGGGCACCCCGATGTGTTTTATTTTAACAGAGAAAGTGCACCAGGAATACAATTTGAAATGTCATTATACAACTAGACATGCGGAGGAGTATGCAAAATACCAGGGAGATGAGAGAACCAACCGAGTTGCCAGTCTTAAAACACGTTGACTGAGGCAACCAGATTTCAGCAACCAAAGAAAATACCGCAGTCGAAGCGAGCTATGTGGTCAGTGACATGATTACTAAAGCGGGAAAGCCATTCACAGGAGATGAATTTGTCAAAAAGTGCACATTACAGGCTGCACGTATTGTCTGTCCAGAAAAGAAAGGTCAGTTTAGCAACATCAGCCTTTCTGCCAACTCCGTGGCAGAGCACATTTCTGACCTATCAAATGACATTTCTGATCAACTACGTGAGAAAGAAAAATGTTTCGTCACAGACATCATCGACAGTGCCCAGCTTGCAATGTATGTCCATGGTGTTGACGACAATTTTGAAGTGATGGAGGAGTTGCTCACAGTAAATCCAATTCATGGCCAGACCACCGCGCAGGAGATATTTCACCAGCTTTGTGATGCCATTTAGAATGCCAGTTTGCCATGGAAGAGGTTTGTTGGAATAACAACCGATAGAGCTTCATCAATGACAGGGAGAAAAAAAAAATCGACTGGTGGCACATGTTTAAAAAAAATAATAATTGGAAGAGAAGGGTGTAGAGGAGGCCATAGCTCTGCATTGATGTGCTAGATGTCCCTCCTGTGCTTCAAATGGAGCTCATTGACCTTCAGTGCAACACTGAACTCAAAGCCAAGTTCAGGGACGTAAGTGGAGAAGCTGACAAGCTTGGGCAATTTTGCAGGGAAATGACCCCCAGCTTCCCTGAGATTTCCTGAATGTTGAAGCGGACCATGTGCCTTTTTGGGAGCACGTACTTGTGCGAAAAGCTCTTCTCCACCTTGAACTTCAGTAAGTCCAAGTACAGGTCCAGACTTACTGATGAGCATCTTCAAGCCCGACTGAGGCTCTCAACTGCTTCCTCCCTCAAGCCAAATGTGGCTCAGCTATGCGAGAAAAAGTGCCGCCAGGTCTGTAGCAGCAAGAAGTAGGCAAGAGAAGCCATGTTCAGGACAGTTCATGTTCCACGTTTCATTCATATTAAGAAACGTTAAAGAATTGTTCATACACACATTAGAATCTGAAAAAAAAAGAATTCCATTTCTCTCGTCAGCAATTACATGGGGTTTCTTCAGTCATCTATATCTGCTGTATTATTGTTATCATTATTATTTTATTTATTTATTCCCGATGATTGATCGATTTTCTTCAAAATCTGTTTATTTATTTTATTCATTTTATTTTGTGTTAAAAAGAGAGATATTTGAAAACACTGAAATGTTTTTATCAGAACTTTTCTTGTGGAAAACCTGATGCGGCCCAGCCTCACCCTGACTATGCCTCCAGTGGCCCCCAAGTACGTTGAGTTTGAGACCCCTGCTCTAAATTGTTCATCGGTGTGCGTGTGAGCGTGGGGCTGTCTGGCAACCAGTTCAGGGTGTACCCTGCCAACTGCCCGAAAACAGCTGGCATAGGCTATATACATATACACATTTATTTTTGCTTGGCTCTCGACGAAGGCGGCCGCTTTTTTGCCCTGCTCCTGCCCCCCCCCCCTTGCTCGCCACTTAGTCTATGTGCTGTCCTTGTACTGTCTTTTCCTAGCCTCCGCTGTATTTTTCATCCTAAAAAACAAACCATGGAATTGGTTGGCTGGTCTCTTGATGCAATCGACAAATTTTTCTCAACGAGAAGAGCAGGCAGTGGGGAGCCTGCTTGCCCCTCGGGACATTTGCTGCCGGGTACACCCTAGATCCACGGAGGAAGCGGAGAATGGTGTGCCTGTCAATACTGTCCGTTGAGGAGGAGGAAGACATCTACATTATCGGCCTTCTGATAGCAGGTATGCTGCAGTTTGGTGTTAGCAGTTTCCTGTTCTATCGCAAAATCCAACCGACGGGAGTAGCTTTATTGGAAGTGAAGAAGCTGCCGGTCATTCTCGATGGTCTAGCGCGAATATCCAACACTCAGACTCAAGCGGTGACTGAGCTCAACCGCAATTGCGGTTCTGGAGCGTCTCCGTACGATCGACAACAACATGGAGAAGTTGGAATTCTCACTTCGGAAAGGAATTGAGGATTTGGCTGATCGGTGACAGTGAAGGGATACAGCCACGGTCTCAAGGCCACCTGAAATTGTTGGCGGCCGTCCCTCCAAAACAAACAACGCTATTTGGACCCCTTTCCCCTGGATGGAAGGTATGCACGGAAGCTAGTGCCCCCACCATCACCCCCTCCTTCTCGGCCATGGACTGATAAGCCAGGACTGTCTTCATGAGCAGAATTTGACGAAGCAGCTGCGGCCTGTTCACGCATACACATACACAACCAGACAATCACACGCGCATACACATCCTCATCCTCACCGCCTTCATCGTTCCTCTTCTTTTCCCCCGCGACGTGGAATGATTTGCGGAGCGCACGGAGGACTGTGCAGCTGGTCGGATGGGCCGCGTCGCGGTCACCCCTACCCCCTCCCCCCTTCCCATTCATCCTCCCCCTCATTACATGTTATGTCTTGTGACTTGTTGTAACTGTCATATGCTTATTTATGTGCTAGGGTCTTTTTTTTTATCCTGGACTTAAATTATCCTCAGAAGAGGATAGTTCGAGCGTGGGTTTTTTTCCCTCTCCCTACCCAGTGTTTTCCTTTCTGAACTCTGACTCTAAATTTCCCCATTGCGGGACAAATAAAGGATATCTTAATTATATATGTGTGTGTGTGTGTGTGTGTGTGTGTGTGTGTGTGTGTGTGTGTGTGTGTGTGTGTGTGTGTGTGTGTGTACACATACATACAGTCATACCTCGGTTTTCGACCATAATCCGTTCCAGAAGGCTGTTCAAAAAGCTATTTGTTCGAAATCCTAAACTATTAGGAGCTCATACACTGTGCAGAAATAACCACAAAAAAAAAAAAGTCAGATTTGCATAAATCACAACAAACACGTCTGCTCACAATGAACGCTCCACGAGGAAGCGTCACTTCCTCGTGCAAGGGAGCCGAGAGGAGTCAAATGGTGTATTCGGGTTTTGTTAGTTTAGCCGAAAACCGGTTTTCGGTCATAATCCGAGGCGTAAAAATCTTGAATTTTCTCATCGAAAACCGATTTGGGCGAGAACAGAGACATTCAAAAACCGAGGTTTGACTGTATACGCACGCACGCGCGCACACACGCGCGCGCACACACACACACACGCGCGCGCACACACACACACACACACTTTCGACCTCTTATCCAGGGTCGGGTCGCGGGGGCAACAGCATTAGCAGTGAAGCCTAGTCTTCCCTCTCCCCAGCTCTTCCCGGGCTCGACTCTGAGTCCCTCCCAGATGACCCAGCTTCTCACCTTGTCTCTAAGGGAGAGCCCGGACACCCTGCAGAGAAAACCCATTTCGGTCGCTTGTATACGGGATCTTGTTCTTTCAGTCACAACCCACAGCTCGTGACCATAGGCAAGAGTAGGAACGTATATCGACCGGTAAATTGAGAACTTTGCCTCTCGGCTCAGCTCCCTCTTCATCACGACGGATCAATACAGAGTCTGCATCACAGTAGACGCTGCACCGATCCACCTCTCGATCTCACGCTCTATTCCACCCTCACTCATGAACGAGACCCCAAGATACTTAAACTCCTCCAGTTGAAGCAGGATCTTATCCCCGACCTGGAGAGGGCACGCCACCGTTTTCCGACTGAGGGCCATGGTCTCAGATTGGGAAGTAAGAGATGCAATACTAAGGTCTCCAAAGTGGCCCCTCTCATATACATACAAAAGTGAAAAGTAAAAATCCTAAATTATTATAATATTACAATAATATTACATTATTAAGATAATAATGTAATATTACTAAATACCTTTAAATGACACGAACTTGTAATGTCTTACCTTGTGGAAGTAACTTGTCTAACACTGGCCCTCATTATTCATGTTGGGTCTTTTTTTTCTGGTCTTTCTTGTTTCCTGTCTGTTATACATAAAGAAGAGTCTGTTTGATATGCTACGATGGAGAAATGTAGGTTAGAACAAATGTGCATGTGGTTCATGTGTGATATTTGCACAGCGCAAACAGTGTGCGTTGCCTGCTTTTCGCTTGAAAAAAGTAGATCAACTTGATGAACTGGTTCATTTGTGTCAAAGGAGGGAAGAAATATTGCTTCTCGCTCTCTCTGCCCTCTCGACTCGTGATCAAACATGAGCCTGTTTCCATGGAAATGAATATCAGGAAACTCTGGGCCAGCGCTTCTCAAACTGGTGTCCCCCCGTAAAGCCATTTTCACTTCATGCGAAACAACACTGCAAAAAGCCAGAGAGGGCAAGCTAATAGCATTGTTGTTGTGCAGTTATAACAATGTCTAATTGAACACAAAGATCGCAGCAACAAATGAGGCAGACAATACAACAATACCCACAGGCATATACAGTATTCTTTATCCTTTTCCAAAAAGCCATCATATAACTGCAGCTGACTGAGGCCTGTCTCCGTGTATAGCCGCGCGCGCACACCAGAAGGAGCAGCACAATGTCCACTGAATAGAAGAAAAACAATGTTTCCTTATATTGCATTTCAATACCGTATTATTTTATAACGTGCAATTTGATAGAGTGCTATTTTTCCTCATCTAGCCAAAAACATTAAAAAAATCTGTGGATTTTGTTTTTGAGAGACCTGAATGGATTGACAGCATTTCCGTTCATTTCAACAAGAGTGATGATTTCAGAGACAGACAGACACGCACACACACACACACACACACACACACACACACACACACACACACAAACACACAAACACACACTTGACATATTTGACATTACGACATCTATCTTGAAAATAGGAAACTTTTGAATTCCTGTGGTCCTTCTATTTAACTGGCATTCAGATTATGAGGTGACTTGGTGTCCCTGGTCCTTAAAAGTCGGAAGTCCCCTCTGCGTCCAATTCAACATAAGAGCAACTTTCAAGGTTCTGTTTCCTGCTTCACATGTCCAGTGAGCTGTGATATGTTATCAATTCAGCAAACATGGTTTCTTGCAAAATAGGTCAACAAGCTCCTGGATAAATCATCTTAAAGCAAACAAGTGTGTTGTTCATCTCACAATCAGCTGCGCTGACCCGGCCTGGAGGCAACATTCTAAATGTGAATTTCAAGTGGTAGTCCAAGTGCAAGCCGCGTGAGACAAACATATCATTCAGTAAATCATTTTCAAAAGCAACTTGACATAGTGTTTCACATTTCGCACAACCATGAGATCCTCCAGAAATTTAAAGCATTCATCTCAAGTCAACAAGCTGGACTTTTTTTTCTGACGATTGATTGCCGGGCTTTATCACAACAAAATGAGGACGCAAAACCTGTTGGCTGCATTTACTTTGGTTTCAAAGCCGGCATTAAGTGAAGCTGTGAAAAATATATATAGACGACTCACAAGGGCCGCCTTGACCTACTGATAGTCCCCGGGGCTAACCCTCAAATATAGGCCCCACGCCCCAACCCTGAGATGCTCAAATCATTTTTTCAACATTGACAAACAGATCAGCAGGCATATTTTTGCATTTCCTCAATGTTAACAAATACAATAGCCAACAAATCAGAATTGTGACACGTTCTACTTTTCATAAACCAACAGTCATATTTTCAACCACTTCTATGAGTAAAAAAATATATTTGAGCAGTATTGAACTGACATAACAAACAACCACACTTAACCAAATTAGCAGACGTAGTGCAGTCTTGAGCCTTTGATACTTGCTCGGATCAAAATGCAATTTAAAAAGTAATAGATAGCATACGAAAGATGACAGGGCTACAGACGTTGGCATCACACATCCTATAATCCCCAGCGCCAAATGTGAACGTTGCCATTTTGGCAGGGTAAAGAACGTGTCTCTAACTTGAGGAATCGCAACACTTTGACAATGGTAGAAAGTTGTTTTGTGCACCACAACGAGAGGGGCCAAAAGAAAAGGGCGAATTCGACAGGCTACCAAAAGTAGAACAAATGAAATTGTCGCGTATGGCTCCTCCGACCTGAAGGTCACTCTCCAGCGTCGGGGTTGCAGAGAGCGAGCGCCCCATCCTGCCGGAGTGCCCGTTCTACAGCGAGACCGCGATGCCACGTGAGCCCACATGCCGTGCTTCTCACACGCTCCGAGCGAGGCCGTCCAGTCCCGGCTGGTCTTCACTCCGCACCGCAATGGTAGCAGCCATCATAGCGGCAGGCGCGGGCAAACGTGCGGAGCCAGTATGCTTGTCTCAAAGATGAAAGCCATGCAATTCTGAGTACACAAGGCCCGTAACCTCAACTTTGAAACTTTCCAAGCATTTGTACAATCGCAAGGACTAAGCAGACTTCTTCCATCTGCCGTCGTGATAGTTGGAAAAGCACTCCTGGTGCTTCTGTGATATCCAAGCTGTCAACATTGCACATGTCTCTCATGATGTACTTTTCATCAAAGTGAGATGTGAATTCACTTGGACAGGATATTGACTGATAAACCGCCACCATTACAATCCTGTCAGCTTGGCTGCGTAAACAAATGCAAGCTGGGATCAGTCAAGAGAGTTAATCGTAGAAAGATCTAAAAAATAAGAATAAAAATCACCAAATCACCAAGGTTTGTTACAGGCTTCCTTTCTGGAAGAATAGTGTGTACTAAATATAGAGACTAGTGTTACTTGTGTAACTAGCATCGGCCATTTGTTTGGCCAATTTGGGCCGGCTGATTGATCGGTTGGCCCCTTTTCATTTTATGCTTCACAAAATCATCTTGTGGGCCGGGATAAAACTGCTTGTAGGCCTGATCCGGGCCGCGAGCTGTATATTTGACACCCCTGTTTTATTGCATTTAGCGGACACGCCACAGTGTTTAAAAGTGGAGATTTTTCATGGTTTTAAAGCCCTCATTTAGTATACTCAGCAATGTTTCAATAAACTTTGGCAAGTTTGTTCCCAACACTCTGTGCTGTGGCAAATTTAGAAGACTTTTAAAGGGACTTTAAAAGATCTACAGTCAAAATCCCAAAGTGTTTTGACTGCATGCGACATGTTCAAATGAAAATAACCCACGCAAATACGAACTACTTTACTATTTATGACTGAGAAGCGAACATACAATCGATACCGTCAGCACACAGAAGGAAAACAAGCCTGAACTGTACAAGAGACTGAATGAGCCTTTTGACAAACGCGTGTGTCAAATAGCTGAGTGTTCTCATTTAGCTCCACTACAAGTTCTAGTACAGTATGCGGCGAATCTGCACACACACACACACACACACACACACACACACACACACACACACACACACACACACACACACGTCAAAGAGCCATCCATCAGCAGAATCACAACAAACAAACTCATTATGCGGCCATTCACGTGGCAGGTATCAGATGTGATGGTCAATATTGATATGGTGCATTCATATTGACATACATCAGAAAGCATTTAAACGGCTGACATCGTAAAAAAAAGAAAACGAAAACACTAGTATTGCTGTTTCAAATCCATATTATTCCTTTCATGAATACTTTCCTAAAACAAGCGTATTTCATTACTTTAACATGAAAGTGGTAGTGGCTTTTTGTGCGCATCAAACTGTTTGTCTTTTGTGCCAAGAGATCCTAATAATTATTCGACACAATTGACAGTGAAAGTGTATTTTTACTTTTGTGCTAAAGTACATTTCAGGTGTGTATTTTTTTTCTTTTACTTAAGTACATGAGTTGAATCAGTTTGTCTACTTTTACTGGTCTTTTCTAGTATCTTTAGTACAGTGCCTCAAAATAAATACACATTAGCTGTCAGAAAAAATATATATTGTGTCACATGAGGATGTAAGGAAATATGTGTTGAGCACTGTTACAATCTTTCAGAGATGTGAGAACCTCCCTTGCTGTAGGGAAAGCAAATCATCCCATTTTGTCTTGTGATACACATTCATATAACACAAAGAATTACTGTATAATCGGATGCCACCTAATTAGCAGCATGAAAAAGATCTGAATCTGGCCCAGTGTCTTGTTCATCGGCAGATGGCTTGAAAAGCATTGAAGCGCGTAAATATGCAAGGTGGACTGCCCGAGTAGGCGCTTAAGAGCCCTCCGCTCGGCCTCCATCTCCTGTTTGTTTGGCCTCTGCCCTTGGAAAAGCACTTGAATGGCCTCCTGTCCTCAAGTAGCCCTGCCTCACGGTCCAATCAACTTTTGACATACAAAAAAACAAAAAAAAGACCCCCCAAACACACACACACACACTCATCCACACTTCCATTGCCAGTACAATAAGTGTCAGGCCGGAGGACATCAAATCTCTCTCAGCAACAGCCGCCCATCTTTTCTTTCATACAGCAGGCTCATATGAACTTGGCGACTTTGAATGTGAGTTACTTTATTTTGAGACAGCTACAACATACAAACAGCAGCGATTTGGTGGAATGGCTCTAAAGGTAAATTCTTTTCTAGTAAAAACAGGTTAGATTTGACTTATATATATATATATATACAGTATATACTGTATATATTATTATTTTTGGCTTACTTTAGGAAAAGTCATCCTTCAATGTACCTTAAATCTTTTACGTGCAAGGATATCTTTTAATGGCTCTCAGATGTCAAAACAGGTCAAATTTGACCAAAGAAGCGTGTAAGGGTTAAAAAAAAAGTTTTGTTTTTTTGGCATTTGAATGAGACAAAATTCTTCCTGTGCGTCATCATGACGCCAAGCATGACATTGTTGATATCGCCTGACGGTGTTCCCCTCCCGCGTCCACAGATCGAGGATTGTGCTCTTCTGAGGACAACGCTCATCCGTCTAATTTAGTTCACCAGCAAGTGCGCGTGAGGGGACGAGCAACAGAGCATATACTGTAAACTCCTATCATGCAGGCATGTGACCGGCTTGATTTCGCATTGCATTAAAATATCCCAAACTGGGACTAGCAACTAATACTGTGATTGCAGGCGACATTTGTGCTAAAAAGTAGAAAATGCAAGTGCACAAATCGCCTCTGAAACAGTGTCTCAGTCATGCTTTCCATTTTCAATGGGCAATCCAAAATGAAAAATCGGAAAAGTGACTAATTTTTACTGGTCAACTGGGTGGAGATAAACGTGAGTCCAAAAGCAAATCTATTTTTAACCTTGTCGCGTGAGCAGAATGCCTTTGCGCTGGCAGGTGGACCTTCCGCCTCCACACCCTCGACCATTCAATAGCGTTTGTGTAGTTTTGTGATTGGCTGGTAAAAAGTCAGAAAACCTTTTCACTTTACTTATTTATTTATTCTTTAAATGTTTCTCAACACTTTTTTTAAACAAAATTTATGAGATTATAATTATTTGTTTTACCCACTGCATTTCAACAGGCCTCACTTGTGCATGGATTTTAGCTTTGTGGACTGGGAAAGTCCCTATGCCCCACGGGGGTCGACTGTAGAATAAATATACAAGTGGTTTAAATAGATATATCACTCCCTCTACTTGATCAAATATCTTCAGAGTTTTTCGAGTTAATGGTTAATTGTTAAAAAAAAACATTTAATGCATCTCTCAGTTGTAGTTTACTGCCAAATTAGGCAAACAATATAGTTATACCTTGTGTATTTAAAATAAACATACATTTTAGCTCTTTACTCTGCTATCTCACTGTCAAGGCTAAAAATAATCTATTTTGTGGTGCTTTAACAGATTTGATGTAAAAAGTGCAGAGACACAATATAACAGTGTGAACGTTTATAATCTTTATCCTCCACGTAAAACTAATTTGTGCCTTACTGATGAGCACACAACGGCTGAGACATCTCAATGAACAGTGCCATATTTTCACGACAATACTGCGCACTGCGTATTGTCAGTTACGGGTGCTGTTTCCGTATTTAAAACATACACAAGACGCAACGCATTAATGGACGCGGGCATGGTAAAACGTATGCTATCTTAAAAAAAATACAGTAGCATGCATGCACGTAGCGTATGTTTTTAAAAAGGTAGAGGGAGCAAAACTGAGTTTGGTTGTACTTTATTGAAGTCTTGAACAATGTACTCATGTTATTTTTTTATCAATCCTCATCCACAAATCCATCAAAGTCCTAATCTTCTGTATTCGAAATGAACAGCTGGGCAAGTTCTCCATCAAACAAGCCAGGTTCCCTAGCGTCTTTGTCAGAGTCGGTCTCGTTGCCGTGCGACTCCTCATAAATGATGCCACCTTTTGCGAAAGCTCGAACAACAGTGCAAACAGACACGTTAGCCCCAGCATCCACAATCCATTCAGAAATTGTGGCGTTACTTGCCCAGCGCTGCCTCCCACTTTTAGTTAAGGTGTGTTCAGCATCGTTCCCGCACCACTCGCAACTTAACTTAGAACTCCCTGTTCACACCGATGTCCAGCAGTTGTAGTTCCTTTGTCAAACTTCCCAGAATGATGGCAAGGTCAGAGTTCATTTGCTGCACTTGTTTTTTCACAGCAGCTGTGAGATGGCCGTGCATGGGCTTAAAGATCAACAGGGATGATATATATATATATATATATATATATATATACATTATACACAGTATATGTGGCATAAGTCTGTGTTTTTCTGCCCCAAGGTGACCAAGACCAGGCACAATGCCCATTCACTTTTTAAACTCAATTTTATTGTCATTGCTGACTACATACATCAAATGCATTATATGGGTGTTCATGGGAAGACTTCAAGTACAACTGGAGAGTGAACATAAACACATTTCCAAATGCATTAAATAGGCAGAGATAAATTAGTGCCCCTGTTCACTTTCTGTAAAAAGTGAATCATGGGTGTCCAGTCGAAGCTTGTGGCACACACCTGTTTACTTGGCTTGAATTTGCAGTACAAGCAGAGAAGAAGCAAAATATCATTAGTGAAACTCAACTTTACAAAGCACGTTTCCAAATCAAGAGTGGCCCATTAATTCCTCTGGGTTGAAGCATCAAAAAAACTCAAGTCAAGCCAAGTAGAACGTTATTGTCAAATGCGCTGTATGTGCAACATACAGCACAGATGAAATTTATTCCCTCTCAACCAGACAATAAGACAGCAAGAGGAGCCGTTTAATCGTCATTAAACTGCAGTGATAAATACGATGGCAATCCAAAACATGGAGCCGACCACGCACACGCATGCACACAAACGAGAATGTGCAAAGTCATCAAACCCGGAGTCAGTCCGAGCTACAAAACCAAACACGTTCTATCACACGTTCGTATCATCACGTGCTTCAGGAGAGTGAACTAGACCCTTACCCTCCATAGGCTCCAAAAGTGAAACTCCTCTTTCTTTGCGGCATACCTGCTGTGACTGAGTCCACCGAGAGCTGAATGGACTCGTCACTTTATTCTGACGGAGCTTTTGTGTTAGTCCACTGCCCCCAACTGCCTCTTCTTTGCTTACACGCCTCCTTCACAAACAGGGAGGGAAAGACAGAGGATGAGGGGCATGGATTTGGAATAGGGGGTGCTGACAACGTCAGTCTCCTGCGAACCGCAAAGTGTAGTGGCATACAGGCGTACCCCTTTGGTGGGCGTTCCTAAATGTGTATAGGAAAATGAATTAATTTATTCCCAGCAGTCACCTATGTGTATTTCGTCTCTGCTTCCAGGACGTGAATGTTGTTTATTTGTTTATTTTCTCCAATCAGATTTTAGACTGTATGTGTTCACGTGTGAAAGCAATCTACTACAATGGACAGTTTCTTTAACCAATCAGATTTTAAATTCTTCACAGGGCCATGACGTCGGTATTTTCCACCCTTTGATTGGTTGGTGGGAGCAGGTGTTATTTCAGCCGAGTTGGAGTAGCAAAACACGTCATTGTGGCATTTTAAATTCATGATGTATATATATAGAGAGAGAGAGTTAAATCGAACCACAAGCCATGTCTTATTTGTTTTTAAGATGTTTTTGAAAACGGTTTCCTGTCGATACATGTAAACGCTGAAATTACCCACCACTTTTTCCTATACACAGTGGACTAAAGAACATGTATTGCAGTATTCTCCATCTCCACTTGTTGCTGATGGTGAGAAGCAAAAGATATTTCTGGAAAAGCAATGTCATGCTCAGAAGTTTCTGCAACACTCACTTGGTAATCTGTCATTGTTATTGTAAATAATGCCACGTGATAACTGGGACATGTCTTTGTCTCCCATGATCCGGGATGGGTAATGGTGCTGTGATAAAAAAAAAAAAATTGTATTATATAATAATATTATATTTTTATTGGGTAGATTTATCAGCATTTTTGAATAGATATATTCTTTGAGGTGATAAAAGAAAAGTGCCGTCAATTATATGCAGATGTTCACTATTCGTGGGCCAGCCCGGTCGCCCCACACACCACACACACCCCACAACCCACAAATAACAGGGATCCACTGTAGTGTTAACTTATGATATCATCATTCACGAATGGATGGCAGACATCACTTAGTTGCACTTGCACCAAGTCTACAATCCTCTTTACTACTTGTACAACATGAGTAGGCTTAATATTTTGGGTGGATTTGGAATGATATGTAGGACAAATATAGAACCTGGATAATATTACAATTTTGAGTGAGTTGATTTTTGTGAAAAAATGCACGAAATGAGTTTTTGCACTTAAAGTTTGTTTGCTGTTCAACAGTTTTGTGCCGTCCTGTAATGATCATTTTGATGCATGATGCCCTTTGCACTGAGAAAAAAGAAATCACAATATGTGTTTATTTTTGGATTCTTCAGACCCTTTTTTGTTGAAGGCTGGATCTTTTATACAAAGTACAAGCACTAAGCATGAAATATAAAATTAAATATTAAGATACTGTGATGTACAGTACGTCGGTTCAATGAAGAACAGACATTGGCATATTTTGTCCATTGTGGGACCTGCTGGGCTACTTGTTCAGCTCTCTGAAAGACAAACCGTCAAACACAGGCACTGTAATCACAGCTTGCCCTGCTCCACACCTGCACACTGAAGAGGAGGGCCACTGAACAACTTTCAAATCTCTTCATGCATTGGCCTCACATTGCTTTCTTTTGTAAGATTTCCCGAATGCAATCAAGAAAAAGATTTATGAGGGACAGAATGACCTGTGTCACAGTCACTGATGAAAGCGACAAGTCCTGAAGTCTTGTTTCTTCCTGCTCCTAGACCCCCCTTACAGTTGAAAGTGTGATTTACTTTTAAGATCAGGTGGTGTCAAGGAAAGTGATGGCCATGCGTATGTCAAAAAACAAAATGACAACGTAAGTCAAAGATAATGGCTTTCTACTTATTCATTCATTTTCATGACATGACTGCAGTCACTGACGACAGTGTATGTTGTTCATGAGACCGGACGTTTTAATCATTTATTTGTATTTCTTGATGAATTTTTATTCAGGGTGATTTTTTGTGACAATGATGTGCTTTTTGGGTCCTGGCCATGAACCAAAGAGCTGAACTGTAAAAACGTGAAAAGCACGCAAAGAGCCGCTTAAAAGGAAGGAGGGTCCTTACCCCCATCAATATTTATTCTGTATATCAATGAACACACTCCCCATTGCCGCTGTATACTTTCTAAATATTTTCCAGATACTTGAGTGAACAAGACTTCACAGAGAAGCGGATATTTGGAGAGTTTGCAGAGGAAAGGCTGCCGTCCAAATATGTACAAGTGTCCAAGTATTCAAAAGGCAATTGTGCTTTGAAGTCACTGGAAAGATACCAGGCCTTAACTCACCTTTAGCTTTCTTTTGTGTCATTATGAAAAACACAACAACAACAAAATTACGGCTTAGGATAATTTAATATGATTGCTTGGTCATCTAGTGCTGCTTACTTATTTGTGTGTGGAAAATACCCCACTTTCACATCCTTGAGACAAACTCAGTATGTAGACTACAAATAACAGTGTTGAAGAGATGGCTTGTTGCTTTCACTTTTACCCCAACAGCCGCCACAAACGCATCCGCACACACACTATTGCCTTTCACAGCGTCTTATTCCAGGTTCTGCATACGTTGGTAGGGAAGTACTTTTTACTTTTCACTTTCTACTTGACTTGAGTACCATGCTGCCTTGAGATACAAGTTCACATCATTCTGTGTCCATATTCTGGAATCAAATCAATCACTCATATCACAAATCATCATTCGCTGTAATGAACAAAAATGCCATTGATCTGTTGCAGCCTCCCAATATAAAAGAACAAAGGCGTTTTCATGTGTTGTTTGAATGAAAAAAATAGCACTCGATAATATAACGTAACATAATAAAACAGAATGTAAAGAATGTTTGTCTTTTTTTTCTTCAATGCAATGCATATTGGGCTGCTTCCTTCTTTTGGCCATGTGGAGGCAGTATAATACATACACACACACACACACACACACACACACGCACACACGCACGCACACGCACACACACGCACACACACGCACACGCACACACACACGCACGCACACGCACATGCACACACACACACACACACACGCACACACACACACGCACACACGCAAACACACGCACGCACACACGCGCACACACGCACACGCACACACGCACACACGCACGCACACACATACACAAAGGTATGTTTCCTATGACTCTTAACTGCAAAGATCTAGTTCCCGCATGATGGAGCATCAGGGGCACAGATAGTGTGCCCTGGAACACACTTCTGGCTGTAATGTACGGTTCTACGAGCGAGCAGGAATTTTCATGAAAGCTGATTAATAGACAGTAGGGGTGTTGCGCTCAGGTTCAGAGCCTTTGCTTGATGATGACAATGTCAGAAACAAAAGAAGAAAACTGTCATGCAAGAAGACAAAATAAATGGCCCAACATAAGTTTTATCAAAAAGATCATCACTGAGTCGGACAGGCAAGCAGACAGACAGACATCCCTGTGAAGGATCCGCGACAGACACGTAGATGGACGGATAGATAGATGCAGGTTAATAGCGCCCTCCTTTGGACAGCTAGAGAGGAGAATGAATGAATGAACCTTTCTTTGCATGAAGTGAAAGCATGATTTGAAAGCATCTCAAGGGGAGTGAGTACTAAGGGGTTAATACTGATGCCTTTCAGTGTTTCTCAACTTGGAGTCCGTGGTGCAAGGTGTGATTGCAAAAGAGCCGTGAAATTAAAACATCTCTAAAAAAATAAAAAAATGCACATTATGACGTTGAATTTCTCAAATGCGTAGGGCTCTAACAAAAATCCTATTCAAATTTTAAAAAATGGTTTCGATTTGTTAAGATGAATAAAATCGCTTCATTTTAAATTTTTTGGATCCTTGAATCCATTGTACTGAAACACACACAAATTGTCTTGATGAGAGATGTACACCAGATACAAATCGGTTTGAAAATTATGCTGATGTTTTGTTGTTTCTTTGAATTTGATTAACTTACACCCTTGAATCGAATAGTAGTGAGAATCGTACTGAAGTGTCGTTTGTGGAGAGATGCACACCCCTACAAATGAGACTGCGATCTTTTCCCTATCGAAACTACAGAGGGTAACAGGACTTCTTTACCTTTCTAATTCCATCTGTTTCACAAGTGTAATTCGTTGTATTGTAATTAGATCTTGCACCCATTTGCACTGTTAAAATGACTGCATGATGGTGTTATTCCAAACATATTCGGCATTCTTTTCAAATGATGAGGCTTTTGCATTTCAGCATCCTAGCATCGTTCATTTCTTAACAATGTGTTTATCGTAACGTAACAGAAAGTTCATATTTGCCTCAAAAAGTAAATGAAGACCAAAAGGTTTGCGGTCTTACGTGAGAACATGCAAACTCCACACAGGGAGGCCGGACCTGGAATTGAGCCCGGTACCTCTGCACTGTGAGGTCGACGCGCTAAGCACTGGACCACCGGGCCACCCCCTGTGGTAATCAGTATTAACAATTAAACAATTTGACTGAAAGTCTGATATTGCTGCCTACGTGAGTTGCTCCACTGTTTATGGTCAAATATGAGTTGCTTGAAGGTTTATAACTCCAAAACTGTCACTGCTCATTACTAGCCCGGCAATGGCGTTTTGTAACATGTGTCAACATAAAGCAAGTGGGTCATACTAAAGAGAAAGTTGTTTGATTGTTTTAAATAAGCAGGTGTTTGACACCATTCACCTACTGAATGGTTCTTGCATCAGGTTTGCCATGCGACGACAAAGGACACACAAACACCTCACGTTCATAAGTGTCGCATCAAACAAGTACATACTGTACATGTACATGCAAGTACAACTCAATGGGCGAAGGTGAGAAAGAGAATACATTTCGAAGCAAGGGTGACTAATTCAAAAAGCATCAAAGAGAAGATATACTTCAGATCTAATAATCTGTTTGCAGTAGTCTTGCCTGACGTAAACACATGAATAATTCAACAGGGAAGGAAATTATGAATAACAGTTCTGCAAATAGAAGAGGGAAAATACGTTTCACCCTGGGATCTTACCACTGCGACAAGCCAACAGAAAAACAGCAAAAACAATGTCACATAGTCTTTGTTAAAGCCATCAAAGTATGAGCATGACTCTCAAGATGAGTGACATTTGTCAAACAACAAATAAATGAACTGACATGCAAATGCATTATAGAAACAGTCACTGAAAAGACACGATAGGTCCAGGAAATTATTATCTTAACACCAATCAAACAGTCATAATCAAAAACAGGACATTTTTTCAAATTGACTGTGCAGAAAATGCAAAAAATCTGAATTGATTATGATTCAGTCACTGGTTTGGTCCCTAATATACGTCAGAAATTTTTCAAAGATGTTGATTGTTGTTTTCCAAATTAAAAACAGATGTTTGTCTTATTAGGACTCAAGTCAGTCATTTTGTCATGCAATCTCTATGCAGGACTGGAAAGCTACTGTACTGTTTTTAACCATTAAGTGGCTGAAATTCCAAAGATTTGAATTTAAGTAGAACGAGGTCTCTAAATGATTAATTGATTATGTCAGTTATTCTCATAATCAATTAGTTGTTGATTAATCATTGCAAAACATTAAGAAGAGAAGAAAAACAACAGATTTCATAAATAAAAGGTTAGTCTCGTAATAATACGGATTATATTCTGGAAAAGATACCTTTGTTCTATGAAATACATTCTTGTAAAACTACCTGCTTTTTGTACCTGAAACAAGGACTTTATTCCTGGAAGAATGCAACTTTTATTGAAGAAAAGTAACCAAATACGAAGGATGTCAGATTAATGTGTTACATTTGTTACGTTAATTAACAGAGAATTTAATTGACCCAAAACTGAGGTCGATAAATTCCCCAATCTGGAGGTCTGCACTATTTTAAGTCACATGACATAAGAATTTCTTGTAAGTTATTTTGTGGACCCCCAAGGCTCAGTTTTAGAGCCACTGATCTTGATTATTACCTAATTTTTCATGCCAGACGCTATGCTATCCACAGCCCCCTGATTGTGGTCATGTTCACACCATCAGGCATTTCTCGTGCAGCAACATGGCTGTGGAGGTGGTCAAAATGGCCTCTACCAACACATCAGACGTCAAAGTGGAGCACGAGGTCACACAAGTGCAGCGAATTACAGAGCCACAATGGCAACTAAGCCGAAGGGGCTCGCAGCATGTTTGGCAATGAAAGAGCGACACGGCCCGCTGGCCTCGCATAAACCCGCCAATAAATAATCCATGGCAAAGCTGCCATTGCATGTGCATGTGCAAGGTCGCTTGCTCACATTCTCAGGGTCCCAGTGCTCTCTATAATCCTTGCATATACTGCACTGTTTTGACAGCAATCAATATACCCTCAATGTTATTCTTCCAGTGAATTATCTTTTGATAATGTGATCCAAATAAACAAAAATGGAGGGGGAAAAATAGTCTTTTCTACAAGTGGTACAAAGATTGTCTACACTGAGCCTGTGTCCGGTCAGATTTGACACTTTGACAAAAATTTTAATTTTAGAATTTAATAATCCATCCATTTTCCGATCCACGTATCCTCACAAGAGTTGCGGGGGTGCTGGAGACTATCTCCCAGCTGTCTTCGGGCAGTAGGCGGGGGGACACCCTGAACCAGTTGCCAGCCAATCGCAGGGCACACAGAGACGAACAACCATCCACGCTCACACTCATACCTAGGGACAATTTAGAGTGTTCAATCAGCCTGCCATGCATGTTTTTTTGGAATGTGGGAGGAAACCGAAGTACCCAGAGAAAACCCACGCAGGCCCAGGGAGAACATACAAACTCCACACACGGAGCTGGAATTGAAGCCAGTACCTCTGCACTGTGAGGTCAACGTGCTAATCACTGGATCACCGGGCCGCCCAGAATTTAATAGTGTGTGTTAAATTGAGGAAAACTGTGGGAATAGTTGGAAGTTTTGAAACTCCACTCTGAAAATTGGATATGTTTAATGGGACAGTGAGGCTTTTTTTTAAGAGGGAGCTTTAGACAGTCCCGTAAACTGTCTATGTCACCAGTCCACCAGATTTCTCCAGTGTTTCCGCAGAAATGTTGACCTGTTGTGGTCTTTTAAAGGATCAAGGGACTTGATGAAGGAATAATTATCTTTTATTCATGTTGGACAGCCAATCAATATGTTTTGAAAAGATCTGTTGTTCATAGACAATTATTAGAAGTACGTGTATTATATTGTGTGTTCATGGACAATGAACTGCTTGTGAGGGGTAATAGACACTGACCTGGCACAGCATTGTGACGGCCTTGCACCATATAATAATATCCAAATGTTATTAACAGTGCTTAAACAATGTTTGATGTCTCCCACATAAAGTAGTGCAACGTTTGCAGTTTCACAAGGTTAAAATGAAGTTTTCCCTATGTACGCACCCCAAAAAAAGCACAGAGAAAAAGCTTTTTTTTTAAACTGCTACTGTTTGACAAAGTCATTGTGTGGGCATGTTTCAATGAGTATGCATTCTGTAAGTCTAACTTGAGGAACTGGAAGGACAGGTTGGAAATTACATCAGTCAAAAAGCCAATAGATATTGCGTCGAGAAGAGCAGAGATTTGGATGAAAATAGTCTGAGGGTGTATAAAAAAATAAATACAGTGGCACCTTGAGATAGGACTTTTTTTCAACATTTATATCCATATTTCAAATCATCTTTCCCCAATGAAGTGAATAGAAATCCCTTTAATCTATGCCCCCGGCCCCCCAAAAAACAACCAAAATGTTTGTTATGTGTTTCTTAATCATAAAAATAGCACCCTATACTATTTTACATCAAGAACACATGGAGTAGTAGCATAAGAGAATAATGAATAGAATGTAGCGTATGTAACAATTTTTGCTACATTCGTACTTCACTTCAATTGGACATTGTGCTTCTCTTTCCGGTGTACACATTTTGGCCACCTTGGGAGAGTCTAATACACGCATACTGTCAGAGATTTTCCTCGGACAAAGTTAAAGAAATGACTCGGCACACAGGAAAATTGTCTTCAATATCGGCGGGAGCGGATCTCTGAGAGCGAACGACGGCCAGTTGCTCCGCGATCACACTCACCCCTCCCTCTCCGCCGGTTCGAACTTTTATTGCAAAATACAAGAAAGACACTGCCCCCGAGATTTGCACCCCGCGCCCCCCGGTAATGATTTGATTTACCCGAATACACAAGTCACAGACTTTGCTGATGACTAATGTCCACCTGGGCGCGACAGCTGTTCCCAAACTGTCATTTGGTATTCAACGACTCTTTGTTCCCAATTTGTTTATTCCCACTCTGTGATTGAATTTAGCCTTCGCCCCCCTTGCTTTAACGTGATTACTCAGGAAAGGCCCTCCGCCTAAACGGCCGACACCTCTGCGCTGAGTATGTCTAGACGTGCCCAAATTAACCGAAACTTTAAACATGATACAATTTTGTTCGTAGATTTCTCTATCACATACTGATATACTGTACATGGAGGCAGCCTTCAGCTACTCAGTTAGCTGCAGTAATAGTATTCATTTTTCACTGAGCATGAAGAACATATAGCTGTTAGTATTGTTACACTGTGTGCGCACGTGTTGCTCCACCGATTGTGTTTGAATGCCTGTCACTTAAAGCTGAATGATCTCCTCACAAAATCACCATGACCCAATCGAGGTGGAACCCGCTCAAAATAGACTTGACTGTTTGACACAAAAGTTCTTGAAGACATGATGCAACCCCTGAGACAACATTACTTTTATGAAATAATAATAATAAGAATAATGACTCATCCCTAATGCTGTCGTGCGGCATCTGATTAATGAGTGCACAACAACTGCCCCGCTGCAGCACACTCAATTAGTTGCTGACTGCAGGGCCCTTCACCATCATGCTCATCTCATCCCAAAATGGATGGATGTCATGCATAAAGCAAGATATGAAGATCTGTTGACATGACAACAGTAAAGCAAACGTGATACATGCAGACTGGTGTCAAAGTCGAGGCCCAGGGGCCAGATCTGGCCCATCACATCTTTTTTGTGCACCCCCAAAAAAGAACCGAGAGCGCCTCACTGTTGGCCGCGAGTTGGCACACAGAGAAAGATGGGGAAACGAGTGGGGAAAACAGTCCAATATGACAGCCGATGTATGGAACGAGACAAAACGCGATTGAAGACAACACTTCTGTGAAATCTTACTCTGCGTGACAGTTGTTTAGTGTGAAACACACAACAAGGAAGGAATATTTTTAGTCAACGCGGCCCTCCGTGGGGAACCCTACCTACGATGTGGCCTGCGTGACGCCATGCAGCTACACAAACAACGCAAATGTTTGCTTTATGGCTTCCTTTCCGTGCACATCCTCTTACCCCAGGGAATACTTCCATCATTGCGGGGCTATAAAAGTAAAGATGCTGTGACATTTAATAATACAGGAGGCTACTGGGAAGAGGGATTCTCTGTGCTGCCAACATAGCATCACTACGTAGATGCACTCAACTGAGACCGATGAGAAGTAAAAACGGCGAGGCGTGAGATTTAGCAGCCGAGCACATGACGAAATGGGACTAGGATGAAAGCATTTTGAAAAGGAAAGAAAGAAGAAATCAAGTTCCATATCAAGAGACATTCAAGAACGAGGCATGGAAGGAGGAATGCTTACACGAGCAAAAGGTCCCAAAATATTTTTCCCATTACAAAAACAGCACTCTATCATATCATACTTTGGAAAAGATGTCAGAATTTGAAATAATGTAAAGAAACATTGATTTTTGCTCTGGTTTTTATTTTTATTTTTATTTTTTGCTTCACCTCACTGGACATTGTGGTGCTTCCTCTGGTGTGTACATATTGTTCACTCCGTGACAGGTTATTAGAGACGGATATACAGTGGTACCTCTACTTCCGAACGTCTCTTCATACGAAATTTCAAGTTACGAAACATCCCACCTGGAAAATATTGCCTCTTGTTACGAAAGAAATGTCAAGATACTGAAGGTAAAAATAGAGCATGGGCTGCTCCGCGCAGCTTCGAGTTTCCTGAACGCAACATACATAGCTGCTCTGCCATTGGCTCTGACCTAGCATTTTCCTGGCATTGGCTAAGAGGGACCTCTACCGTATGTCTCTATTTGTGTAGATAGATAGATATGTGTCCATGCAGCCTCATCACCATTCACCCCTGCGAGCCATGAGGTGTTCTGATAGTTTCACGTAAATGTGAATCACCCAGGAAAAGTTTTGACCAGTCGGGAGATCGCTCACAATGCTGATGTTTGCCTTGGATATTTTCAAAAGATTGTAAAAAGCCGACAAACGCAAACATCCTTGGATCAGTTCTTTCCAAAACGCCAGGCAAAAACCACTTCTGAAAGATAACATGGACTAAAGAGGGGAAAAAAAGGATGAGGACGCAGCCAAAAATTAAATGACCATCATTTTTATTCTTTACTCTGTTCTTTGTTTTTTTACATTATACACAACTCGCATTTATTGTGCAATAATTTAAATGTAACATGTATTTGTTACATATTTTGATACATTTTTATGCTTTATAAAACATTTACGTCTGAATTCTGGGGTGCTTAGAATGAATTAGGGCATTTACATGGAAAACACATCTCTACTTACAAAATTTTCTAGTTAGGAAATTTCTTCCAGAACCAATTCATTTTGAAAGTAGAGGTACCACTGTACAGTCTGAAGTGATTCCTTTGCACGTTGCAGTAATATTAGTCCTTCTTTGCAGAGAATAAATATGCCTGTGAGTATTGTTATATTGTCTGTCTATATGTGTCGCTCCACCATATTTGGTTCAATATCCGCTAATCTATAACAGCGTGACACAGATGCGATGTTTGTTAGAATAAAGCTACGTTATTTTTCTCACCAAATGTTATATGGTTGTTTTAAATTTGCAAGATCTACTTTTCTTTGTTTGATGTTTATGACAGTAAACTAAAAATGTGTATGACAATAAACAGGTGGAAGGCTCTCTTTTGAAAAATTGCATGAAGAACAACTGCTTCTAACTGTGAAGTGAGTAGAATTTGCTGCCACCACGCAGCATTCGTATCTCGAGTTTGCGCTCACAAGTCATTGGCCGAACAATGGCATGTAGGCGGGCTGAAAGTTTAGCAGCAACCATACTTAATGTACTGTATTCTTAAACAGGCCCTCTGTGACTGTTCATTGATATGATTCCTGCATTGATATTTGAATGAACAACACAAAACAAGCACCATTCAAGCTAGGACCGGCTCTGCGAGGCACACGCAAGACAGGTCAGCACGAGCATGTACCACATTGTCACCAATAAACACATTTTGCAAACCGAAAAAATATGCAGCAATGATGTAAGAGCTTGGTGGCAGAAACAGGTCACGCAACTAATGAGTTACTTCATGCAGGGAGATTTGCATTCATTATTAATACGTGCCCAAGTCACTTGTGAAAAATAGCCTCTGAAACTACCGCAAGATCTCTGTACTCTGCACGCCAAATTTCACACGCGCTAATATGCTTTGTTACCACAAACAAAAGCGAGCAGACTAACAGTGACACGTGAAAAAGAGCAGCATGCAGAGAACGTTACCTTTTTCTGCTGTCTGCTTGCAGGCGGGTGGTGAAGTGAGTGAGTTTGTTGTTCAGAGTAGAGCGGCGACGGATGCTGTGCTGCTTAGCAACCGCGCGGCCAATGAAATACACGAACAAAAAGTGCCCCGACCTAGACTTCAATCCCACATGCACAACTCACAAGCAAAGCTGAGATCACCTCGTTGGGTCCAGGAGACTTGTGCAGGTCGTGTAAAAGCTATGCAGTAATTTCCATCCATCGAAATCTGCAAAATAGAAATACACCATTTAACAACTACGGAGGCATGGTTTCACAGCATTTCTTCTTTTTTGAAGGTCTTTCAATATATCTGAAAATAAGACAAACACATTTTAAATAGATATCTCAGTAATATATTGGGAGAGCAAGGGTGTATTGTACAAACAGTGCTACACTGTACTGAGTCCTGTGTGTTTACAGTAAACAAATCACTTTTTTTCTAAACTAACAAACTTGTCATTGGACACTGTACATCCATAATAAAATGCAAAAGATGTATATTATAAAATGAATCGGCAGCCATTGCTTTCTGTAGGTGTAAAACACAGGACTAAAGATCTGACAATCAATAATCATCAGCAAAAAATAGGCTGAGCTCAAATACTTCCAGTTTTCATTCTTCTTTCAAATCTAATGTAAAATTAGTGTGCTGCCATTTAGTGGCCAATTGTGGAATTACACCCATAATAAACAAAGTACCGTAAAACAAAAGTTATAAATTGTACAAAAAGGAATCTGTGAATGGGGGTGGAGGAATGTTACTGTACTTTCTCTTTTTTGAACTTAACCTTACATAATGTCACTTTTTTTATGCACTCAAAGCAAATGGCAAATGTCAAATTTGTTATTGCATCACTGGTTTTACCGTGGTTTGGTACCTTTTAAGCATAAATCACAACAGGTGGTGTAATTAGAGTACGTGAGAAGCGACTCCAGTCTGTCTGCTCAAGAACAATAATGACAGGTGGAGGTGAGGATCCGACTGCATGCATTTCCAACTGTCCTTTTGAGACCTCATTCTTTCTTTGACCCACCGGCGGGCTAGCTGTAGCGTGTGTATTAATTGGCTCGTTTGAATGTCGGAAAGCATAAATTGCCCAATCTCTTTGCAAACTCTGCAAGTTCATCTTAAGTATTTGTTTCAGGTAGTATTTTTTATTTTATTTTATGCCATAGCGGTACGGTGATCGACTGATCAGCACGTCCGCCTCAAGGTAAAGAGATGCAGGGTTCGATTCTGGGCCCCAGCCTTCCTGTGTGGAGTTTGCACATTCTCCCAGTGCCTGCGTGGGTTTTCTCTGGGTACTCTGGTTTCCTCCCACATTCCCAAAACATGCATGGTAGGTTAATTGCACATTCTATATTGCGCCTATGTGTGAATGGCTACCGGTATTTGTCTGTGTGTGCCCTGTGCTTGACCGACAACCAGTTGAGGGTGTCCCTCTGCTACTGCCCGAACACAGCTGGGATAGGCTCCAGCACACCCGTGACCCTTGGGAGGATAAAGCGGATCCGAAGATGGATGAATGGATATTTTATGCCACTGCTTTTTGGATTAAAAACATTTACTATCAAACTATGTGATGTTCTATTTACATCTGAGTGTTCTCATGTGATACTCTTTCAATGTTTGAAGATTCCTCCATGACCCTTGAAAGATCAACGGGGGCATGTTTCTGCAGAAAATTGTGCAAATGTGGCGAAAAAACACAGTCAGTTGTGTTTGAACTCCAGCTCACTGTCCAATAGAAATACAATTATAGTGTACAACGTGGACTCTTCTACTGTTTTAAGAGTTATTTGACACTTCGAGGACCCGCAGGAGCCAGATTTCTGTGGGAATCAGTGCAAACGGGTGGTGAAACTGCAGACAGTTCACTCAATTGTTTCAAACTCTCACATGAACACTGTTCCATAAAAATACAAGCATTTACCTTCAGTACAATTTCAAAATTCCCACCATTTCCCTTGATTTACACTAACACTTGTAAATCTAAAATGGATTTTGGTCAGTGTACACAAATTTTACCTGTAAAACTTTCTTTGCCACCATGTTTGCATATTTTGGCTCACTTCACATCATCAAATTCCAAAGTATCAGAATAACATTAAATGTATGTTTGATTGCTGACAAAATAATGTGCACATGACACTCAAATGTTTTCCTGCTGAGACAGTTTATTGAAACGTACATTCATGAGATGCATTGCCACTGAACTCAGTCGTACTCGTCTATGAGATAACACTCGTACGATGTAAGTAAACATGAACAGCAACTATCTGACACGATTTGAGACAAGTCTGAAGAGGGGTAGCCAGAGGAATCCACCTCTTTTTTTTTTTTTTTTTTAAAGCTGTTTGAAGTTGCCACCTATTCTATTTCCTGACCTAAGCAACACCAGCATTACAACGTGCAACTGGAGTTTGTGATCAGGAGACATTTGAACTTTGCAATGAACAAACCAAACTGTCTGCAAAAAACATAATGACATGATTATACACAAAGACATTTTTCACAAATAACTATTAAGGCCGCACAGAAACTATATAGTATGAGAGGAAAAAAAGTTGTAATTTTACATTAAAGTAAAAACAACTTCTTAGGGGGGAAAAAGGTATCTTCCCTCTAAATAACCTTTCGCAGAGTGATTAAGTTGATGGCTAGACTTGATTCTCGCATTATGCCATTTTGTTTCTTGAAAATATGACTGCACTTGTAAGATTACAATTTGACGTTCCTGCAGTGGTGCCTTGAGTTACAAATTGAATTAATTCAGCGATCTAGCTCATATCTCAAAACACTCATGTCGCAAATCATCTTTCCCCGCTGAAATGAATGGTGATGCAATTAATCCATTCCATCCAATTTTGCTTGTACTGTATATTCCAAAAAAACAAAACAGCCAAATGACGACTCATAAAACTTGAAAGTCAAAGTACCATTGCATTCAATTTTTTCCCTTAATAGTGTAGTCATTGAATGCTTCATTATTTTCCCCATGTGAGTTCCTTCATGTAAAAATTATAAGAGCAATGAAAGATGTAAACGCCTACTTGAGGTGAAAAAGTGAACCGCAGTCCACTATTTATGCACACACTAGTTCATTGCCACAACTACTGTAAATAGGAAAAGCTACTTGTGCGTATGTAGGTTTTTTTTTTTTTGATGAAGCAGCCCAATCAGCTTTACTTTCTGCAGGCTGTTTTTCCATCTACTTCTTTGGCGAAACTGGTCACGATGTACAATTTTGTGGCGCCTTGCCGCACCCAAACATATCTGTCGTAAAAGGCAATGGAGTGTCTGAAAAATCCATGCGCTCATCGAATTTGAGCCATTTCCTCCAGAAACGGCGTTTTCATGCATCCGGTGCAGAGCTGGTCCATCCACAGCGGCGCCTCGTGTTGCAGAGGGGTGCGGCGTGGGTAGAAGGTGTGAGAAGGGTCGTAGTTCAGGAGACAGCTGAGGGAGGCCATGTAGAGGTCGGAGAAGCGAGACAGGCGTCGGGAGAAGTACGTGGGATTGTGGCACGTTCGAAAGATGCTGCCGAACTGAGGGTTGAATAAGTTCTTTGTCATCACCCTGGGAAACAAAGTTAGTCAAGACAAATGATTGAGCAACATTTTTGCCAACTTTGTTTTGGTGCCATTTTGATCATTTACAGACAATGTAGACATATACAGCGTGTAGTGAGCAAGATGACAGCACCAAACTTCCAGCAAGCAGCAGTTTGGCCATCTTTTCAATATCCACTTTGAAATTGCTTAATTTTAACCAAGTGAACATCAAGCGAACATTAAGTGCACCGGGTGGAATTCTTGATTCGCAGTCTATTTAACCCCAGAGTGAGCTTGAATAGCGTATGAGTCACACACCTGAGTTCGTCTCGCTCCTTCTGCCACTCGTCTAGCACCTGTTTGGAGTCCGGGTCACGGTGCGTCTGGGGAATCGAGTAAGAGTCAAAAAGATAGCCAAGCACAACTTTCCTAGCCCTCTGCTTTTGGTTTGACGTGAACGTTTCACCTGTAATCGTTCCATCAGGCCAGTGAGGGCCTGCAGCCAAGTGAGGCTGACAGAGTAGCGCTCAGTGCTCACGACTTTGGTTTCATGTTCCAGTTCGGGTACAATGGCGCCCGTACGCCAGCCGTGTCGCAGCGTCAGGTCCTGCCGCAGAAAAAAAAAAATGTTTCTCACCGTTGAATGAGTATCTACTGTACGTCTCTCCGAGTTTGCACAAAACAAAACTTGAAAGGGAAACAACATGGCATCCAAAACTCCCACCACATTGTGCAAGCACTGCCCTCTAGTGGTGGATCTTTGCTTTTTTCCCAATGATATATTTCGAGTATGCCAAAAATCATTAAGATATCCTTTATTTGTCCCACACTGGGGAAATTTACAGCCTACAGCAGCAAGAATGTGGGTAGAAAGAAGAAAGAAGAAAAAACAAACAAACACCGTTCAATTAAGTGCAATACAAAATGGATAAATCGCAGTGCTATTTACAATTGTTTTTCACATCATTCAATTATTATTATTATTATTATTGTTATTATTTTTATTCAGCAGCCTGACAGCAGTCGGTAGGAACGAGCGTCGGTATCTCTCCTTCTTGCAGCGCAGGTGTAACAGTCTCTACGACATCTTTAAAAACAGTCATTATTCCAACCTACTTTATGTGTTATGTTTGTGACAATTTTGTTTGGCGGTGATTTTCTAAATATGAAAGATCTACCTCGGCAAAAATAGTACTGAACGAGAATGTACTTCTTGATGTTAGCAAATGAGAAGCTAACAGAGGACATGAGGTCAGGTCAAGATGCCCATCAGGCTTTGACACTCACAGCCAAGTCGCTATAAAGATGGTCTCCAAAGTAAAGAACCTTCGATCCTCGCCAGCCCGTCAACCTGAGAAAGTCAAACAGGTTTCCCTGCGACACGAAACAAACACGCACATGTCAGTGGGTCTGTGACTGATGAGGAAATGCCACATTTGCGCTCTCCACCTTACCTGATGAAAGTCGCCCCGCATTGTTTATTTACCCGCAGTGTCAAAGCACTGACCTGTTTGTAGATGTGGCCTTTGTCTAAACTGCTGATCTTTTCCCAGCGAAGGTCCCCATTGCCATCCAGACGACGGAAGGGTCTGCAATGCACACTTTGAACATTAACACTGCCCTTCAATACATGAAAATACAACATGCCCTGAAATAATGATTCAATTGAAAATGTACTTCACATAAAAATTATATTATATATATCAGGAAAATATTTTAAAAATACTTTGTAAAGATTTAATACAACTGAACTGAACTGAGGCTGTGATTTTTTGCACCACTAGAGGGAGCCACACTACCCCGTGCAATCCCACAGTAAATCAAGGCTAGCCTGATTCGTGAGCTGCTGCTTTTATGCACACAACTACAGCAGCAGGCCCCAACCAGCCATTTTTGTGCCACGGACCTGAAGAAATATATTGACGAACCCTTGTAGAAAATATACAAAAAAGTCCTAAAAACACAGCTCACCACTACGCTGACTGAAATGGTTAGAATTAGCGGGAACCTCACACTTGTTTCTCTTCAATAAACTGGCTGCACCGAGGGGTAATTTGACTTTCATATTCATCAAAGTGTGTTACTTATGTTGAGTGTACTCCGCAATTTAGTTTTGATCGGCCGCTTCAGAAACATACAATGCTGGAAAAGCACGCATTTTAGGTAGAACTATTCATTCACTTGATTCTAATTTCCGGCTCATGCTCACAATCTGCATAAACCACACCCCAGTTTTCCTATAAAAGGACATCCGTTTGATGCATCAAAACGAGATTGTCAAAAAGAATTGAAGTTGCAAGAAATGGCACCAAGAATTACATACAAATATACCACGGTGGCAATTTCATTTTTTGTGTCCGAGGTGGGGGACAAGAAAAACAACACTTTTAAAGCAGCTTCCACTAACATGTTGATGACCCAAAAAAAACGATACTTGAGCCCCTATCACAGAGGCAATGTCTTGTCAATGCAATGTCTCCCGAGGTCCGCACCGTGGCTCAGGTGAATAAAAAATGGTTTGAAATTCAGGTGGAGGCAAAGAAAAGGATATTGAAGCAGAGGGGAAAAAATGAAACTGGAGGAGGTCAAACACCAGGACCAACTGATGTCACTCCACAAAAGGAGGGATTGGTGGCTATAATCAGAAACTCGGCCATCTCTGACATTTGTGAATGCAACCAGGGGGGAAGTGATGACGTTAATCCGTCATTTACAGACCATTACTTATTTGGAATTCTTACTTGCAATGTATATGTGTGTGTGTGTGTGGGGGGGTTCATAATGGCTTAATGTAGGCGGGAAAAAACAATTGATGAATCACTTATTTGTGCAACAAATGTTTATGTGCACAATGTAAGCACCAATTTGTGCATATGCAGCGTTTGTGAATGAGGCCCGCCGTTTTTAAAATGCAACTTTCTTTGGATTGTAAGTTGTAGGTGTGCATTCTATCTCATTATTGCCTGATTACAAACATCACCTTTTTTTTAAAACCGAAATAAGTGGTTTGACATGGACAGAGGCACAGGTAGATGCAGCTGATTTCAAAATAAAACATCAATAAAATCTTTTTTGTTCCATCTGTCTGTGCGTCTTAGTGGTTGCACTACAGGACATGTCGGTACAGTACATACTTGATACAGTCAGTGAAGAAGTGAGGTTTGTCCGCCTGCACGATGATGACATCAAAGAAGTCTCTCCACTCTTTGCCCACCATGTGCGTCATGCCTTTATCCCTACACAAGAAAGCGAAAGAATCACTTGGAAATGTAAGCCACATAAAAGGTAAAAAAAATATATATATATATATACATATAGAGCAAGAAAATATTTTGAAACTACTTTGTAAAGATTTAACACGCTTGCGAGCCCAAATCCTGGGCCACACTTACACAAAGCTGAAGGGACTGTTGGTGATGAGGAAAAGTTTCTTTCCATGACTGACGAGTCGGTGCAAAACAGCATCAGTCTCATCTCCTCTCAGAATGAACTTGTCTAGACACAAAGAGGACAACTCACAGGTAAATGCTGCGTTGTCCTGACTTGAAAAATCTTACCAAGGTCTTGCATGATCCATTTGTACATGAAGCCTTTGAGGTGCACCATGCCGATTGCTTCCTGAAAATGACAAAAGGGGGAAAAAGTTCCTTAGACAAATTGATACTTGGTGCTTACACACTCAGACGCATAATCGTTTTCATCTGTGACAGACCCAGCACATACAGAGCACAAATCAGAATTCAACAGCTTTGCTCGTACTGTGTTCCCATCATCCCAACACAGAAGACCAAACACATATTAGGATTCTGTTCCGCCATCGATCACGAAATGAAGAGATCTCGCGAGATCACACGTGACCTTACAAAAATGAATACAAACAGACATTCGCCAACATGCCCTGATGTTTGCCGAGTGTTTCCAAAGAGGACACGAGTGGGGAGTGGTGAAGATGTCTTCAATAAAAACACTTGCTTTGGAAAACAATTCCTGCTGTCTGGGGAAGACACATTTGTGCAAAATATATATATATATTAATAACATCAAGTAGGACAACAAAGGGGAACAAAAACAGCCTGATTGTCTTGCTGTGTGCACCCGCCCTTAGTTGTGTGCGCTGCAAGTGGAAAGCCTCGTCAGTCAAATCCAAGAGTTATTATTCTTTGCCCAACCGGGTTGTTTCACTCAGCAGATTCCTGTGCTTCCAGCTGAGGAGCGTCAAAGGATTGTTTCTTTAAACCTCTCAGCAGGAGCCAAAGGCCAACAAAAAGAAGGTGCGGCAGACTCACACCATGCCTGTGAGACGCGGCTGAAGCTACGACACCAACCGAGGAGATACAGTGGTGTCTGCTGACACCATCTTAATTCGTTCCCAAAGTGAAAATACATTAAATCCAAATCCAATTTAAAAAATAGAAACAAAGAAAAGTGTCACTGCTGACTCTGTAAGCTACATTTATCTTCGTCATTTTTTTCCACAGAGGATAAAAAAATATCCCAGGGAGTGTTGTCTGTCTGTGTGTCTCTCCAGTTTGTGTTCAAATATAGAATTGCTTAAGGGGTGAGAACCGCAACAAATGCTATTCGTTAACCCATCAATGGTGTTATGCATCATTTGCTAGCATTAAGCTAAATGGACTTGTCTAAAGCAAGTCAATTTTGCATACACATTGTGTAGTTCTCTCTGTTTTATGTTTCGTTTGACACTAAACTTCAACTTCAAGCTGGAAATCCAGCTCTCTAAGCACCACTGTGGTCAACAATGTATTTGGAAGCAAAATCTGTAGTTTGGATAAATGAATGAATGAGGAAAAGAAAACCCAAAACATGTTCAACTTCATAAAACAGGTTGAAGGCTGGTAGGCTATTCTTACTTTTCAATGTCCCAAAAACACTTTTAATATACAGTATATTGTATATTTATGTCTTGCACCCTTGACGTGACAAAACCTTTAAAAAGTTAAATAACGTCTTAACTGCATTTCTACAGGTGTGTTTGCAGAAGGCAAAGGATTCTCTTCAGTATGGGAAGTTTCCACAGACTAAAACTGCGGTGGGGAGTTATTTTGAGAGGGCAGTTCAGCAACACGGTAAGATGACGACTTTACATTGTAGCAAAGTGTGATTATTTCTTCAGTGCTGTCCCATCGAAAGAATGAAATATTTCCAAATATGTGAGGGGTTGGTTCACTTTGGTGAGATACTGTATAACACTACATCTTGAGAGGCAACGATGGAAATGAATATGGGTCGAATGAGCCCTCATCCCATGTTAATACACAAACAAACTGCTCAATGAGTATTGAGTAGCAACAGGAAAAAAAACTTTGAAAACTGCCAGTGGCGGTGCACTGACAAAATAATCTTTACGGCCTTTCACCTCATGAGCATCTTGGGTTCGATATACAGTACTTTCTGATCAATAGGGTTTTAACAAACACGTATTATTGTTCGAGCTAAAAGCAGATGTACGTTGTGTTTTACATTTAGTGTCAAATGGCAATAGGTTTTGAATAGAAATTGCACCAGCGCAGACGACTGCCAGAGTGACCACAATGTGGGGTGGTTTCCATTCCAATTCACACAGGCCGTAAAAACTTTCACACATTTCACAGTCCAAATATGAATACTCACGGAGACGTCTTTGGAGAGGTGAACCGGATCGTAATCAATGTCGTTGGTGATGAAGAAATCATTTGCCACAGCCAAGAGGGTCATCTCAGGGATGGAGAAGATGTCCATGAACTGTTTCACCTTTGGGCCCTGTTGCAAAGTACAACAGCTCTCATCATTCACAGCCAGATTTAATTGCGATTTTTTTTTCCAGCATTCATCATAGCACGGCAAACACGGGGCAGCCTGGGTTGGGACCCATTTGACTGAGAGGCTTTTGAAAGGGACGAGAACTTAAAGCAGGAAAGCATCTTGGCAGTTCCAAACATCAGTCTGCTAATGAGCAATTGGGACAAACTAACCTTTGTGACGTCCAACACACTGGACGCAGGGGAGAGAATCATCTGATCTAAAAATCATTATTTTGCAGAAAAATCTCAACATTTTTTCTGCTTCATGATGACAAAGGCCCAAAACGGATTACAAAACACAACCATGATCACTTATGTAAGCATTCATCTCAGACAGATGGATATTTAATATATTTATGTAATCTTTATGACATCAGAGTTTGGGATATAAAACTGGATTTGTTTTGTGCATTCTTTGAGATTAACTCAAAACACAAGAATCTCAAATCATTTTCCCCTGTTGACAAGAATGGAAATGCCATTGACCTGTTCCAGCCTGACTCCCACCGCTCCTAAAAAAATCAAATAAATAATAATAATAATAATTGTGTAGTGGCTTTTAATTAAAAAATAGCACCTCTGTAGAATTGTAGTTTATATAAAATATACTGTAATGGCATGATTAAAAAAATGTAAAGAATTTGTATTATGGCTGACATTGGGGTTTTTTTTGGGGGGGGGGGGCATTGTGCTGCTCCTTAAGGTGTACGTGGAGCTGGTCAAAATTCCTCAGCAAGCTGCAGTAACATGAGTAGTTCTTCGCAGAAGAAAAAGAAGTATACGCCTGTGAATGTTGTTGTATTTTGTCTACATGTGTTGCTCCACCGTTTGAGTTGAAATATTTATTGCTTAAAGGGCTATCACACCATGATAATGCCAGTCATTATTCCGTCTGTGATATTTTGCGTTGTTTACCAGCATTAAGCTAAAATGACTTCTCTAAAGCAAATTTAGGGGGTTGGTTGGATTGCAGAATGCTGTCATTTGTTTGAGAGTACACTTTAGCTGGGAGTAGCAAGAGAGTTGAAGCTTGTTTTTGAAGAATTCTTCACTATCTGCCAAACTGTTGCTTGTTGTGAAATGAGTTGAGTTGACCGCCAGTATACAGCGCTCGTATCTCTTTGCTCACAAGTCAAAGGAAAAATCAGCTGAACAACGGCTCTTATCTCAAAGAAAAAACACTTAAGTCAAGTCACTCTTCTCTCAAGGCGCCAATGTATTGTAAAACGTATATTCACTTTTCCGTAGAAGCCGCTATCCAGTTGCAGAGGGATGTGGTAAGTTCCCCCGTAGAGTTTGAGGACCTCCTCGTCTGGCACGGGCCTCAGGCCCCTAAAATCAAATATCAAAAATGAAATGACAGACCGTCCCAAAAGTCACTGGACACTTCCTTTGCTCTAGTTTGTTTTTGGGCAGACATAAATCCATCTGCATTTGTCAGCTTAGACGTTGCTCTTTCTGTAAGCGTATCACTCCTTTGCTGGTGGCTCGCCAATTGACGTTGGACCAGCGTTAACAAGAAGTTGCGCTACCCCTGCCGGCATTTCGGTGCCAATTTACGAAGATTTATGGCCGTCACAAACAATTTACGCTTACCATGACAAGTTTCTCAAGAACGGCTGTGTGCTTGACCAACACAAAGCGGAAGGCCCGCTACGACCAACACTGATGAGAACACCAAACTCCGAGAGCAGGCGTATCCAGCCGGCCGTAACTTAACCCCACAGCAACCAAATCTTGATTCGGAGGATGCTTCCGAGAGTGATAAATCTTTCACAGACAGACTTTGGGTTGTTCAAATGCTTCGAGATTGAAAATTACAGTGCTCCACAACCTGAAGTCGAAATGGGTAAAAGTTTATCACTCACCGAAGCAGCCGCTGAATGGAGCTTTTGTGAAGGCCGGTCCTCAGTGCACGCCTCTGGGTAAACTCCCGGGCTTCGCACGAATGCCTGCTCTCTGAGTTCAGTGTTTTCATCAACGATAGTAGTGGCAGACCTTCGCCTATGTGTTTGAACTGGCGCTAAACTGCGGTCGGGGACAGAATCACTTTTTGCCAGGTGGCAATTTTGCAACACTGTTCCAATCTCAAATGATGAGCCAGAGGAAAGGGAATGCTTACACAATTGAGTAAAGCCTAAGCCAAGGGTCGGCAACCCAAAATGTTGATAGAGCCATATTGGACCAAAAAAAAAAACAAAACAAAAAAAAAACATGTCTGGAGCCGCAAAAAATTCAAAGCCTTATAATGAAGGAAACATGCTGTACTGTAGCTATATTAGCTATATTAGCCTCCAATCAAAATTACTAAGTTGGCGACAAATACACTAGTGTTTTTCAAACTTTTTTGAGCCAGGGCACACTTCTTTCATTTTTGTATCTATTAAAAAGTATTTGGTGAATTAATTAGAATGAAATTGCAATTCACAGAAAATGATCATAAATTTCCTCTGTCCTGATGTGGCTTTTCTGTCCGGTTTAAAAATTAAATGTTTCCATCCATCCATCCATCCATCCATTTTCCGAACCGCTTGATCCTCACTAGGGTCGCGGGGGGTGCTGGAGCCTATCCCAGCCGTCTCCGGGCAGTAGGCGGGGGACACCCCGAATCAGTTGCCAGCCAATCGCAGGGCACACAGAGACGAACAACCATCCACGCCCACACTCACACGTAGGGACAATTTTAGAGCGTCCAATCAGCCTGCCATGCATGTTTTTGGAATGTGGGAGGAAACCGGAGCACCCAGAGAAAACCCACGCAGGCCCGGGGAGAACATGCAAACTCCACACAGGGAGGCCGGAGCTGGAATCGAACCCGGTACCTCTGCACTGTGAAGCCGACGTGCTAACCACTGGACTACCGGGCCGCCCTAAATGTTTCCCGTGAACACAAAGATTTGCTCACATGAGTAAAACAATGGAAAAAAAACAAAACGCTTATTTGAACAATTAACCTGTTATATTGTTACTATAACCGTTTTTAACATTTAAGAATGACGTTATAACAGCTCGAATTGAAATCAAAAGAACACAAAGTATTTTATCATCTTTCATATTTATTGTTTCACCGTCGTCCTGCATTCATGCGTCACAAATTCGCTTGTCTCGTCTAAACACAAGGCAATTGGCTAGCTGTTGCTGCTCCCTAGCGGTATGGGAGGGTACAACATGATTACTTTCTGGGCGATAGACCACACAGGCATACAAATTGGATATTTTCCCGCGGCACACCTGACAATGTCACGCGGCGCGGCACGGCACAGGGTTTGAAAAACACTGAAATACACAATGAGCCTTCATGATTAAATGTTTTTTTTCCCTGCAGTGCATCCTGTAGAGCAGGGGTGTCCAACCTTTTGTGACCGAAGATCCACTTTTCGATCAACCAGCCTCTCAAAATCGACCCATTACCGCACACGCGCATGCCGATGCATGGGACGCACTTTAGCAGCGTGTTAACTATCGTCGCTCACGTGTACCGTTTAAAAATGCTCCTCTCTGCCCTCCAGATTCCCATTCTCTGCCAGTACCCTCGGCGAATTGTACATGAAACGCCTTTTTTTTTTTTTTTAATAACAGCCACCTGTCTGGTACCTCACCCTGCTAATAAAAATGTGTGTCGCAGGCTGTGATGCATGAATCTTCGTTGACAGAAATGTTGAAATGTAATATTTCTTGTACACATTTTTACAGCACTGGAAAACCTTAAGAATGTTTTTGTCATGTTTGTCCTCCTACAGAAACCATATTAAAATATATTTCCCTCTCCCATCTTTTTTCCATTTTCAAACATTTTTGGAAAAAAACCTCCAGGGAGCCGCTAGGGCGGCACAAAAGAGCCACCTGCGGCTCTGGAGCCGCAGGTTGCCGACCCCCGGTCTAAACTGTCAAAAGATGATGGTCTCACATCTGCCCGACTGATTCCCAAAATGGGATTTTAAAAAGATGAACTGTGTAGTAACTCGTGGTACGCCCTGCATGTGCAACACAGCAACAGCAAATAATTTTTCACCTGTATACTGTTCCTGGCTGGATGTAATGGAAGGCGTCTATCTTCATCAGGAGGCCCTAAAAGGGGAAAAGTAGTTTCACCTCAAGATGCTGACTCAAGGAACTTGAAGTTCATTTACCTTTTGGATATCATAGTGAAGCCCCCGAGCCGCAAAGTTGGGAATGTAATCATAGTTGAGGATTCCCTCGGGGTACTGTAGACCAGAAGGACAAAATGGAAAATTTGAATGCGTTTGTGTAATATGACATTTCTAATATCCCGACTTCAAACTGGCACAAACCTTGAAGTGCTCAATGAGAAAGTCCCTGGCTGTGTTGTAAATCATCGTGTTGAGCGCATTGGAATACAGAGCCAGCGTGTAGTCGTAGTCAAAGCCGTAGATGTCCACTTCGGCCAAGCTGACCTCATTGTTGGCGTAGATGGCTGACGAATTGAGGGACTTGCACGCGCCGGGTGGAATTAGATCTGACCGAGAAAGGGAAATAAGTAGAGGTGCAACAGTTCATTGATTAGTCGACAAATAATTTAAGAATGGATTCACGGAGATTTAACTTTTAATGTCCAGATCCTTGGAATTTCAGTCGCTCAACAGGCAATACTCTCCCAATTCAGGGAAAAGAACAAGATTTTTGAAAGAATGATTTCAGACATTTTAATGCCAATTAAGGCCTTGTTTTTAGATTCACGGATTTAATGCCTTTTATGGAATTCTGGATCAATCTTGTATATACATCTACCAGTATATATACATGGGAACATAAATTATAAAGAATCGTTAGCTGCAGCCCTAAGTATTTTTTTTAACAGAACTGAACAAGGAGGGACTGAAGGAAGCGTAGCTTTTGACATCCTGTCTTGTTTACAAACATAACAACTGGGGAAATTGCAAGTACTGTAAACATTAAGAGGAACGAAAAGAAAAACACATGCCATGTACACGCTGTAACAAATATAGATTGTATAGTAATATAAAACAACAAAAAGTCCAGTTTGTCCCAATTATCTACCAGTGCTTGTCCACCTCCACATTCCTATGATGATCCATTAAAAATGGTTTTCAATTTTGTTTCAGTCTTGTGATGTTTGCACTCAGTTTCATCGTCATTCAAGAAGCCCAAGCCTGAACTAACACAAGAAGAAAAGCAGTTGTAAAATAAGTACTTTCAATCACCGCAAAATGTTGAAACTTGCAAAAGAAATAGGAAGCCAAAGTAGCTCAGCGGCGAACCCAGCTGACTTCAATTTGGAGAGCCTGGCAAAATGGCAGGAAGTTGCATAATGACTGTACAGATTTCATCGATGGCATATCCAGCTAAATGACATTCCATCACTTCTAGATTCAGTTTTGTTTATCACAGAGACAACATCCTATAGATTCTCGAGTCCGGTTCTCGAGAGCCCCTATCCAGCCTGTTTGACGTGTTTCCCTCCTCCAACACACCTGATTGAATGATCAGAATTGTTATCAAGCTCCTCTGATACTGGACTAGGGCAACCCTGATGTTAGAGAAACAGCACAATCAGCATTCGCAGTCTTGTATTTGCACAGGAACACAGGAAAACAGATTGCATGAGGAGTTTACAAAGTGTCCCTGAGTGATATGAGAGTGTGTGGCTGAGGGCATTGGGGGATGCAGCTGCACATGCACCCACCACATTTGGCTTCATATTATAATCCAAAAGCCAGAGTCAAAACACCTCCAAGCATTTACATTATCAAGAGGCCTCAAGTATTTGTCCCATTAATTCAGCTGATTTTCCCCCGAAAACTGGGTGACGTAGTTTAAACACAAAGATTTGCTCACATGAGTAAAACATTTTCTTAAAAGTCATTGAGAGAGTTTCATAAGCAAGTTATAATCAAGTGGTGATGCCATATCTGTTGAATTAAAACAGTTTGATGGAAGGACTACAAAATCAACCTTGTGGTGACAGCCTTAAATGCTACTTTCGGTTCAACCTCATTCAAAACAACCATACACTACTAGTGGACGATTACACACAACGAGTAGAATATTTTTGTCATATGAATGACATTGCTGGACACTAGTAGGCCAACTACATTTTACTAGTGAAGCAAAACGGCACTAGTTCATAACTGCAAGCTACTAGTACAACTCAGCTCTACTGTATTTATAGAGCACTTTAAAACAACCACCGCTGTCTACAAAGCACTGTACATGGAGCAAATATCAGAAATACAATACTAAAACAAATAAATAAAGACAGTAGAAAGCACAAAAACAGTAAAACTAAAAATCAAGTCTGAGTTGTGCTGAGCCAAAAGCCAAAGAATAGAAGTGGATTTTGAGATGAGCTTTAAAGGTGGGCAGCGATGGGGCTTGCCGAATGTTCAGTGGGAGGTCATCACAAAGAGAGGGACCAGCAACGGAAAAGGCTCGATCCCCTCTGAGCCTCCGCTTTGTTCTTGGTACCTCTAATAGTGTCTGGTCTGCAGACCTGAGGCACCGGGCAGGTGTGTAGGGGTGGAGGAGCTCAGAGAGGTGAAGTGGAGTGAGGCCATTTAAAGATTTGAAAACAAATAATGGGTCGCATTATAAATTTATACCAGTTAACACCTAACACTTCCCAAGTAGTGGTAGTAGCACGCAAATGTCAACTAGCACACAGTTTAGCCTCACAAATAATATAGTCAAAATTGTCCTCTTAGTGTGCAGTAATGTCATGTGCTCAATTCTACCAGTTGCATGTAACTAGTAGTACATTTGACATCCACCTTAGAGGAACAAAAAATGTGACTAGTAAGCAGAGGTGGGAAGAGTACTGAAAAATTGCACTCAAGAAAGAGCAGATAATGGGTTAGTGGTGTGTATATTTTTTTTAATCAAAAGTATGAATGTGAACAAGACAAAAATGCAAAAATAGTAATGGGCCAATTTTCAACATTCAATACAACAGCAGAACAATTGTGCCTTACTCGTGACGTTTGCTCCACTACCGTTATTGTGTGACATTTCTGCAAGCTATTAGATATGAAGCACTAGATGTTCGCCAATCGGAATTGTATCATTAGTATTGCCACTAGCAGTACTAACATTTAGTTGTCCTACTACTAGTGTGCCAAAGTGTACAGAAATGTCATGCAGAAGTGGGAAAAAATATTATGAATAAGTCGTTCTACTAGTGGGGTCCATTAACTTGCCAGTGACGATCAGAAGCTGAATATCACGGCTATCGAACAAAAACGCATATAAGAGTCTATTTGCCGTGCTGGGAGAAGTTGCTGACGGTTCTGGTTTTATTTTTCATTGAGGGTTCAACAACAACACTAAATCAAACGCTACGCGAGGAGTTCAAGTGGCAAGACCAGAAGAGACGAAGGTTATTTCGAGATGCGATGGACGATTATTCATATGTCACCGAGTTTCTTATTCTACTGACCGTGAACCAGCCGTCTCAGATCAGCGTAACGAGCCCACATGTAGGTCTTGTGGTCCACGGGATCCGCGGTGGCAGAAGACGTTGACGCCCGTCTCCTTGCGCCAGTCACACCGGGCGCACCGGTGGGCTCCTCGGCTCGCTGTCCGGCCGCCGCCGCGGTGGCCGCGTGGAGCGTTTCGCTGCACGGTTGCACGTCGCCACTCGGCCCCCTGGAGCCGCCGGAGGAGCAACTGCTTCGCTCCTTTGTCCCATCGTGGCCAAGTAACGTGACGCAGCACGCGCAGTTCACTTTGGCGGATTGTTTTCGACTTCGTCCGCTCCAGAGGCTGCGAGTCAGCGACGTGGCCGCGATTTTCAGCGACATTGCAGGCGCCTGAAAAATTACTCAAGCCTACTGGGCGTGAACGTCAACAACGGATGAATCCACAAGTAATACTGTACTAATACTCTTACCCTGCTTCCAGTCCGAGCACGTCCCCTAAATGCAAAAGAGGGCGGGGCGTCTGTTCGAGCAGCCAATCCTGAAGACAAAGTACATTTCCACTGGACGTGCGTGGATAGCTGTTTACCCGAGCAGCGGTGGAAAGTAACGAAGTACAAATGTCACAGTTACGTACACTTCAGCACAGTAATGAAGTCAGAATCGTTTGTTACAATTGGGAAGAAGTAACAAAAATGTTTTACTCCACAATAAGTCGACTTCTGCGACTTCTGTATTTCTTACTTTTTAGGGGAAGTAATTTTAGACTACATTATGACCGTAACACTTTTCAAATATTTTGTTACCTGTAAAGCAAAGTAACGAGGTACGAGTACTTGGTTTCGTCCTTCAATAGTCAACATATTAGACTCAGTAACAAAGTGCAGGGGGGGGGGGGTGACAAACGAAGTATGAAAAGTCTTAAAACAATATAAGCTATATCAATGCAGTAACATGGTACTAATACTTAGTTACCTGCCCCAAAAACTTTCCTTCAGTACAGTAACAAAGTACATCATTAGTTTTGGGGATGCAACTAAGTAGAAATACTTTGCTTGATTACAAATACTAGGTTATGTCCCTTAAAAGTGTACTCTGATACAACAATGACGTGCACTATCACTTTTCGGGGGGTAGTCTACATAGGTACAGTAACATAGTACAAATATTTTGCTATTGAACCAATGTAGACTTTGGGTATGTGTAATTAAGTATTTAGTAAATGTATGTATGTTGTACATATGTAAAGGTAAATAATGGACAATTGTTAAGCGCCTGCTCACACCTTTTTCCCCTCATACAGCATTCATCAATATTTTTCTTCTTTTATATTATTTCTAAAAGTGGAGGGAGACTAACAAAGAAAGAATTTTATTGCTCAGTGCTACTGTTAATTGTTTACAGTGCATATGACAAACATCCTGACTCTTGACAAAGAATTCAGTTGGCGTACACTGTTGGTTTGCTTTATTCTGGTTTGCAGGAGAATGAACAGACTGGGCGTACAAACAAAACTGCAGGAGTGTGTGCATGATGCACTTGGGCTATTTATACAGAAACCAGAGCACATAAATACAGCTAAAAAAAACCCCCAATAGAAATTAAATTACATTGATTTAATTAAATAGAATAACAAATTCATTTTGCCTTCAAAAGTTAGAACACTCTTGTCAAATATTTTCACTTTTTAGCTACAAGTTGCACAGATTAATAAAACCAAGTCCCCCCTCAAAGCGAATATCCTTACATTGTACCTAAAATGCTTCCCATGCCTTTCGTTCTTGTGTGTAATCGGGATCACAATGGATTCAAAATATATAAATAGAGATCATTCATTTCGTCAGTCATTGCTTTGTCAGCAAAAACACACCCAAAGCAGTGGTGAAAAGTGAAAATATTCAAATCTACCATATTCAGTGCTGAGCAGTTTCCACTTCATGGGGGGAAAGACTTCAAACTTCAGTATTGCAAAGCTATATTAAAGGAGGCTACTCTAAATCTTCAAGTGCAAAAAAAAAAAACAAATGGAGTGATGGTTCACAAAAAAAAAGCCTGGTTGCTCTGGAAAATGAATCATTTACCACCTCCTCTAGTGGGTGGTGACCTGGCAACAAATGTGGTGAACTGCAAGTTTGTGTTGGTGCTTCAGAAGCAATTGAGCAGATTGATTCTTCTGTTCTTTACAACTCTAGGTGACCATTTCAGTTCGAAGTTACCAGAATCTCAATTTGATCTCCCAAATCATTTGCGTGCAATGATGGCAGTTCAGTAGTTGAGGGGGAAAAAAATCCCATGGGTGAAAGTTCTGACACAAACCCATCACACCATTCGCATAGCAATCATTGTATGTGATGAAGTGGAACACGTGGTATTCATTTACAGGGTTAAATGACAAAAATAATTCATAAGCTCCAGTGATACGCTGAAAAACACAAAAAAAAAACAGTAGTCTCAAACAGCAGACAAAAACAAAAGGCACAAATGAAAGAAATTAACAGGAGGTGGTCTCTAGTGGCTTTGCACTCGGTTTTTGTTGTAAGTTATTCCCAGGTGAATAATTGTGACTTGTCAACATGTACATTTACTGTGTGTCTAGTCTACCTTGTGACTTTTACTGCATTTCATGATCTGAGCTCCAGCCAACAAAGAAACAGTTCTATTTTCTTCCATGTATTTCCTTTAAAAGTCAGACATGCTGGGCAACAAGGAAACACTAAACTTGACCGCAAAACTGTCCGCAGCTCGAATTGTAGATATCTGTAACTTCTCCTCAACTAGTTGAAAGCACATTTGGAATACCGTAGTTGGATTTGTTTTAATTCAAGATATCTATTAAGTAATTGTGACTACTAAATGGGCTTTCGCTTGTATAGCGCTTTTCTACCTTTAGTACCAAAGCACGATTAGCTCATTTACCAAGTGATGACGCAGCATCAGGAGCAACTGGGGAGTTCAGTAACTTGCTCAAGGCTACCACTGAATCAACAGATAGAGCTATTCAAAACTGAATTAGAGATATCACCCATTTAGTTATGAGATAGCTCAAATTGGAGTAAGATATCTACATCCTTTTGAATGGTCATTCTATCTGAAAAGGGACATGCAGAAAGACGCTTGACTTCAGGGAAATTCATTATTAAATCGCAAACTGGAGCTACAGATATCTACAAATCTGTTGCAAATATCCCTAATTAACATCGGAAATGTTCTTGTTAACATGGCAAAAGTGAATTGTGGACATTTGCGACACATGAAATGTCAAGAGGGCTTGCTTGTTTGCCTTAGTCGTCGTCTCAGTGGACGGAACTGAAGATACCTTTCCTGACCTAGATGGTGACACCACATCTCCTCGAAATGCACATCAAGCAACATCTTGCATGTTCAGAGGCGGGAGAAAAGGCAGATGGGAGACTCTGGAGATAAAATATAGCCGAGAAATGAGCAACATTTGCTCGACGGAGCTTTATGAATGGAGTCAGGAAAGTGAAAGCTTGCACTTAACAATTCTGCTACAACCTTTGACGAATTGCAAATTGTGGGAGAACCTTCATGACTTTTACCAGCAATGGCGCATTTCAGATTGCAGACTGGCTGCAAAATAAAATGCGCATCTAAGATTTTCCTTATAATCTATCACAATGATGTATTTATTTATTCATTGATTTTCTACCTGAGGTGGAGAACTTTATGGCTCACTGTTCAAGAAAAGATTGTTTGCAGACAAATAGTTAAAAGGTTTGTGGGTCAGGCCACAGACGCATAACCAAACACATTTTCAAAATGTGATTGGAACGCTTGTTTACTGAAGGAGCCCCGAGATAAATAACAACAAGCTCGTGACTTATAGGAGAACAACAGTGTCAGTAAGGCTGCATTGCTGTGTAAAACACAAACTTGGGGCAGGGGTCACATGGTTAAGCTGAAGGCAAGATTGCAAAGACGTATCTCATTTAAGGAGATTTTGGCTTGAATGGAAGGACAGTCAACACAGTAGATGAATGGAATAAATACTGCCGATGGTAACTCACAACACAGCCTTGATACACAAGACCAGATGGAAGTTGAGACCACGTAGGACACGACACAGTCAATGACTTCACTTAATGATAATATTAAGAGTAAGAATAAGCAGCGCATATTTCTCTTCATCCTCCTCCAGGCTGCATGCAAGCGAGTCGGATGAGAGCTGTATTTTACTTTTTAAAAGTCCATCTCTGCGGGGAAAACAGCAGCACATCTGGGATGAACAGGATGTCTCGAGGCAGGAAGGGAGGAGGGAACCGGGGAGTCAACATGAAGACGGGTCCTTGCGGAGAAGACAGGGGTTGGTGTAATGGAGTGTTTCAGCGCTATAGAGACAGGATGAAACACACACACACACACACACACACACACACACACACACACACAGAGAGAAAAACAGTTTGTCATAAAACACTGATTTGTTTAACACTCATTCAGGAGTCTAACGCAAAGAGCTGTAATCACCAAAGTTAAGATTTCATTTGAATCTACATTTCTGACCAATTTATTTAGAAAGATCTTAGATATTCTTAATATACCTAATTTATTAACTCATTCAGTGCCGTAGCTGTTTGTAAAAAAAATTGGAATCAACCGGTGACCGCCACTGACAATGTATTTGTCATGTACATTTTTCATGGGGTAGGCGTGTGGAAGAGAGTTCCCTCTGGTCACTTGCTCCAGACCACAATCGTTTGTGCATCTTGAGAGGTCAAAATGCTCTAAAACAGCTCATGATATGGGGAACCCTGCTTTTGAACGGCTGCCATTACTATGAGCTCATGTGGCTGTACTTGGATCGCAGGCGCAAACAGTGGGAGTTGGAAGGGGCGTGTTGCGGCCATTCAAAAGGCTACACGGGTTCGCGTCTTATGTGCACACATAAAGGATGTCAAACGCCAGACTATCTTCGATGTCTGATAAGATGATCTTTTGGTCTGAGGCAGGTTGAGAGTGGATTTGTCCTGATAATTGGGTCAGACCAATCCGAGGTCTCAGTGAGTCAATGTCTCTGTGAACTCTGATGTGAACGTAATGTAGCCAATCAAACAAGTGCCTTGATTGACGAACGAGGACGCACCAGTAAATTAAACGAAACATGTCTTGACTGATGTCACTTTTTTTTTTTTTTGTCTTTTTCCCAGATGCTAAGACGTATTTTCTCAGAGGCATCATCATCTCACAATGCTCCAGCCTCCGGTCCTCTTCAGAATCACTGAGGCGCACATCCGGGAGTGTCTGTTTTTATTCACTTTTTGTGAGACCACACAAGATTTCTGCCTGGGAACACCTGTTGTGACATGGATGGTGGGACACAATCTTAATGTGTGAGATGCTCTGTGGAACAGGCTGCATACAATGTGACCCAAACTGTTCAATGCCTGATTTTCTTATTTATATTCTTATTATATTTGTGGGGTCTGTCACCGATCTTTTAAGATGTGAAAAATCCTTATGTGCGTACCCGGGCTTAAGAGCATTGCGATTTTCGGCTTAGATATTGTATTGTCACAGCCCTTACAAAGGAACAAAGAACATTGATAGCTGCTCAAGTACCCTGATACTTGCTGGCTCCTTAACATCATCGCCTGCGAGCCAGTCTTGATTGCGAGCTGTGTGCCCGAGCAGAGGGCAGCGCCTCTGCTTTGCTACTGGAGCGCCTACTGGCACTCACATGCAAGTCTGACGAGCGCCGATGCTCTCTACAGACGCCAGGAATCCTGCTCCTGCCTGTTGGATCGCTAGCAGGGTGTGTTGCACCTGTCCGTGTCTCTGGATATTTCGCATTTAAATGAACTAAGAGCGCATCTGACTGAGACGCTGCCGATGGGTGTGCCGATTTAGACCTGTGAGCCAACGGTTGCTTTCTTCGCACAGAATTATCAAGGCGGGGCTTTTCTCTAGGTTCACTCCATGCTTCGAGCGTGTTAGGAGAAGCATGCAAAGCTTTAGACGAGGTTAGATTCTGGACAGCAAACAATGACGACTTGGGCCTGGCGGAGGACGCGGGTACGACACGGGTTGTGATGAATGTGTCCTGGCGCGTGGGGACCGACGCTCTCCGGCCTGACGCGGCCTTTCTCACGTTTGTCTGAACCACCGACTCGTTGCTCTCAGAGCTGATGGAGCTCTTACGCGTGTGGGAGGAACCGGCGCTTAGCTCTGACTGAGAAACATCAGTGACACTCCGACTTCGAACAAACGTGGCGTCTCGGGGAGGAAGACACTTGCTTGTCTGACCGCAAGGAGCGAGCGGGGTTCTTACTGGGCTTGTGTGGAGGCTTCGCGTGAGAGCTCGCAGGTGGTGCGTGGCCATGGCGGGAACGCTGCTCCCCAGAACGGGACTAGCGCGAGGGCTGCTCCTCAGGGGCGCGCGCGCCGGACTGTTTCTGGGGCTGCGTGGCGCCCGTCCCGACTTGGTGGCCAGCTCCTTGGCTCTGGAGCGGCGAGGGCTGCTGTTCAAGCTGTGAGGAGAGTGGGGAGCCTCCAGATCCTCCAGGCGCTGAGTGAGGGCCAGTTTCTGCTGGATGGCCATGCGAAGCAGGGAATTCAGTGTCTTCTTCTCATCCTCGGCGGCCGCTAGCTGCCTCTGCATTTCATCCAGCTGGGTGACATACTGGTCGCACCTGAGAGACGCACACGCCATGAAAAGATGCAACATGCACAAGCGACACAAAGCTGTTGTGAAACAACACACACCTCAACCACTGGACTGTGAGGCATGCGCTGCATGGCAAACCTTTTTAGATTAGACATAAATCGCACAGTTATCAAAAGTTAATAATGAACGTTAATGGGTTAAAAAGGAACTAAAAGTTGTTGACCAACTGTGTAGCATTCCTTCAAAACTCAAAAGAGTAAAAAGTGACTGATTACTTCCTTACTGTTTAGATTTTTTTTCAATCCAACACCAAAACAAGAACAAAAAACAAAATTTTCACATTTCAACTTTCGGCTCAACTCAAGACTATGAAATGAAAAGTCGAATTTGAAAAAAATACCTGGTCGGGTTTCAGTGGCACGGAAGCTTGGTCACCACCAGCATAAGTAAACATATGTTTGCTTTTTAGCCACCACACTTAATGTTGTTTAGACAGGAGTCAGCATCCTTTTAGAAACTAAACTGAGAGCTACTTCTTGTGTACTGATGAATGAAATGGGCGAACAATTTGACGCACACACACGCACACATACACTCCTGAAATTAAATATCTGCTCAAATGCCTTTATGTTCTTTTTAATAATGAATGATATATATCTGTGTGCAGACACTGATCATCGATCTATCCATGATCAGAACAGCTTATCCTCACGAGGGCCAAGAGAGTGCTGGATCCTATCTCAGCCGTGTCTTCAGGCAGTCGGCACGGTACACCCTGAACTGGTAGCCAGCCAATTGCAGGGCACACATAGACGAACAACCATTCACTCGTAAATTCATCTCAAGGACAATCTAGAGCAGTGGTTCTTAACCTGGGTTTGATCGAACCCTAGGGGTTCGACAGAGTTAAGAGACACCCGACTCAACATGTCAATTAGTTATGACATGTCCGCTTGGCCATCACTGGCTGGTTCATTTTGTGCACAAAAAAAACCCTTATACTTAATACTTATACTAAGTGTATTTACTTTTTTCTGTTTTTAATAAATCATTTTTTATGTCTTGAATTTGTTAAAAAATAAATAAAATAAAATAAAACGTTTTTATTTTTCACTAATGAAGGGTTCGGCACCTCTGCACTGTGAGAGGGACGTGCTAACAAGTCCATCTCCGTGCCGCCTGCCACTGATCACGTCAATGATTTTTCATAATAATCATCAACAATCACTTCACAACACTATTTCTACAAATGTCCGCAACATTTCTAGGAAATTTCAATGTTCCATTAATGGTGAGCTATTTTTAGAATCCTCCCACAGGCTACTCATGTGGCACCGTGTTGGTGACCACTGGTTTAAAGGAACAAAACATGCGATAAGCACAATTTTCCGGGTAGATATTTGTCACAAATAACAATTTCTGTGAAATTTACTTTTAACCACAAAATGCAAACTAATACATTACCGAATCATCCATCCATCCAAACATTTCCCATGTTTTTGGAATGTGGGAGGAAACCAGAGTGCCCGGAGAAAACCCCGCAGGCACAGGGAGAACATGCAAACTCTACACAGGAAGGACGGAGCCAGAATCGAACCCTATGCCTCTGCACTGTGAGGCCGATGCGCGAACCACTCGATCACCGGGCCGCCATTACCTAATCAGTTAAATATTTAACTCACATTCAGTCCTGTGGTCTTTTTCTCTCTCTCTCTTTTTTTTACATGTATTTTTTTTTCAATCTGAGCAATAATAATAAAATAAATATGAAGAAAAAAACAGGCCTTTCTTTGTTAAATTATAAAAAAAAACGTAAGAGGCATGCTTTTAATACACGTTTTTTGATTGCCATGTAAGAGTGGAAAGAATGAATAATACAAGGATTGTCAACATTACCTTGCACCAAATTAGTCTGAACTATTTTCAAATTGCATTAAAGCAACAAACACTACTCATTCACAAGAGGGCGCTACAAAACCTTTTAGCAAGCAGGAGGCTCATTCTAAAACGTTGCGTGTGTCAGGAGACCTTGACAACTGTGTGTGCTCCAATCCCTCTTAGGTGTAATCAAAGACACATCGGCAATGTTATGCAAGGAAAGTCCGAAAATGTTTTGAAACTTCCCAATTCACACGACAGCAATTTCAAAGCACCATGCCGATGGATTAACAGAAGATGCTTGTGATTATCGTCTAATATATTACACTCTGATCGTGGTAACACAGTCCCTCACATGAGGCCGCTCCCTCGCTAAGGTGACCTGGCTCAGAGGGACAAATCTGCACACGGCAGGGCATGTGGTTTGTAATCTTCACGTGAACCAGTGGATTGTCCATACATGAGCGTAACAAGCATCATAAGCTTATTACACAAGTGGTGCAAAACGCTGCACCGCAACCACACGACCATTACCAAGCAAGAAAAACTCTCGAGAGGCAGTCACGACAGCGGTAGTGTTATTCATGAATGAAAAGAAGATTCTTACCGACTAGCAAACATGACTCGGAGTGAAGAGAAGGTGGCTGCATCTTCTTTCAATGCTTTGAGTTCATTGCGGAGTTTCATCATGGTTTCAGACACCATGCTCTTCTCGGTCTCATACTTGCTTTTTAAATTGGACAAAGCCAACTCAGCCGTCTAAAAAAAAAAAAAAAAATGCAAATGCACAATCGCGTCACCATTGTAATACAGGAAACAAAGAATGCACTGACTGGTGTTTTTGCTTTCCTGTGCAACGGCAGGGCAGGTTTGAACGTGAACAATTTGTGCACGCAGTTGTGCTCCCCATGGGGCAACTTTGTGTTCACTAATGCAGCATATACTGCACTTCTTAGGAACCAATCGGGACAGCCAATTGAGCATGAACAATTGTTAATACGGCTGGCTTGCCGACTTATCCTCCTGACTACCAGTAGTTCAAATTTGTCCTCTGTAGAGGACATTTGTGAACCGAAATATCTCCCACCCAGTGCATCCGATCGCATTAACTCCTTTTGTGCTCTAAAGAGGACATTCAGTGCTTTCCAATGATGCCAAATTTGTAGGGGCTTTGTTACTTTGACTTCTCAATAGAAGAAAATGGCTTCCCTCAGTGCAAGCACTTTTTATGGGAAGAGGAAAAGTAATACTTTTTATCAAACACATTTGTCTTGAAATGCTGTTGGCATTTTATTTATAAGACTGTTATGAGCACGTTAAAGTGTTGTTTGAGTTGTTTTAAGTGTATTTGAGCTAAGTATTCAAGTGTTTAAAAACTGTCCTCCGTAGTGGAATTTCAAAATTTTCTTTTGGAGTAGTCCAATTACTTCACATAGATTGGGGAATTTCAAAATAAATGTGATTGGAAAACATTTTTTCCCCTGGTCGTCAGGAGGATATGAAATGAATCATGTTGCTAAGTGAAGGTCCACAATTAGCCTAAACTGTCCATTTTGTCAGCCAGTTGCATTGTCATTGTCTGCTTGTAGCTCATTCTCGTTCGTTAATATTCATTCATTCATTTTCCGATCCGCTTATCCTCACTAGGGTCGCGGGGGGTGCTGGAGACTATCCCAGCTGTCTTCAGGCAGTAGGCGGGGGACACCCTGAACTGGTCGCCAGCCAATCGCAGGGCACACAGGGACGAACAACCAGCCGCGCTCACACTCACACCTCTGGACAATTTAGAGTGTCCAATCAGCCTGCCATGCATGTTTTTTTTTGGAATGTGGGAGGAAACCAAAGTACCCAGAGAAAACCCAGGGAGAACATGCAAACTCCACACAGGGAGGCCGGAGCTGGAATTGAACTCGGTACCTCTGCACTGTGAGGTCGACGCGCTATCCGCTGGGCCACCAGGCCGCCCGTTCATTAATAAGAAACAAATAATAATAATAATAATAATAAAAACAGGGGGACACTTAAGTAATATGCATTTCCAATCGCAAAACACCCACTTCATACAATGAACATGAAGTTCCAACAGAAAATATCCGATTTTTAAGGGGGTGAAATGGAGAAGTCTCAAGTGTCGCACCTGATGGTCTTGCTCCCTCCCTGTGAATGTACCTGTTTGTTGGCCTTGAGCACTGTTCTGAGAGTAGCAATCTGTTCTCGCTTGGTGCTAAGAAGGGACTTGAGCTTGAGTACTTCCTCCAGCAGGCTTTCAGCATCCCTCTCCATCTCCACACTGCTACTCAGCCCCGAGTAAGGCATGGCACCCCGCTGGCGACAGAGGTCCACTGCCACCTGAGGGTTTAAGGGCAGGTTCACATCAAGTCGTACACGAGGGTCCAGAGGGCATTCAAATCAATCTCGAACAAACACACAAATCCCAAACACAGTGTCAAGGTGAGAAGAGCCATTAAACCCTTACTGTAGATGTTATTGTGCTTGCCTTAACATCAGTTTACGTGTGGTTTTGCAGTAATGCCCAATATCCAGTGGAAGCCGCACCGCTTAAGCGCAGTAATCCATTCCATTCAAACCCACGCACAGCCACGTGTCAACAAGGAATAGGATTTGGGCAGACACGAGCTACTCAGCTCCATTTAACAGTCTGAGCTGAGCATTAGCAGGACGGCACTTGTGAATGCGGAACCACTTTTACTGAGAACAAAAGCCCTGCTTTCACTGAGAGAGCATTTCAACACTCGAATATCAGCAAAGCATCAGGAGACAATCGGAAATACTGCGCGTCACAGGGCTGCATATTGTTGAAGACCTCACAATTCAATTTGATTTCAATTCTTTATGTTGTGATTTAATATTGATTTTAATGTCTAGATGTCTATTCAGTAAGATCGATTGATTATTATGCCCCGTTTAATATGCGGTACATCAGGTCACATTTATCAGGAATAAAACATCTGAAAAAAGAAAATCCACAATAATCACCTATTTGTGCATATGGCGTACACGAGTAGAAAACATGACGGAATGTCAACTTCATATTATTTTTTTTCTTCCTGGAAAACATTAAAAACTGTGTTTCTGGTGCACTCTGAATAACCGAGCGGCACGTTTGAAAAACGCTCCGAATTTCCCAATGGTCTGAGTGAACCAGTGCACGCTTGGAGCGTATTGCATTCCCATTCATTTCAAATGGAACATTCCCTCAATTTATGGATGTATCAGTTTACAAACGGGCTCACGGAACCAATCAAGTTCGTAACTTGAGGCTCCACTTTAATCGTTAGTTGCGGCTCTCATTTCTACCCACCGATAAAAGCGTGTTATGAAGAGGGCCGCCTTACCCGGAGGTGTTTGATCTGGCATCTGATGACCGCAACCAAATTGCGGACATTGGAGGGGTCCCTGAAATCCAGATTGGGGGAACCGGGGCAACTAGGAGAGTCGACGGAGGACCCTGAACTGTCCACCTCGCCCATAAACTGCAAAGCCGCCGCTTTGGAGATGAAGGTGTCATTGGCGCGTGGCTTCTTCTGGGAGTTGGGCGGGGTGGAGATGTGGAGCGGCCTTCTTGCGCCAGCTCCGCCATGTGCCCTGGCGCTTTCACGGTAATAGTCCAGCGTGACCCGTTTGGGTGTCAGGTTGTTGCACACGCAGATGTGGTGGTAGAGGTTGGACAGCTCCTCAGAAAAGGCGAGCAGCTCTTCCTGCGCCACGCTCAGATGGCCTTCAGAATCGCTGGCCACTTTGCGTGTGGCTCCAATCTCAACCTCCAGTTCACTGATCCGCTCCTGGTCCTGTCTGCTGGACTTGATGCACTGGCGAATCTTGTCAGCCAGCTCCTGGGCCTCCGATCGCCATCGGTCCTTCTCCTGTTTGTATCGTTGTTCCAGGGTGTTATAGCGAGTGCCCGCTTGAGACAGTTCATCCCGCAGCTTCAGAAGCTCTTCGCTGGCCGAACGCATACGTGCCTCCAGCACTTCTTTGCTCTTTGTGTCGACCTCGTAGTCAAAGACGACGTCAGCAGCGTCCGCAGTCCTGGCCTCCTCTTCGTCTGCCTCCTGGTTGCTCTGTTGGCGGCTCTGCACAGCCTCCAGCTGTTGGGTGAGAGACCCGACTTTGTCCTCGTGCTGACTCAGTGCTTGCTTGGACATCACCAGCTGCATCTGCAATTCTTCCACCTTGCTGACGAGACTCGACTTCTCTCTTTCTGCCTGTGTACACCAAAAACAAAAAAGGGCAAGCAAGAATATTAAGTACAGGATTTGCTGGATGCCCACTTCAGGACTTGTGATTGACTGGAGACAAGACATGTCCACATTGATCAATCATATCAAGATCATACAGTGGAAGTAGAGAAAAAGGATAAGTACACATGCAGGACATCTGTGTTTTGATGACAAATGGACCTCATAAGCAAACTAGCAATTCACTCAAAAGGTCAGTTGTAAGCGGAGAACAGAATTATACGTCAATCATTTTCAACAGGACAAAAGACGAGGATGCTGCGTGACACACGTTACCCCCCAACCACTTTTACACTCCCATGAATTTTTAATGTGACACAGTGGCTGACCCCATTCGACTCTTTGCTCCAAACGTCTGCTAGTTTGCCGCTTGTTCACCCAACCCCCACTTTCAGAGCCTCATTAAAGATGCATTTCCTTCACGCCGAGAGGGAGAGTAACTCCAGACGTTAAAGTATTCTCGAGCATCCTTTTGTTAATTAGAATTAGGTTGCGAATTGACATTTCTGGCCAAGATGTACAATATTAATCTGCATGTAACCCAAACACAGTCTCTTTTGCTCTCTTTTACACTAATGCACAGCGGATGTGGGCTAAAGCAGGAAGTAAGTTATTGTTGGCACTTGAAAGTTCACTTTGAGCAAGACAAGAGATGCCTTTCATGTTTATAAAAATGAACTGCACTTTGAGTTCATTTTCTGCTTAAATTGGCATTTCAACTTTTAGCAGATTTAGTATTTATACTGTATGTGGGTGAAAAATTACATGACAAGATGCACCGTTGATATCATGATTGGCCCTAGAAGAGCTGAATCAAATTTGTTGCCTCTCTGGTAGTGTCAATCAAAGTATACCTTTTTAACATTTTTTAACTTTAGAGAAAAGAGAGTGTTTTGTGTGTGTGTGTTTCAAATGTGAGTGAACTGTCAAGTCAGATTCCTGACTAGTTGTAGCAAGCGATGAAATGTGCAGCAGAATCACGAGGAGACAGAATATTGGCGGGGTGCTCATTTCATGGAAGAAGGTTACTGTTGAAGGTCACACAATTTTGCCAATATTCCCTGATGAATATTAGTGAACTTCTTCTGAGAAGTCGACACGGTAGTGTGGAGGGAGGAGTTAGAAGTTCAAATCATGATATATTCGGCAAACAAACGGGCAAAGAAGTTACTGACCGCATGGGTTATCTTGTTGATGTAAATCATGAAAAGTAGGGAATATCAATGATAAATAGACACCGGATTATTTAGCAGAGCATACAACTGCAGCGTTAGACCAGCCGTCGTCCTGAGCCACGGCGACAAACGGAAACTGAAATGGTGTTGACAATATCCGCTTCCTTACCTGAAGGAGTTGCTGTTTAAGTTTCTGGCTGTCTGAAAAGTGGAGCTCACTCAGGAGGTCGGAAACAAGCCCAGAAGCTGGAGCGCGCAGAAATATGTCACTGTTGCGTGGAGTGGCATAACGTTGCGTGACGCCATTAGTTTTGGCGTCGCCCACGTGAGCCGAATTGGGACCGGCGTCCTGGTCGTTTGCCTGAACGTCAGACTCTCCGGTGCGGCCCTCCTCCTGGCTGTCATCCAGATGGTCCAAGTGGAGTTCCAGGTTGCCCAGAGAATCAAAAGGGTTCAGAGTTAAAGCCGAGAGTTCTCGGCGGAGACTGTTTTTCTGCTCCCTCTCCTCCTTCAAGGATTCCAGGACCTCGTCCAACTGATGCTCAGCAATCTCGCGCAGCCTCGCGGCCTCCTCCATCTGGGCCCGCAGCTCCTCTTGCTCTTCATTCTTTTGGTTCAGCTCAAGCTTTAATGATTCAAACTCCACCTGAAATCCAAATAGTTGGGCTATAATGAACAATTATTTTAATAATCATTGATTATTTTGCTAATCAATGAATTGGTTGATTTAAAAAAATAAAGAAAAAAAAATATCAACAACACGCTTTCATGCACCCTGTAACCTGATAACATGATCCGCGGCCCACTGTCGTAACCCCATGTGCCTGAAAGGGTTAAATGTCATTCCTTTGTTCAAAAACAGGACATTATCAAACTGGAAGTGCAGAAAATGCAGAAACAAAAGTGATGATGATTCAGCTACCAGTTTGGCACAGGTAACGTTTCAGAAAATGGGCGGTGATGTTGATCATTCTTTTCCAATGCAAATTTCTCGTTTGATTTAACACAAGAAGGAGCCCTTCTTTCATGGATGATTACAGAACTCTGAGAAATTTCAGAGTTGAGAGGCTGAAATTCCAAAGATTTGGATCATTTTAAGTTGAACAATGTCACCAAATGATTGGTTGATTATCACATTAGTTGTAGATTATTTTAATAATTGATTAGGCGTCGATCAGGCGGTTAACTTTTGCATCTTCACCAAACAATATTTCGGCACGCTCAAAGAGTCACGTATTTAGGCGCCAACATAAAGGCACAACATGTCAGATTTTGAAACTGTCAATGTTGCACTTTGAGGAACATTACAATCTTGATTTTCTGTTCAACTCATTCAGTTGCTTAAAAGAAGACACAGCATCGATGTTGAGCTGCACGAAAAAGAAGAGGAAAATTTATGGCTGAATGGACATTTGAGAATCTTTCATTTGAGGGGCAATTTCAAGTGATTATACATCTCGTTTTAAATGTCGTTAAAGGTGTTCCTGTTCACACAAAAGAACAGCAGTTTGTTGTTTTTACATTTTGTTTTGCTTCCAAAAATAAACCAGTGACCTTAAAGGGTAGGAAGGCCATGTCCCAAGCTGTGGTTTTTAACATCGCGTTACACCCTTACCTGTTCAGTTGGGTTTTTTGCGTGCGTCACGTTGGACATAACGATTGCATTGTGGTTGTCATAGTGCTCGTACTGGAGCTAATTACTTTTTTCCTAGCCTGGAAGTAACTCTCAGCCAATAACTGGTCTGCCCGGTGTCCTTAACACAAGATGAGAAACTCAGCTGGTTGTGAGGTTGTGTCAACAAACAATGTGTGGCAGCGATAGCAAAACAGGGTAAGAGCAAAGCAGCTTTGCATTATGAGAGGAGTGGAAGAAGAAAGTGGCAACTGAACTCTAATAACTTTAATATCACTCCTTTTTTACAGATTAGGAAGAACATGTGCCCCTGTGTATTATATTAGCTGTCGCTCTGTCTGTCTGTCATTACTGCATCACTGCATCTTATGTTTGTGAATATTTGTTTTTGTTTTTTTTTGACTGCCAGCATCAGCACTGGCGATGTTTTGAAAATTATGTCTTGCACTTAAATATACAACGTGTGCAATTATTTTTGTTGAGCATTTAGTTTTATGGTAAACTTTAACCGGGGTGTCACCAAACACCTTAAATCCCATTCAGGGAAGGCAGAACAATATACAGGTACACGTCACACACTGGCTGGCTGCAATCAACAGGGGCACTCGAGTTGCTTTCACAATGTAGGAACATCCAAACACACACGACACTGTTGAGCAAATTCATCTTTTGTCTTTGATTACAATATTTTTTATGAACGGGAGAAGTCAAAATCATGACCAAATTTAATCCCCCCTCACCCCCATCCCGTATATATACGCAGCATAAAATGTAAACGTAAGTGATTGCTGACCTGGTTTTCCTTGAGCACAGACACTTGCTTTTGAAGAGATGTGTTCTCTTCCTCCAGCTCGCCATTGTCCTGCAATTGGCGCAGCTCACGCACTTTAAATTCCTTCATCTCATCCCTCAGGTGCCCTTTCTCTGCCTCCAAACACGCACAGTCCTGTGTAGGACAAGCCACTCTCCAATCATTTCTGAGTATGACAAAGTAGCACAAGGGTCTTACTCTCACTTGTAGACGGTACCTTCTTTAGCTGAGTTGAAACAACCCCAAGCCTTTCAATCTCCGCATGGGCATTTCCGAGTGCCAGTCGTGCTTGCTTGAGTTCTCCCTGGACTTCTTCCAAGCGCGTTGCCATGGCAGCCTCCTTCGATGCCGTCTCCTGCAGCAGACTCTCCTCCCGGCATTCTCCATCTGCGGCTGCGCGCTTCTGGCTACTCACAGAATCTGCAAAGGCCTTTCAACAAACAAAGAGAGTTGCAGAGCGAACATTCAACAAGGCAAGTCAAACATATTTCATCGGGCTGGAGTTGAAGGTTCTAAGAAGCCAAATTTAAGACCACATCTATAAAATCCAAGACCTATCATTCACACTGCATGACAATTCAGAAGCTCACCTTTATATCACAATAGTTACGTGTACCACTACACCATTAGTGACTTTCTCTAATTATTATAATTATTATTATTAAATATTTTTGGTTGCAGTGACTGATGGTGTAGTGGTACACTCGCTTGACTTGTGTGCGAGCAGCGCGGGATCGGTTCCCACTCAGTGACGGTGTGATTGTGGGTGCGAATGGGTGTCGTTCTCTATATCTGCCCTGCGACTGACTGGCGACAAGTTCAGTTCAGGGGGTTGTTTGGCTTCCGCCCGAAGTAAGCTGGGATAGGCTTCAGCATCGTCCAGCGACCTTATTCAGGATAAGCGGTGTTGAAAATGGATGGATGGATGAATGGTTGGATTTTTGGTAGCTGACAAACTTCTGCTCCTCACTTCAACCCAATTGTTGACAATAATTTACAAATGAGCTGTTTGTCAACCAGAATTATCCAGGATATGAGGCTCAAAATACTTTTTTAGTATGTGCAAACACCCTGAGGACAAAAAAAAAAATCTAAAAAAATGATCAGATGCTAGGCGCTTGATCATAATATCAAATACCATATCAATAGCACTAGGGTACTTTGCCACACGTAGTAAAACATAATACAACACGTATCAGTTTCTGAGGCTGAAAGGACATTGGCATCACTTCAAACTGTTAAGTGTGCTCAACTGTAAACTGAGAAATGGTGATATAAAGATTTTAATTCGCAACATACGAGCACACACTACTTTATTTAAGCCCTGCCAAAGCCAACACACATTAGCAGCCCGGATATCAGGTTTCGACAGATTTTAAAAAATATATGGAATTCTTTCGCGCAGCACATTTTAAAACATAGAGCTTTGCAGAACATGCTATGTTGCAATGTAAACCAAGTCTTTATTCTTTCATGTTGACTATCCAGAATGATGCCATTTCGATCTTTCACGTTATCAAATGGGACAGAAGAATTGTGTTATTTTTCTCACTAACTGACAGCTGATCATCATCAGTAGCAGTCCTCTCTTTTTAATGTCCTCAGCATCTCACTAGGAGTGTGAAAATGAATCTGAAAAATGTGAACCTGAAAAGACCACGATACATGCTGATCAGGATAAGGCTCATAATACAAATGCCATTTTTTTCCGACAATGATTTCTGTTTGCGTCGTGCAGTTGAAAGGTAGAACATCGGTATATCGAATAATGCAGTCTAAAAACAAATCAATTGTGTTTGTAGTATAAATAAACCAAGAGGCCTTAGGCACTCCTACCTCTTTGAGCTGCTGCAGTTCCACTTTGAGGGCTTCATGCTCCTCTTCCAGTTGCTGATTTTTGATCTTGAGGGCTGAACTCTCCTCCAGCACCACCAGCCCATAGCGGGCGGCCTGCAGCTTCTCCTCTGTGGCCTCCTGGAGCTCGAGAGTCAGGCGTACCACTTCAGCTCTAAGGTCTACGCTCTCCATCCCGGCAACCTCGTCCCCTGCCAGCGCTGCACCTGCCACATCTGCATCTGACTCTGCTTCCAGCATGCTTGCCTGGCTTCCCACTTGTCTTCCAGCCCGCTCCTGTGACCTCCTTTACAGCCTCACTCTCATTACTCCACCTTAATACAAAAGCAGAAAACACACGTTAAATGACTTGAAGACAACAAATGTAGCCTGTTGTAAAAGAAAATTAAAGGGTGTCCCCACTATTCTCGACACCAAGGAAATATCTTGACATGAACAGGAGGTTTTTACATCCACGGATTAATCATGTAAAACTGATACAAAATAGCAATGGGGAAGTACTGATACCAGCTATCATGACAAAACCAATACTGGGCCCTTTTCAAATGTACATTATTGGTGAAGGCTGTTGATACCAGCTAATGGGTCAAAGAAATTACATTGAATAAATCCCTTTTGGCAGTAGTTGATATCACACTGTGGCAAATAACCATGTGTCAAAAAGAAAGAAATATGTTTGCTCAGAATTATCTGTCAATATGTTCACTCAAACTGTATGGCTCAAAAGTAATAATGGTATCTCGTGCTTGCCGATAGAGAAGAAAAAAAATTCTATCATGACATTGGCTATTTTATATCATAACCAAATACCAAGATATATTTTCAGGTATTCTATTTAAATATTATATTACACACGACGACTACTTACCTTTTTTCGCTTTATTTTGAAGTGACATTATACAGAAATTTACCAAATGAGAAATGCATCCAGTAGTGCTGCTCTATTAAATTATCTTTGTTATTATTACTAGCAGGCTACTCAAGTAAAGTACAGTAACCTAAAAATGCACTTAAGTACTGGGGGAAATTATTTGTATTTCCACAGCTGCAAAGCGTGCACCTTGCAAGTAATGGGCATTTAACACAGCGAGTATAACTACTACTAATCAGCAAGACACATTATTTGTAGTACAGCAATACGCAGATTTTCCATGCCATGACAAAAAAAAACGTCCATGAACGTTTGTAGTCGTTTGGGTGGGGCAGACGGTCACCATTTGCTCACATCCTCTCGATTCACCGAAGATGGAAACGCCAGCTGCCTACTCGTTGTCCGGCAGTCGAACCCCGCTCGTGTGTCCGGTGGTGGTTTCCCCTTTGCCACGACCCAGCTTCGCAAATGGCTGCTGTCATCGGAGGATATTTCGAGCTGCAGCCCTTTTTAAACACACTAGGCCAGTCTGTCCGTCTGTCTTTCCATCTAAACTATTCGACCGGGAAAGGGAGCGTGAAAGCCCGACGCGGAATCGCATGCTGGTCGGACAGCTAGCAAGTAGATGTTAGCCATTACGCGACGGAAATACTTGACGCTCCGAGCAGAACACGCTGCGCGGATGGAAGTGCAAAGTGGGTGTGCAGGCGCCATTGCTTTCTGCTGTTTCTTAACGTAGAAAACGCCGACAATTCAAGGGATTCATATTGGCGTCATCCCGCTCCGACAAGCTCATTTAGCAAAGGATATATACAACATGGGCCAAACGGAATGTTACAAACCTTATGTTTCCCCCCCCCCCCAAGATGTGACTCGGGTCAAATTGGTAATTGCTCGATGCTCCCGTGGCGTGGAAGCTGTCAGCGGGAGATTATCCTACGCCGGGGGCCCGGAGCTACCGCGTATCCGCTGAGGTCCCTCGTTTTGCCGGGTTGGGCTGGAGTCTCGCGGCGAGGTCGAGCCGACTCGAGTGAGCTGAGTGCCCTCCTGCCGCGTCAAATGCGCGCCCAAACGTCAAGGCACAACTGCTCCATCTACCAAACAATCGGGGAGTTGCACCTTCACAGCGACGTGCATAGTACAGTACAGTACAGTACAGTATAGCCACATCATTTTATGTGGCCCGCGAAAGCAAATCAATCAGGTAACTTCCATGACGCTTGCTAAAATCTGTACCCAAAGTTCAAATTGTCATTTGTAATAAATAGGCATGTTGAGCTATTGCAAACATTTTCTTGTTTTACATTAGTACAGAAACTTAAACAGGGGAACAAACTACTCTCCTTGACTTTTGATTTCAAAATTGGTTATATATTGATTGTGTACTTTATATGTAATAATACGAGGAGATGATTCAACATTTATACAGTTTCGCAGTATTAATGGCCCTCTTAGGGAAACTGTGACCACAATGTGGCCCACGACAAAAAGTTAACAACCCTGGTCTACAACGATACTGGTAGTGAAATGTACTGTGTTGGAAGGTGTTGTATGAATTTGGTTTCTTAGTCTGCTTGCTTTCTGGTTTTCATAGTGAAGTTGATGAGAGAGAGCTGCAAACAGTGGTGTCTACAACAAAGTTTATGTTCCATGGTCTTCTTTTCTGTGAAAAAAACTTGAAAAGGCTTATTTGGTTATTATTTGTTTCATGAAAACAGTCATGTTGTTATTTGTTTAATTAATAGTTTTATTTTTTATTTTCTGATTTCTTGGAGTGCTGAGGGGTTAAGATTCCAGAAAGGGTTACTATTTGGTTATGTTGGGCTTTTCGGAAAACAATAAAATTGTAAGTTTTGACACCTCTGCAATCATCACATTTTTTGTAACAAACTGATCCCGGCCTCCGTCAGAGAAGGGAAAATTTACTTCACCTTCACAGGAAAAAGTTTGGAGATCCCTGTGACAGACAAACTACATGCATGGCAAGCCTTCCATGGTAATACAGTACATGTAATATAAACAGTTTACTAGCTACGTTTTGCATGCATATACTTATGATTACTATTGATGATAATATGTATCATCCTTGTTTTGGAATATCCGTAGCAAGTAAACGGTCTTATTTATTGTTCACATTTTCTTGCACATATAATTACTATGTTCACGATTAAACATATGTTTCCAGAAAGGCCACAATGAGGCAATTTAACTGATTACACATTTGTATTTTTTATCCCCGTGTTCACAGGCACTTATTTTGGGTGTGAGATATATGTACTTAAAATTTATGAATGATACTGGTGTCACGTGATGAGGTTTAAAGCTTGGAACGCCATTGCCTCCAGAAGATAATTGTCACTTTGCCACATCTAATATGGGGACAACGTTCACGCAGGATTCTGGTGGAGGCGGGGTCAAGGCATATTTCATGCCCATAGTGACGATGGCCTCCACGTTTTATTAAAATTTCACAGGTATAATTTTCACATATAGAATTATAAAAGATTTTATTCAACAACATATGATTGCAGCATCCAAATATAGACAAAGGAATACACTTCCGTTTGTGCTCGCTCAACTTCCTCTGTACTTCCTGGTGTACGGGGAAACTTTCCGCTAGTAACTTCTACTACTTCTCAGTGTGGCGCATATTTTTAATATTTTACAAAATGAAGATAGTCACCTGGAATATAAATGGTATACGGTCGTTCAGATGTGGGATCAAAAAGACGCTTGATGAGCTGGACGCGGATATCATATGCGTGCAGGAGACCAAAGTGACAAGTAAGCGGAGAACACGCGGACTAATTAAAATAGTTAATGCAACTGTTTTATTTCAACTAACTCGAATTGTGCATAGGAGACCTGCTCGATGAGAGGATTGCCATTGTTGATGGTTATAACTCCTATTTCAGCTTCAGTCGAGGACGCAGTGGCTACTCAGGTTTGTTATCCTGACGTCACCGTTTCAATTATATTTTCAGGCTTTCAGGCATGCCAGCAGTTTAATATGCTAAAGAAAAAAATTCCGCTGAGCCTGACTTATTAGATGATCAACCCCTGCAGTGTCACAGAGAAGGGGAGCCAGACTCTCTTGATGTTACATTGTACTCGTTGTGTGTAGGTGTCGCCACTTATTGTAAGGACAATGCCACACCTATAGCTGCTGAGGAAGGTCTCACCGGTCTGTTGACCAATAACGCGGGGGGTATTGGTTGTTATGGTAACCAGTCCGAGTTTACAGACGAGGAGCTGCACCTTTTGGACAACGAAGGCCGAGCTATCGTCACGCAACACAGAGTACAGTAAGAACATTAACTCAGTTGGACTGACTGGATGTTTATGTATGGCTGTATTCTCTAGTTACCGTTGCTGTTTGTCCTGACAGGTGTCCGGAAAAAATCCAAACTATTACTGTGATAAATGTTTACTGTCCGCGAGCTGACCCGGAAAAGCCAGAACGAAGACAGTTCAAACTGCAGTTCTACAAGTTGCTTCAGACTCGAGCTGAGGCTATGTTGAAGAACGGGAGGTGTGAGGGGAATCTTGCATTCATTGGATCAAACTGGCACAAACTCCTCATTTCTCATTTCAGTTGTTTTCTTTTCTAGCTCTGTAATCCTTTTAGGGGATGTAAATACCTCTCATCGGCCAATAGACCACTGCGACCCAAATGAAATTGTAAGTACTGGACATGGATTAAATTAAAGCAACCCTTTATTAGGCCCCAAAGCACACAATATTTGACATTAGAAAAATTTCACGGCTGATCAAAAATAAAATTTTAAAAAAGTCACAAAGACTATATTTACTGAAATAACAAACTTGTCGCATATTTACTCAGTGTAAAACCTGGGTGTGTTTAGTTGAGCACAAAGCTGCATTTCTCAGTTTAATTGTACCTCCACCCATTTATTGGAATAGTGAGGGGAGTTTCAGCTATAGTCTTGTCAAATAGGAATGTACTGTCGTGTTTTGTTGCCATTATGCAGCATCACCTAAGCCTATTCACAGCAGAGCAGGGCTCCGTCCCTCTAACAATGTAGAACCTGAATAGTAAACTTAACACAATTGGTGACTCATCCGCTTAAAAAAAATTAAATCATATAAACGGCTCAACAGTTTGTGCATCAGGATCAATTCATTGCTGCTCCTTTTGGGGTATGCGAGTTTCAGTCAAGGGTCAGTATAATACAGTATAGTCACAGAGACGCGAACGAGAAACAGATATACATCTACTGTTAGAGGGTCAGGATAAAGAATATATACCCATAAGTATTGTTATATTTTATATCTACGCGTTTTGGTGCAACGTTTGTGTTCAAATATCTGTGACTATTAAGTCTTACATCACCACCACATTGACACTATCCTGGCAGGCAACCTGTTCAGGGTGTAACCCGCCTACTGCCTGAAGACAGCTGGGATGGGCTCCAGCATGTCGGTGACCCTCGTGACGACAAGCGCGTTGGATAATGGATGGAGGGATAAAGCAAAGCTAGCTACTTGGTTGTTTTAAAGACACCTGTAAATGTTAATTTTTTTTTAATTTGATGATAAACTTTAATTGGGGGTGGCCATAAACAGGTGAAAGCCTCTTATTTTTTTAATGTATAGATAACTGTCTCTAAACCTGCTATTTGTTATGCAGTAACTTGTGTTGGGTGCACTGTTCCTCTCATTCCTTAGGATGACTTTGAGGACAACCCTGGCAGGAAATGGCTGAACGTCTTTTTAAGGGATGACAAACCGTCAGCCTCAGCAGATTTCTCTCACAGTGGCAAGTTTGTTGACACATTTCGCTATTTCCACCCCACTCGGACTGGCGCCTTCACGTGCTGGTCCACTCTGACGGGGGCTCGCCGTACCAACTACGGCACGCGCATCGACTACATCTTCGCTGACCATCAGCTTGCAAAGGAGCAGTTTGTGGCGGCCGACATCATGCCGGAGGTGGAGGGCTCGGATCACTGTCCCGTGTGGGGGGCTCTCCGGTGCATTCTGCTGCCCAACTCCAAGCCGCCCCCTCTTGCTACCTGCTACCTGCCTGAGTTTGCCGGCAAGCAGCAGAAACTCTCACGCTTTCTCGTCAAAGTGGACCAGAAGTCATGTCAAACTGAAGCGAAAGAGGCACTGCCTGGATCTCAGGAAGAAGCTGAAAGGAGGGAGAATATAAATGTCACGGGCACAAAGAGAATCCTGAGGACAGAGTCTGTTAAGCAGATGAGTAAAAAGGCCAAAACAGCAACGACTTCTTCAAAACCCCAGGGCAACCTTCTTGCCTTCTTTAAACCCAAGAATGAAAAAGCACTTGGTTCCTCACAGAATTCCCTCAAAGCGTCCCCAACACGGGATGAGCTCACGCCGGATGTCGTGTCACAGCTCCACAGCGCCACGCAAGACAAGACGACAAAAGGTGAACATTTGAACAGACACGCGTGCAACCCACGTAGCGACAAAGGAGCATCTTTCGGCTTTTGGAAGTCCGTACTTCACGGCCCGCCCCCGACACCTGCCTGCAAAGTTCACGGTGAGCCTTGTGTGCTGCGCACTGTCAAGAAAGAGGGGCCCAACATGGGCCGGCAGTTCTTTGTGTGCGCCCGCCCTCAAGGGCATGCTGCCAACCCAGAGGCTCGCTGTAACTTCTTTGCATGGGTTGAAAGGGGCAAGTGAAAAAAAAAGGTGACTTTCCGAATTTTTCACCATTGGTCTTCTTTGAAATTACTCTTATTAGCCTGAATAAAGGAGTGTTTTATAACAATTCAGTGTTTATTATTCCTCAAAAGAGGTGGCAAAAGTACTCACATTCTACTAAAATTGAAGTAGGCTTGTGTCAATCAGTAGTTAGAAGTGTAAAATAAGTAGGAGTGATTTTACTCCGATACTTAAGTGAAAAAAGTAGACTTGAATTTATGTATGAGTACAAAATATTTTTTTACCCTCAGTTATTGTAGTTTGCAAAGGCAGAGAGTAAAAGGTGGTCAGAAAAATACGGACATAAAGTACAGACGGCTGAATAACTCAAATGCAGTCATAAAGTATCTATGCTTTTTTATTTTCCATGACTGTTCATCAATCTTAATTTTCCTTTCAGCCTTAATCCAGTACATCTGATGAGTGTTTAGTTGTGACAATCATCACATCGGATAACACATTGAGCTACAAATAATCCACAGTGAAAAAATGCTAAAACAAAATTACACAAAAAAATAAAATAGACAATGCATACTAATGCGCTCTCTCCTCTGGCCAATTACTCAACTAATAATGAATCAAATTTAATATTTTAATCTAATGCTTTTTTCTATTATTTTAAAACAATGTGCTTTTAATTTATACTTTTTTTTACAGTAAAAAATTGTAAATTGTAAGTTTTTGAATGCATGTATTTTTTTAACTGACAGAACCTGTGCTCCTACTTACCCTGCTGCCAATGACAGCCCAGTATTTATTTTCCTCTAGATGGCACTGTAGTCAGCTGCAGGCAATTTGCACCTGCATTTTTTTAACGGAGGAAATGTTCTACCAATGCAGTAGGTCACACGTGTCACAGTAGCGCAGCCAGCATGTTATCTACAGGATGTCCAAATTTGTAGTCATGTTTTGCATTCCTCATGTGTTGGGCTGAAAGGGAAAGTGAATCTAAGCTGGCACCAAGTTCCATTACATTATAGGTACAGTATTTGAGTACTGAATACTAGATGGGACTGGATTGAAATGGGATGCGTCTAATTTTCACCATCCTCCTTCTCATCTACTCTTCTCTTACAGCTGCACCGAAAAGTAAACATGCAGTATGAACCAACGCCTTGTTCTGTACGGACATACAGCAATACTGAATAAATGCATTTGAAATGAAGCATAATAGCTCATGTAGGATAATAATTGACAAAGACGTAAACAAAGGACGTTTTCGCTTGCTTTAGTTAGCTTTATAAATGTATAGTGTAGTTTCAGTTCGGTTTTGTTTTGTTTAAAGCATTTTTATTTTTTGTTTTGTTTACCAAACTGTTTTTTTAAACCTTAATTTAATTTATTTTGTTACTTTCTGTTAAATATTTACCTTGCCCTCCTCTCTCATTCGCTTACGCCCACATCTGCCACCAGGCCAGGCCCTGCCTTTGAAAGGCAGACACACTCAAAAGTCACAGATACTACACTAGAACATAGGGAATGATTGGTAGAATAATACATTCTAAAAATATTGGATTGCCACCTCCCTAATAGGAAGTGTTTATGGCCATGTGGAAGAGCGTTGGGTGGGTCATACTGCTGTAAAATAGATCTAAATAATAAAATATATGGTAGTTACTCTACGGAACTTTTCTGACACACCTCATGTGTTCTCTTTCCCCGGAGGCCAAATCCAGCAAATGGCCTTTGGGCCTTAACGCTGCAGTCTCAATATGTAGAAGGCAAAAAAATGTGTGCTGTCTTGAAGCCTACTCTGGTACGTGTGGTCTGGTGTAGAAAAATACTAGACAACTGACTATATTAACCCTTTAATGCACCCTGTAACCTGATAACATGATATGCTGCACACTGTGGAAACCGCTGTCCCTGGAAGGGTTAAGTTATTAAATTAACCTTAGACAGCTGGCCAAACAAAAACCTCTCCTCTCTCATGAACACTTGCACTTTGTATGCAGCGATGGCTGTTTGAAAGTGCTCTATAAATACAGTTGAGTGGAGTTGATTAAATAAATTGTGCCATCAGTGTCAGTTCTCATGAGATGAACCTTTTATATACTACAGCAGATATGAACATGTTGCCAGTATTATTTACTATGCAAGAGAAAACATGTTACTTGTGAATGTGATTAAAGGAGGAAAATGAAGTCAAATTTTAAGAGTGAACAATATATGCAGGTGTTTTAATGGATTTATTGTGGAGGCACAAATTCCAGAGAAGGTTTAGTGGCATGCTGAGATAAAGAAAATGGGTGTTTCCTGGGCGTGCAAACAAAACTCCTATGTCACTATCGTTAAACTTTATCAGTCAACTGAAATCTCACTGCCAAGAAGTGAAGTGAATGGAAGTCATTCTAGTTGTGTTACATTGTAATGTCTGCATGGTTCTGAGTACTAAAGTATTTCCTGACGCATTCGAGGCATGAGAAAAATGTCACGGCACACCACCATACAAAAAGATCACAAAAAGATCTTGTTTTACTTTACTCACAAATGTAAATCATGTGTACGTGCCATGACTTGTTCTGTAATATGAATGGAGACAACTGGATGGATACACAGTTTTGTGGATGTGCATTTAAAGTCCATGTAAAGCGAAAATATGATTAGTAAATTCAACACACCACAGAGAAGTGTGCAGATCACAACCGTCCCAAATTTGAATAATTTAAAAAGGATATAAAATGGGCTTCAACATGGTGAAAAATCAAGCTGTTCGTTCTGCTGAATGCGCTGAAACTACATCCCCCTCAACGCCCCACTGTCAAATGCCAATAAAATTCCATTAGACCTGAAAAACAAAGCAGGATCCTTCTTCATCTGGTATCTTTCTCATGCCTATGTATAACTATATATATTCGATTAAAGCCTCCGATGGCTGGACTGTATCCCACTAAGCCGGTATCGGAGCTTTTCTCCACTGTAACAATGAGGCGCTCTAAAGTGGCCAAACCAGCACAAAGGCCCTGTCCACATACTGGCTGTGAAAGTGGACTTAAAAAAATCCCCCTACCACTGATCTTCTGCCTTTCTCGATTTGACATGAGACACTCTAAAGTGGCCATGCCAGTGTGAAGCACAACTGAGTACCACCCTGTTCTCAGGCTATACACGTTTCCAGCAGTTCTCTTCAAAAATGGATCATGTATTTCGAAACACGTCTCTGAAGTCACTTTACAAGGCCTGTCATTGTTCTACTTGTTACTGTAGGTTGCTGGGTTAGACAGATCAACAAAGGTACATCATTCGTCTTAAATGAACAGTTTTCCAACCAGTGAGGTGAAACTGGAGAGGTTCCCGACACACACCTGATGATCTCTGACAACTCGCCGATGTGCCGCCAAACAGTGGTTTGCAATCACTGGTCTATAATTTCTGCCATCCCTCCTTTCGTGTCTGGCCAGGGACTTATTGTACATGGACAACTCGCACACTGTTTCCACTCGTAAGCGCAATCACATGCCGGCAGCCTTAAGAAAGCACTTATCTATCTTATCTACTTAACCAATATAGCATCACTGTGACTTCCTGCCTCCGGGAGGATCCACTCATGTCTCAATAAAGCCCACCTGAGGTGACACCCGCTTTGCCACTCCTCTCCGCTTGCATAAGCAGCAATGGCATCGGAATGTTTCTCCATTTCCACTTGGTACTGTATGTGATTGACTGAGTTGCATTGCAACTTCAAGCGAACGACCGTCTGCAAGCTTTAGCCGATTGCGTTCTGCATTTCGGACTGCTGTGACGGCTTCCCAGACCTGTTTGTCTCTCTATGGGACCGCTACCTGGGGTCGAGCAAAGGGTTAACTCTGGGTGTTCCCCTTCCCCCTAGCTCCCTCCCCGGCAGATAATCTCTCTACTCTCTCCTCCCACCACTCCTGAGGAGCTCTGGAGGGAGTAAAACATTGTTATTATTCCCAGCAAAAGTGTGACAACGGATAGCCGGAGCTCACCGATTTTTTTGCAGTGCATTTCCAGGACGTTTTGGGGGGTTTTCTGTGCGTGTGAAAAGAAGGCCAGCCGTGCTGTTTGACACTTGGGTGAGTAACTCCTTGTGAGAGAAGTGTGTAAATTTTGAAGGAGGGAGTGGAGGCAGTAACTGCCAATAGTGAGCCGCTCTTGCATCAGACAGCACCATGTGGTGAGCGATGCTGAACACGGAGAAGTTATCAGAATTCTTCCCCTATTCCAATTCCATTCATTTGGAGACAATTTCATGGATCTTGGATTTGAAAATGTTCATTAATGTAAACATTCTACACAAACTAAATCATTAGGCCTTTGTAAAAAAAAAATATATATATATATATATATATAAATAAATACACACACACACACACACACACACACACACACATATATATATATATATATACATACATACAGTTCCTTTTATTTGAGGCAAATTTGACCCCATTCAATGTTTAACCTCCCTAAAGATATGGTTTACATCTTTTGCTTCATTGTTCACGTTTGCTGATTTGATGAGGACAACAAAATTAACATGGTGACATGTTAGAAATGTCTTTTACACGTTTCACATATCAGTGTCCTTTTGAAAATATCAGTACAGTATTTTTCACACATTTGCTCTCTCTGTTGGGGCGGGGGTGATATCGAGGTCACTAAAGCATATAATCTAATGTTATTAAAAAACTTTAAACACAAACATTAGTGTAGTAGTGTGAGAAATACATCAAGTTCACATGTCACTTGACCGCTTCTCAATCATTTGTTGTGCTGTTTGCTATCTTTATGCTGAAAATGACTTTCGCGAAAGGCATTTTTTTCTCAGTGAAGGGCTGTCACATCTAATGGACTACGGAATTGACATATGCGTCCGATAAAAAGGCATCCTCCTCTGATGACAATGATAACCTCAGAGTTGTAACTTGAGTCCACCCCATTCCAACAGTTAGTTCACTACTATCCCCAAATTGGGATTGTTGTCCATTTGCCCCACTTGAACTGCAGCCTGGATTCATATAATCAAAATGGTTGCTGATATGCTGTCCAAGATGTCAAGTCAGCTTTTGAGTTGATCCGTCGACAAAAGAGTGACTAGAGAAGTCTTTAGAGGGACGTGTATGGGAACAGTTGAAAAAACTTGGGTGTGATCTCCTCGCAAGCCTAAATTGGGTTGCTCATTTTGGAAGCGGTTTGCAAATCAAGGGGCAAAGTAACAGCAAAGCTTTGGGCTGCTAACCCAGGAAGGGCAATATTTCAAGCAACCGTGTCGCTCAACATATCCCCACTACACAGGGGAAAATATCTTGCATGTATACATAGCCCTTAAAATTGCGTCGAGAAATCCCGGATACAGTGGAATTAATGTACTTTTTCGTAAGGTTATACAGTGGTCCTTCGTTTACCAGGGGGTTACATTCCAAACCATCCCTACGATAGACAGAAATCTGCAAAGTATATCCGCTGTGTATATCTTCTGAAGCGTTGTGCGTAACACCAATACAACATGCACATCAGATGCATCTATGATTTTGGGATCACCATCCTCACGTTCTACAGTCGGGTATCTGTAGCTGTGACTGAATGCGTGTATCTTAAAAAGGCAGGGCCAGGTCTGTTGGGTCAAGTCAGAGTCAGCGAATGAGCGTTTAGACTTAGCTGGCTAAATGGTTAGCCACTCTGCGTTGCGTTATACCGCAAAATGTCAACTGTGAGATATGATGATAGATGACTACATGTCCAAATTCTTCTAACGTTTTATCGTGCTTGGGAAAAATGGATGTATAATCACTTTCTGAAGGTTTAAATTGCTGAGGGTGAAATTGACCATAAAGATGAAAAAAAATGTTAGGTTAAATTAAAAAGTAACAGGAGCCAAACCTGATGTGAAAAAGGAGTTTCAAGTCTACCAGGCTTCCCAAGATTGTTATTATCCGGAGCCTGGATACATTCCAATCATCTGTGCTTTCGCAGATGTGTCATCCTACTTTTCAAAAAAAGAGGCTCGAACACAACTGAACAGCTAAAATAACAGCGTTCACACAAGAAGCCTTTGAGTGCGTGGGCCCGCTTTAAGGCTCATTCTACGTCAGTAGTCCTCTTGTATGACGCGTGTGGGAATGGAGCAGGAAAAAGTCTTTGGAATGTCACATAGTGTTGGATCAGTGTGTCCTTTGGGGTCACATGCAAGAATCTCAAGGGTGTGTGGGTAACTTGCGGAAAGGGGTGGGATCTCATGACCCGGTGGCACGAGTGCAGACCTTCACTCTTCAGTCCTCGCATCACGTTTGTCATTTGACCCCACAGCACAGTCAGCTCGTTGGCAGTGTGCATGTCCCGAGACTGCTCAACTCAAGTCACATTGTTTTTGTTGTTTCGTGTGTGCATTAGTTGTCATTTATACCAGCACAAGTAGCTCTTTTTATACACACCACTGCTCAAGTGCTCCGTTTTTATGATACAAAAAGAGACCGAGCTAAATTATTGACAAACTTTTATACCTGGATTTCTCAACTGAGAAAAGACATATTTTTGAGAGGGGAATTAAGTGTGCTTCCCTTCTTAAAAGTGAGGATGTGGCTGTGTTCAGAAATAACCAATCACATTCAAACTCATTTGAGGTGAGAATCAACACACATCAACAATCATATAAAGTGCCTCTATTAACCCCACATTGACTTCAGATGTTCTAGGACAGGGATCGGCAACCCAAAATGTTGAAAAAGCCATATTGGACCAAAATAAACAAAAAACAAATATGTCTGGAGCCTCAAAAAATAAAAAGCCTTAAAATGAAGGCAACACATGCTGTATGTATCTATATGAGCTATATTAGCCTAGCCTACTATCAACATGACTAAGTTGGCTACAAATACACAACGAGCATTCATGATTAAAAGGTTTTTTTCCCCCTGCAGTTCATCATGTAGAGGAGGGGTGCCCAAACCTTTTGACGGAAGATCTACTTTTCGAACAACCAACCTCCCGCGATCGACCCGTTACCGCACACGCGCACATACGCACACACTTACACACGCATGCCATAATGAGCAACAGCCACAACGGCTGCTAAAATGAACGAGGCACGGGACGCATTTTCACAGCATGCTAACTATCGTAGCTCACGTGTACCATTTTAAAATGCTTCTCTTGGCTGCTCAGATTCCCATTTTCAGCAAGTACCCTCGGTGAATTGTACATGAAAGGTGGCTGTTTCGTTTTTTTTTTGTTTTTTTTTACAACAGCCCCCTGACTGACATCCCGCCCTGCTAATAGAAACGGGTGTCGCAGGCCATGACGCAAATACAGTAAATATTCTCTAGTACGGACTCGTGTTTGCGCTGTCCAATTTGTCCTGATAACAGAAATTCCTCATTTGGGAAATGAGCATGGTACACGTCCTTTATGAACCTGCAAGTATGTTGACAAAATGCACGTGTAACAACACAATCAATAAAATACAAAAATATACTGTCCAAAAACTGTTTATATAACAAAAACTGCAATACAGGTGTATCCAAAAAAAAAATCACAACAGTAAAATACGTACAGTATTTTAATGTTTATTTTTTTCTGCCTTGGGAAAAAAAATATGTATTTTGGATTGTTTTGTTGGATGCATTCTTTGGTTTATGACAATGTTTGCCTGCGTGTCATACAGTTTTCTTGCTAGCTGCAAGTAACTGTTCCGTTGATCACCGATGTCTGGTAATTCTTGTGCATACTGAAGGATTTTTGCTTCCTTGCTGGATGGTGGCTTGTCATCAGGAGTTGAATTGATGCCTTGTTTTTTAAAGTTTCGTAGATTTGCGTCTTTCCGACTCCAAGTGTCTGCTGGATCTTTTTAACTTTGTGTCCAGCCTCGCTCAAACGGATGCATTTCACTCGCTCCGCTCCAGTCGTTACAGTTCTTCTACGTTTCGATGCGATGATCTACACGACGTAAGTGAATAAAGTTAAAATCTTTCGCAATTACAGTAAAACGCACGCCAATAAAAAGTCGCTTACACGTTTTCGTTTCGAATATGATGAATGAAAACGGCAAAGCGAACACGTTTCTTCGGTTGTGTCGAGTGGGTGCTGCTTTTAAGCTAGTGCCGCGTTCTACAGGACGTAAGTGAATAAAGTTAAAATCATTCACAATTACAGTAAAACGCACGGCAATAAAAACTCACTTGCACGTCGTCGTTTAGAATCTGATGATCGAAAAACGCGAAGTGAAAACTTGTTTCAGCGTTGTCTTTTCCGTCGCATCGGGTGGGTGTTGCGTGTATTTAAGCTCCCGCGGCATTACATCTCCATCCGGGTTACGGGTAGTGGAATTTCCGCTTACGCAAGTTCCGGTAACATGTAATATCGTAGTCAAAATGTTAATGCATAGGTTTTTATTCCGGGTGAAGGATATTCCTTTCCGTAGAATTCCGGGGATGGGAATATTTACTGTATTCATTGATGAAATGTTGACATTTAATATTTATTCGACACATTTCTACAGCATCTTAAAATGTTAATAATGTTTGTGTCATGTTTGTCCTCTGACAGAAACCATATTCAAACAAAAAAATATATTTCCCTCCCATCTTTTTCCATTTTCAAACATTTTTGAATAAGCTCTAGGGAGCCACTGGGGGGCGCTAAAGAGCCGCATGTGGCTCGAGAGCCGCGTGTTGCCGACCCCCGTTCTGGGAGGAGGAAGTCGCTGATGGTTTAATGGTACACTTGCCTGACTTGGATGCGGGCAGCGTGGGATCGGTTTCCACTCACTGACGGTGTGGTTGTGGGTGTGAATGGTTGTTCGTCTCTACAAGTGCCCTAGCAATTGACCGGTGACCAGTTCAGGGTGTAGTCCGCCTTTCATCTGCAGTCAGCTGGGATAGGCTCCAGAACCCCCCACAACCCTATTCAGGATAAACTGTGCTGAAAATGCTTCGCAGTGCAGAGGTTTTCGAATAGTTTCGAATCCGGCTTTTCTGCGTGGAGTTTGTATGATCTCCCTGTGCCTTTATGGGTTTTCACCGTGTACTCCATATTCCAAAAGCAAGCATGGTGGGGTAATTGATCACTGTAAAATTTCCATAGTGTGATTGTGATTGCGAATGGTTGTTGGTCTATTTGTGCCCTGCGATTGGCTGAAAACCACTTGCTGCCCCCAAGACTCCATCCTGCCCGCGACCCTCATGAGGATAAAGCGGTTTCGACAATGAATGGCTGCATGGATGTCCTTGTAGGCTTTTCTGGATACTTTTTGTGGAGCCAGTGGTTCTAGTAGAGTCCTGAAGGTGGTAGCATTATGCTTTGGTGCTGTTTTTCTTCAGCTGGAACTGGGCTTTTGCACAAGGTGTAAAGCAGGGGTGCCCATTACGTCGATCGTGATCGACCAGTAGATCAGGGACTGGTCCCAAATCGATCCGTGGGGTGTAGATGGAAAAAAAAACAACCATTTGTGTCTCTGAGCTTGTTAGTAACATTTTTTGTGTTAAAGCACACGACACCCGAATCAATCTATCAGTTTCACTTTCACAAAAAGTATTTATAAAAAAAAAACTAAAAGAATTGTGACCTGTTCGAAGTAGCAGTCAGTGTTAGCCCCCCCCCCCCAAATAAAAAATAAAAAATAAAAATCACGCTTCTGCTAGACAACAAACAAAAAAAAAAAAGCTTGAAACAGCCTACTAGATAGAACTCTTGGATATGCTTTGGGAAGGGCATAGATAAAGGCTGCATCTACTTTATATGGGGTTTGCAGGAAGTATTCTAAATTAAATGTATCTACTTGTTTCCAAATACAGTTTGAAGAGGAATTATTCAGTACAGCAAGTCCAGTGTATCAGAATGGAGCTTCAGAAATTGAACGGACACACACGAGAAGATGGGTGAGATTTATAAATGCTGTTTATATTGGCAGAAACACCTTTTTGAGAGCAAACCCACATCATTGTTGACACATTTATGAAATGGTGAAACAAGAACAAAAGAGGCAGTTTCTTGCTCAAGACGCTGTTGTTTTCATCAGATTTCTCTTCTTTTCTCGCACCTGCTTCTACTTCTCTTTGGTAGAAAATAAAATTGCAAAATGAAGCGCTTTTACGTCATAAAATAACCTCTCAATACTAACCACAATACTAACTTGCTACTATGGGGACGAAAAACATTTGTGGACACATGTGGACAGGGCCTCGAGCAAATGTGACCACACCAGTCTGGATAATCAAGTCTTGGGCGTTTCTAGTCACATGCTACATGCATTCTTGATGGTCCTACTCCTAAAAACTTTCCATAAAAAGACACTCTTACTTGTTTCCCAGAAAATTATAAAGACATTTTATATACTGTACACAAATATATAAAGTTATATACTGTACACAAATGCACAAAGTACAGGAATTCATGAAGAAATCCAACCATTTTCTTTTCATTTTGTTCCTGCGTGATTCCCTACGTTTACTGAGGCAAGGCACATTTTTGACGTGAGAAAAATCTCACAACACATAACCACACAAAATGTCACAAAAACTATGCATACTGAAAGAGGATCTTGTCTCACTTTTCTCACAAATGGACGTTATGTAAAATGCGGGCCTGTTTAGTTGAACACAAAGCAATTACTCTGTCGTACTACCCGTTGGATACACAGATTCTTTGAACCTTCTACCGTCGAGTGGAAGAGCACTCATCTGCGCTGCCTGTAGCCATACATAGATGATATATTATTTGGAGAAAATAACTCTTTTTTTTAAAAATGAAATTAATTGGAAAAAGTGAAACAAGCCAACAAACAAAGTTATAAGACTAAATTAGCCAGTAATACTAACTAGTTCAGCTAGCAGCTAAATTAGCCAACTCGGCAAAAAAGCAATATTAGCTAGTTAATTAACTATCTCAGCTAAACAAATTAGCTAACATTACCCAGGTGAGCTCACCAGTCAAGTTGGCTTCCAAATCTAAATACATTTGATCAATTCTTTGTTTAAATTGTAAATGGTTCACTGGTTCATGAACCCAAAAGTTAAACATTTTAATCCATTTGTCTGTAGTATAGTTAAGATTATTGCTCATGAATCACACAAGGAGAAGAGAGATTCTACTGATTTTCAAAGTGGCATTTGTGAGCATGAGCGAGTTGGACAATTGTTAAGTCACTCAATCATAACTTGAATGTGTTTTGTCTACCACGCAACTGACCGAGAGGCAACTGTCAGCGTTTCAAGAATGACGGCAACATACATAAGTGTAACCCATCCGTTGAATAAGACACACATTTTATTAACGATGGGTTACATTAACACACGTGAATGATAATGATTAATACCATTATTGTGGCAATAATTCTGCCGCTCGCTGGGGACAGTGTAGCTTCACCATTGCTGCAGAATTAAGGGGCATATTGTTCAGTGTTTGTTCAGCCAAACAAGGTGTGCTTATTAAAAAGTGAAAACATAAAAACACACACTCCTTCAATGTAGCCTAGAAATGAGCTGCACACACGTCACTGGCGATAACTTCCGGAGCCACAATGTGTGGCATGTTTTCAAAGTGGATCTCTATGGAATTCACGTCTAATGAAAACTCCACATTCGGAGGTTGGTGCCACCCTCAGACTTGATGGAGTCATGCCTCTTTGGTGGTTGCGCACAAATTTCAAGGTTACGCTTGGTGGGTGTGTCACTGCAAGAAAGGCGCGTAAGGAATTGACTTAAGTGCAAATGAGACAATATGCCCTTCACACATCAGTGATGAGTGATTTGTCTTTCCACTATATTGCAAGACAATTTATGAATAAAACTAAACTCCATTCCATTTTCTGTAATTTGTTTAATAATGCAGCAATGCAGATTGACAACAGAAGTGTATAAAATGATGGTGTCAAAGTTGTACATCCACATATAATTGTTTTTTGTTTGTTTTGCTCCATGACAAAACATGTTATATAGGAACACTAAATTGTGTTCTCGCCAAATTTCCTTTCAAATGCCTATCATTAAAAAAAAAAAAATCTGAGTCGACAAATAAAACGTTGAAGAGAAGTTAAATCGAGGCAACCAGATGTCACTGCTGTGTAATTATTGGATTAGCATAACCTAAATGACTGACAATTTACACAGAGACATAGAAAGGAAGCTGCACAAAGAGCGAAAGCTCAACCCAAAGCAAACATAAACCCATTGATACCGGTCGTAAAAGCTCTTCCATGGGTCCGCTTACAAGCTGTAGTTTTGTTTAATTTATGTTCGACATGTGCTTTATTTACATTGTAGCTTTGATGGACTGGATGCCATGGCTGAACATGAGGAATTTCTCCCGCATAAAGCTGGTGCTAAAAAAGAAACCCACTTCACTGATGTAAGTTGTTCTGTTTTTGTTTTTGTTTTTTATTAACTCTTCTCACTTGTTGATACTCTTCATCGACCATGTCGCTCATTCACTCATCTGTCTTTCTGGTTCAGTTCGAAGGGAAGACTTCATTCGGGATGTCCATTTTCAACCTCAGTAATGCCATCATGGGTAGCGGAATTCTGGGATTGGCTTTTGCCATGTCCAACACTGGAATCCTTCTTTTTATGTGAGTTTGGTCGTTAAATGATCAATGTGGTTCTCTCTCCTGATTTTTGTTTGTTACTCTGCACATGGGATATGCATGTCAATGCCATCAACCAGGGCTGGGAAATGAACTCAAATGTAATTAGAATGTCAATCCTGGCTTCTCACAAGCATAAAAACACTATTATCAAGGAAAACAATAAATGTATCGAGCGGTGAAGTGTTGCTGCGAATGCACGGTGAAAGTATTTCCACTGTGTATATCTTCTGAAGCCAGTGTGTGACGAATGGTATTCTGCACACCCTGAGGATACTTTAAGCTATTTGTTGATATACCTCAGCTTGAGTTTATTGTAAAACCAATTACACAATCAAAAGAATTACAGTACACCCACTGCCTATTTAAATAGTTGATTTTAGTTACATCACCAGCTTACCGCTAGCACTCACTGGAAAACCCTGTTGATCGACAAGCACCAATTAGCATTGGACTTCACGGGAAGGAGCTATCTTCAAATCACGAATTGTCACACACAAACACTGTATTATTATATATGGACAGGTAATATAACAAGTCAAGTCAACTTTATTGTCAAATGTGCTGCTGTATGTGCAGCATACAGGACAGATGAAATTTCTTTCCTCTCAACCACAGGAGAGAGAGGAGCCGCTGCGGGTACCCGTGCCGCCATCAACAGAACAGTTAGCATAAAATGATAAAAAAATACAATACAACACACAAAAAAACAGGCGGTCATGCAACCATAACCACTTTTCTGCAAACTCGTTGTTTGAAGCAGTTATAGATGAAAGAGGAGAGAATCAAAGTGTCCTTTCGGCAGTGGATCAGAGAGGTCATGCTGAAAATGTGCACACGTCTGCACAAGCTAAATTTGAAAGCAAACAAGAAGCTGTAGCGTCCATTGACGAAAAAGAGATTGGCTCACATGTCCTGTCCCATGTAAATCCGCTTCAATTCTAATGATCCTGGGCATAGATTTTCTTCTCATCTGCGGAACTTTTTAAATATTTTTTTTTACAAATGTTGCCAATTTCTTCTACCGGTACTCTTTTTATCTTCATGCATGTCAGGGAGTCTCAAACTTAATTTACACGGGGGCCGCTGGAGATTGAGTTTGGGTTTGTCTGGGCCGCATCAAGTATTCCACAAGAAAGGGGTTCAAGTATTCAAAAAAGTACAACTAATCCAGTCTTCTGAATCTCTAATGATAACAATTCAGAACATTAATGGTTGAACAAGATTGGGGACTTGGTCCACTTTCTCATCACTCTGCTGCTTTGCATACTCCTCCGCATGTCTAGTTGAGTAATAATGACATCTGATTTCTTGAGCAGAGCAACTTTCTAAGTGCATTCAAGATATGGCGGGGTGCCTCACTGCTCAGCAAAAAAATCATTCTGTCATCTGTTTTTCTTGAAATTGGCTCTTCACGTCTCACATCATTCTTTTCACGGCAGATTTTGAAAAAAAGACATCACTGGGATTCCACTTGATTTCGCTTCAAACTGACATTTTGTCAAATGCTGTCATCAACCTCAGCTACAGCAGCCCATAAGTGATTTAAAAATAAAGCAAAACACCCAGGGCAACGACACATCAAAAAAGGTGGGGGCAGCAGCAACATTAAACTTTGATGTCAATTTGGGAGATCCCGTGGGCCACAAATGGCCTCTGGCTGTGAGTTTAAGACCCCTCACGTAAGGCTATGTTCACATTGTAGCTCAATTCCATCCATGCCTCCATTTTCAACACCGCTTATCCTGAACAGGGTTGCGAAGAGTTGCTGGAACCTATCCCAGCTGACTTTTAGCGGAAGGCAGACTACACCCTGAACTGGTCACTAGTCAGTTGCAAGGGCACATACAGAGACAAACGACCATTCACACCCACATTCACACCGTCACTGAGTGGGAACTGATCCCACACTGCCCGCAAACAAGTACCTCAATTCCGATTTTTTGTTTCTTTTTTGCCCTTATGTGACACGTATCAGATCTTTGCCCATGCAGCAAAACCAATATGATTTTTTTTTCTAATCCAGTGTATTTTCACGCATGCATCACACTGCCCCTAAGAGGCCCAAATGCACACAGCAGGAAAGTATTCTTATATCAATTTTTTTAAATTGCTATTCTTTAACCCTCGCAATTGACACGAGACTTTGAGTTAGCAGAGAAGATGCACCATCTGTGAGTGTGTTCACACGTGCTTAACAAAATGTGTTTGTCTTTCCGTAGGTAGCATACGGGTAACGTCTATACAGGTTTTGCAGCATGTACAATAACTTGATCTGTCAGGGTGTACCCTGGAACAATTTTCCGAACAATGAGTTCTAATAGACACACACACACACACACACACACACACACACACACACACACACACACACACACACACACACACTTACACACACACAGAGCTTCTGTAAACCAGATTTAAGAAGTTAAATTTAGCCTGCAGTGATCAGATTCAAGACACGCCGGCCTGGATCAGACGTGCGCTTTCCCGTGTTGAGGAGGGAGGGAAGGAACGAGCGTTGTCCAGCGTGAATGCACAGGATAGTTGTTGTGAAATAGCATTGTTTTCTTCTTTTTTCATATCTAAGTGTCAACCTTTTAACTTCCTTAACACATTTTCACACGTGTTTGAGAGATTTTGCTTCGATCCTTCGAAAACACATAAGTTCGAATGGGATGTTCAAATTTTGGTCACCATATTGTCTGAGTTGTTCATTTTTGCTTCTCTTCCCTGAAATATAGTTGTTGGGGTTTTTTTCCAATTGAATTGTACAGGCTATTTAGGTGACATAAATAGTGGAAAAAGTTTTGAAATGGTTTATATTGGTCTCATTTTCTTATACCACTAAACATGGCATTTCAAAAGGGGTGTACAGACATTTTATATCCATCCATCCATCCATCCATCTTCTACCGCTTATCCGGGGCCGGGTCGCGGGGGCAACAGCTTTAGCAGGGAAGCCCAGACTTCCCTCTCCCTAGCTACTTCTTCCAGCTCTCCCCGGGGGATCCCGAGGCGTTCCCAGGCCAGCTGGGTGACATAGTCACTCCAGCGTGTCCTGGGTCTTCCTCGGGGTCTCCTCCCAGTGGGACATGCCCGGAACACCTCACCAGGGAGGCGTTCAGGAGGCATCCGAATCAGATGCCCAAGCCACCTCATCTGGCTCCTCTCGATGTGGAGGAGAAGCGGCTCGACTCTGAGCCCCTCCCGGATGACCGAGCTTCTCACCTTATCTCTAAGGGAGAGCCCGGACACCCTGCGGAGAAAACTCATTTCGGCCGCTTGTATCCGGGATCTCGTTCTTTCGGTCACGACCCATAGCTCGTGACCATAGATGAGGGTTGGAACGTAGATCGACCGGTAAATTGAGAGCTTCGCCCTTCGGCTCAGCTCCTTCTTCACCACGACAGACCAATACAACGTCCGCATCACAGCAGACGCTGCACCGATCCGCCTGTCGATCTCCCGCTCCCTCCTGCCCCCACTCGTGAACAAGACCCCAAGATACTTGAACTCCTCCACTTGGGGCAAGATCTCCTCCCCGACCCGGAGGGGGCACTCCACCCTTTTCCGACTGAGGACCATGGTTTCAGATTTGGAGGTGCTGATTTTCATCCCAACCGCTTCACACTCGGCTGCGAAACGCTCCAGTGAGAGTTGGAGAGCCCTGTTTGAAGGAGCCAACAGCACCACATCATCTGCAAAAAGCAGGGATGCAATACTGAGGCCACCAAAACGGACGCCCTCAACGCTTCGGCTGCGCCTAGAAATTCTGTCCATAAAGATTATGAACAGAATCGGCGACAAAGGGCAGCCTTGGCGGAGTCCTACCCTCACTGGAAACGATTCCGACTTACTGCCGGCAATGCGAACCAAACTCTGACATCGGTGGTATAGTGACCGAATAGCCCGTATCAGGGGGTTCGGTACCCCATACCCACGAAGCACCCCCCACAGAACTCCCCGAGGGACACGGTCAAACGCCTTCTCCAAGTCCACAAAACACATGTAGACTGGTTGGGCGAATTCCCACATACCCTCGAGGACCCTGCTAAGGGTGTAGAGCTGGTCCACTGTTCCACGGCCGGGACGAAAACCACACTGCTCCTCCTCAATCTGAGGCTCGACTTCCTGACGGACCCTCCTCTCCAGCACCCCTGAATAGACCTTACCAGGGAGGCTGAGGAGTGTGATCCCTCTGTAGTTGGAACACACCCTCCGGTCCCCCTTTTTAAAAAGAGGGACTACCACCCCGGTCTGCCAATCCAGAGGCACTCTCCCCGTTGACCACGCGATGTTGCAGAGGCGTGTCAACCAGGACAGCCCCACAACATCCAGAGCCCTGAGGAACTCCGGGCGGATCTCATCCACCCCTGGGGCCCTGCCACCGAGGAGCTTTTTAACCACATCGGTGACTTCAACCACAGAGATAGGAGAGCCCACCTCAGGGTCCTCAGACTCTGCTTCCTCCAAGGAAGACGTGTTGGTGGAGTTGAGGAGGTCTTCGAAGTACTCTGCCCACCGGTTCACAACGTCCCGAGTCGAAGTCAGCAGTGCCCCATCCCCACTGTACACAGTGTTAGTGGTGCACTGCTTCCCCCTCCTGAGACGTCGGATGGTGGACCAGAATTTCCTCGAAGCCGTCCGGAAGTCGGCTTCCATGGCCTCACCGAACTCTTCCCACGCTCGGGTTTTTGCCTCGGCGACCACCGAAGCTGCGTTCCGCTTGGCCAGTCGATACCCGTCAGCTGCCTCTGGGGTCCCACAGGCCATAAAGGCTCGATAGGACTCCTTCTTCAGCTTGACGGCATCCCTTACTGCTGGTGTCCACCAGCGAGTACGAGGGTTGCCGCCACGACAGGCACCAACCACTTTACGGCCACAACTCAGATTGGCCGCCTCAACAATAGAGGCACGGAACATGGTCCACTCGGACTCAATGTCCCCCGTCTCCCCCGGAACATGGGAAAAGCTCTGTCGGAGGTGGGAGTTGAAACTCCTTCTGACAGGGGATTCCGCCAGACGCTCCCAACAAACCCTCACAATACGTTTGGGTCTGCCAGGACGGACCGGCATCTTTCCCCACCATCGGAGCCTACTCACCACCAGGTGGTGATCAGTTGACAGCTCCGCCCCTCTCTTCACCCGAGTGTCCAAAACATGCGGCCGCAAATCCGATGATACAACCACAAGGTCGATCATCGAACTACGGCCCAGGGTGTCCTGGTGCCAAGTGCACATATGGACACCCTTATGTTTGAACAAGGTGTTCGTTATGGACAGTCCGTGACGAGCACAGAAGTCCAATAACAAAACACCACTCGAGTTCTGATCGGGGGGGCCGTTCCTCCCAATCACGCCCCTCCAGGTCTCACTGTCATTGCCCACGTGAGCATTGAAGTCCCCCAGCAGAACAAGGGAGTCCCCAGCAGGAGTACTCTCCAGCACACCCTCCAAGGACTCCAAAAAGGGTGGGTATGCTGAGCTGCCGTTTGGTGCATATGCACAAACAACAGTCAGGACCCGTCCCCCCACCCGAAGGCGGAGGGAAGCAACCCTCTCGTCTACCGGTGTGAACCCCAATGTACAGGCACTGAGCCGGGGTGCAATGAGTATGCCCACACCTGCTCTGCGCCTCTCACCATGAGCAACTCCAGAGTGGAAGAGAGTCCAACCCCTCTCGAGAGAACTAGTACCAGAACCCAGGCTGTGTGTGGAGGCAAGTCCGACTATATCCAGTCGGAACTTCTCTACCTCACACACCAGCTCGGGCTCCTTCCCTGCCAGAGAGGTGACATTCCATGTCCCAAGAGCTAGCTTCTGCAGCCGAGGATCGGACCGCCAGGGTCCCCGCCTTTGGCTGCCGCCCAGCTCGCATTGCACCCGACCCCTTTGACCCCTCCCACGGGTGGTGAGACCATGAGAAGGAGGACCCACGTTGCCTCTTCGGGCTGAGCCCGGCCGGGCCCCATGGGTGTAGGCCCGGCCACCAGGCGCTCGCCAACGAGCCCCACCTCCAGGCCTGGCTCCAGAGGGGGGCCCCGGTGACCCGCGTCCGGGCAAGGGAAACTGAGTGCCATCGATTTTGTCTGTCATAAGGGGTTTTGTGAGCCGTGCTTTGTCTGGTCCCTCACCTAGGACCTGTTTGCCATGGGTGACCCTGCCAGGGGCATAAAGCCCCAGACAACTTAGCTCCTAGGATCATTGGGACACACAAACCCCTCCACCACGGTAAGGTGACGGCTCCCGGAGAGGCATTTTATATCCACTGTATTGGATACCCTGAACAGGTTGCCAGCCAATCGCAGGGCACACATAGACATACAACCATTTGCGCTCACAATCATACATACATATGGGACAGTTTAGCTTGTTCCATTAACCTGCCATGGATGTTTTTGGAATGTGGGAGGAAACCGGAATACCCAGAGAAAACCCATGCAGGCACAGGGAGAACATGCAAACTCCACGCAGGAAAGCTGGAGCCAGAATCGAACCCTGCACCTCTGCACTGTGAGGCGAACGTGCTAACCAGCCGGCCCTCACTATATATCAGTTAAACATAGTCACTACACTGGATGATCATGAGTCATTCTATATGCTGCCATACCCTGGTTCGTTGTTGTTTTTTGTTTGTTGGTTTGTTTTTACCTCCGAGCATCTCTGAGAACAGAAGGTAAGGATTGTGATTGTCCTTCCTTTTGCCGCACGTCATTGTTTTGAGGACTTTTCTGCACTTCATTTCCTCCATTTGCCATATAAATAGCCACTCCAAATTAGGCCACGTTTTGAACAAGTATGATCTTACCTGCATGTCGCATGTAGTGTTAACAAATAAAACGATTTACTTTTTTGTGCGTTTCAGAATTCTGTTGGTGTTCATTGCTATTCTGTCCGCGTATTCAATCCACCTACTGCTGAGAAGTGCGGGAGTTGTTGGTAAGAGAAGTTATGCTCAGTTTATGAAACGCTATATTGGACAGCAGGGGTCCAAATTGATCTTATTTGCATGCATTGCCTTACTTACTTTCCGTTCCTTCTCGTTTCTCACTTCCTTGTTTTCCACCAATCATACATCACTAAAATAGTAACGGCTTTTCCATTTATAACACCCTGATAAACAAAGATGTTTCCGTTATAGCAGCAAAAACCATGAATGGCGAATGTTTCTTCCACTTTCTAATCTAGGTCAAGCAGGGTTGTAATGGTTTAGGATTTTTCCATCCTTCCATCGAACTTCCGAACCGCTTTATGCTCACAGGGGTCGCGGGTGTGCTGGAGCCTATCCCAGCCGTCTTCGGGCAGTTGGCGGGGGACACCCTGAACTGGTTGCCAGCCAACCGCAGGGCACACACCGCCAAAAAAAAACAAAAAAACATTCACACCTAGGGACAAATTAGAGTGTTTTGCATGCATGATTTTGGAATGTGGGAGGAAACCAAAGTACCCAGAGAAAACCCACACAGGCATGGGAAGAACATGCACACTCCACACAGGAAGGCTAGAGCCAAAATCGAACTCTGCGCCACTGCACTGCGAGGCAGACGTGCCTTTTACATTCTAATTAATTTGAAATTCATTTTGACTTCTTTTTTTTAATTCGGTGAGTATTAATTTGTTTTAGATCAAGGTGCACATCAGACCCATAATTATCACCCGATGCTGGGGAAACCATTGTCTCATTCATCTTCCTCTAAATAAAAATGAACCAATAAAGTCAGCCGCTTGAAAAACATGAACAGTCCAGTTACTGTCATTTTAAGCGCCGAGCTACTGCTGCATGATGTAGAGTAGGGGGTAATATGGAGCCCCTGTGCGGGGCTTCAGAAGTGAGCCATTTGTAACATGCCTTTATTTTTCCCATAGCGTCTTTTTTTTAAACAGTTTTTTTTTTTTGCTCCCCGTGGTATCTCACTGAGCACCAAAGCCTTGCGACAAAACTCATTTTTACGAAAAATATAATGCTGCAGACTGCTTTTTTTTTCTTATTGAAAGTTGTGTTGCAAAAAATTGGGGTTGGTGTCTGTGAGAAAAACTTTGCACATCCCTGCCATACGAACTAGTTTTAGGGCGGCACTGCTAAGGTTTGGGTCTTTTCAGGCATCCGGGCATATGAGCAGCTTGGGAACAGAGCTTTTGGCCAACCGGGAAAAATTCTGGCGGGGAGTATCATCACAATACACAACATTGGAGGTAAAATGAGATTATTTGTGGTCTTTCGGTATGAAAATTGAAGGTTGTACTGAGTGTACTGAGCATGTTTGTTTTTTTTCCCAGCAATGTCCAGCTATCTCTTCATTGTCAAGTCCGAGCTCCCGCTGGTTATTCAGGCTTTTCTTGGCAAACACGAAAACACGGGGTGAGTGTCAAATATCATCATTTGACTTCATTGGCAGCTTAGTAGATTTGTGCACTGATTTTTTATTTATTTTTTTGGGATGGTCTCAGAGACTGGTTCTTGAATGGAAACTACTTGATCATCATTGTTAGTGCTGCCATCATCCTTCCTCTTGCACTCATGAAACAACTTGGTATGATATCTCATCCTGTCATCACATAGACCCCACCCCTGTTCACTTTCTCACCTACCCAGAAATTGCACTGTGTTCGACATTATCATCAATGTTCATGTTCAGTCATGTGTTCCACTTCAGGTTATCTGGGATATACTAGTGGCTTCTCGCTTTCTTGCATGGTGTTTTTCCTCATTTCGGTGAGTCTGTTTGAAACAAATCTCGTATTAATTTTCAATCCAAATGTGTCACATCTGACACAAAGAAGAAATGGTTGTGCACTCCCGATTCCTCTTCCAGGTAATCTATAAGAAATTCAACATCCCTTGTCCGCTGGCGGACAGTCAGCACAACATAACCCTCATGGCCGACAATGACACAGTCACTGAAGATCCGGAAGACTTTTGCCACGCCAAACTTTTGACCATCAACTCACAGGTGAGACCATAATGTGTTTCTCACCACTCACTCTTCTTCAATTGTCACTACAAGTTCTTATTTTCCAGTCAGATGAGCAGACTCTGTCACTAACCCATTGCATGACTGGCTTTTAGACGGCATACACCATCCCAATTCTGGCCTTTGCATTTGTCTGCCACCCCGAAGTGCTGCCCATCTACACAGAGCTACGAGAGTAAGTCATGCTTTATACGGAGGAAGCTTGGTTTTCGTGCGTCCCAGTTTTCATAACATTTGCCTATTTCATCCCAGTTTCGGTTCATCCACTACTCAGTTTTCAGACAAAAATCCCCGAATTTTTGAGGATTGCGTACCCACAAAAATCACCCCGTTCAACATTGTTGCATCACTTCTCAGCCAGTTAGCCTCAAGCCACGCATGAATTTGATCATTTCAAAAGTTTTTCTGTAACTGGTGCACCTGATTCACTCTGCGGCCGAAGAAATGCGTAAACGTGTTAAGTGTTTCCTGAGAATAAGTGAAAAATAGCGTGTTCAACCAAGAGCACCGATGAACGAGACACAATTCTATGACCGTAATGCAATACAGGTAAATGTTTGTGGCAAGCACATACGCCAGAGGTAACATTGATGTCAACCACTCGAGCACAAGCAAGGCTAATTTGTCTTAGTAATTCTGAAAGAGGTAAAGCAGAGAGTTATGACTGGATTTCCAAATTCGCAATGTCAGAGCCAATCATTGCAGCTACAGTAGGCTTCAGCTGTGACTTCTTGTCACAGAAGAAGGCAGTAAAGACAAGGAGTGAAGGAAATTGCTTTGTTGTTTTAAGTAATTAGCCTTCCCAGTCCATAGATGGCTGGAATATGCCTTCTTCTTCATGATTTGTTTTGAAAGTTGGCAATAGTTTTGAGAGTGTGCTCCCGACACCTACATGACTTGAGTGGAACAGCAAGGATGTTTTTTCCAGGTGTATGTGTATGTGTATGTCTGTTCTTGCACCAAAATGTACAGTACGTTGAGGTTTTTAATTCACATTTATTCCATCATTAATGAGTCTCAACTTATTGTATTTTCCCATAGAAAAATGCTAAAATGGGGGGCGGGGATACAGTACAATTAACTGTTATCTTTTTGTCTCCAGTGCCACCAAGAAGCGTATGCAGAATGTTGCCAACATTTCCATCTTGGCCATGTTCGTCATGTACCTGCTGACGGCACTTTTTGGGTACCTCACCTTCTACGGTAAGACTGAAAGACTCTTAAGCTGCATGTGAACGAGACGCGTTTAAATGAATCACCTGCTTGTTGTTCTCCTTAAAACTGCTTATACATTTTGCAGTGTGATGAATAAAGTGCAAGACTGAGCAGGACGAGTCTTGTTTGCTTTTCTTTCTCCAGGTGCCGTGGAGTCTGAACTGTTGCACACCTACATCCGTGTGGACCCCCTCGACGTGCTGATCCTTTGTGTGCGCCTGGCCGTGCTCGTGGCTGTCACGTTGACTGTCCCTGTAGTTCTCTTCCCGGTGAGAGTTGTGTCATATACAGTATTTTTTTTTTTAATCTAACTATTATTCCCAACTATCCCTCTTTGTTAGTTGCTTAGTTTTTGAAATGAAAAGTGTTTGATTAAACAATTTCTTGACTCTGGTGTTCTGCACCATAGACCACACACAGAAAACCCAGGAAAGAAAATGTCTACCTTCAGCTTTAGGAACACATTCTGTGGACTATTGTCTATTAAAATTTGAGTCAAAAAAGAGGGCAAAGAAATGAGCCATGAGGCACGCCACATATTTTACCAGGAGGCATAACTCATCAATACAATTTGGGGAAATCAAAATGTAATCAATGTGGGTGACAACACCTCTTTTTTTTTTAAACCGCTTGACCACTTTTCATCTAATTCTGTGAATGAATGTGGAAATATCAACGAGGTATAAGGCACTGATATCACAGTCTGCATGGAAATCCCGGGAACATGTACTTTCCTTGAGACTTGACAAGGTCTTTGAAATCTGTAAAAATAAATAAATAAATAAAAAAGCACACTTTAAATTTGAAAATTGCTTACACCAGTGGATGTGTAGACAGCCAGTAGCAACTTGCAGCTAAATTTTGAAAGAGAAGAGTTTTTTTTGTTTGTTTTTTTACTTCTGTAAAAGCTGAAGCCTATTTTCTCAGTCTGATCTGGAAGCCTCATTCTATACACAAAACATTTTTAAACATTCAAATTTGGCAGTGCTGTTAACACTTTTATCTGCATTTTTACTTTCTAGGGTTTTATGAGAACATGAATTCATTCCACTGTGCTTGACATCTATTTACTATTCGGCTTCACACTGTTGTTGTTGGCAGTTGTTGGGATAAATCCAAGGTGACTCATTCCTCCAGCTGTGTGCAACCCGAATCATGACATACTGTATGCTCCCTTTCCTTCCTTCCCACTGTAGATCCGCCGGGCCGTACTTCAGATCTTGTGCCCTGACAAGCCTTTCCACTGGGCCAGACACATTTCCATTGCGTTGTTCCTCCTCATTGTGGTCAACCTGCTCGTCATCTTCGTGCCCTCCATCCGTGACATTTTTGGACTCATCGGTATGTGTTTGCTCGCCATTGTAGCCTCGGCTTCTTACGTTCTCACTGAATGGGCTCTCCTAATTACTCCACAGGAGCCACATCGGCCCCCAGCCTCATCTTCATCCTGCCTGGAATTTTCTATATACGAATCGTTCCTGCAGAACAAGAACCTTTTCTGTCAAGACCCAAAATTCAGGTAGCGCTCATTGCTGTCGTACACAATGTTGGATTGCTGGTCCCCTCATTTCATGCAGCACGGTTTTCTCCTATAGGCTGCATGCTTTGCTGCATTGGGATTCGTCTTCATGGTTGTGAGTTTGTCATTTATCTGCATCGACTGGGTGAGCGGAGAGAATCGAAGCGGCGGTGGACACTAGTTGCTCGCTGAGGTCCCAGCAATAACAAAATGTGAACTGAAGCCCCTCCCCATCAGTAAATGTATTGTTCTCCAGGAGCCACTCAGTACATGCTGGCGTTGAAAGAAGAAATTGAAAAAAAGAATGGGACACCTGGAAGGCCCCGCAATGGAAGAGAAAGCACGGACTGTCGTGACTGAATTCACCCTTTGTTACAGCCCGAGATATACAGTACTCCATTTTTAATCTCGCAAAGGGAGTTAAGAAAAAATAGCAACAGTCTGACTCAATCCAATCGAGGGTATGGATGCAAAAGTTCTGTGGAAAAGCAGCAAGTCACTGCCAAAGTTCTCTATATCCACTTCCCATCTCGACTTTGTAATACACAGCGGTGCCTTGAGATACGAATGACCTGACTTATGTCATGGCTGTTTGTATGCCGCTCACAGTTAAGTTTACTGTCAAACTTAACATAGCACAAAGATAATTACACCTTGTAATGTGTATTTAAAACAGGGGTTTCAAACTCATTTTTGTCACGGGCCACTTTCGAGTTACATCTTCCCTCAGAGGGTCGTTATGACAGTGAAACAGAATAAATGTTTAATCATCACATCGTATTATTACTTGTACACAAAAACAAAAAAAAACAAAAATGATGGCTCACTAGTTTTGAAATCAGTCAAGTATTTGTTAAATTATTGCTCAAGCGAGTGTAAACAGGATAACAAACTTATTGCAAAATGTTACCATTATTTATTACGTATGACAATTTGAGATTTCGGTCCAGATTTAAGCAAGGATCATGGAAGTTGGCACAGATGATTTGCTTTCGCTGGCCACATAAAATGACATGGCGGGCCAGATCAGATGTGATTTAAAATAACCAAACCACCGCTTCAAGAAAGGCTCTGCTAGCGTACTGCTACCATACAAAGGAAATCACCATTGACATGCTACTATCAGCATCGATAGTTGCGGTTTTAAAACAATGCATAAGCAATCCGTATTTAAAGACAAATGGTGGCGGAACACATGTGGACAGATGATATAACAAAAGTTACAGAAATATATACCTTATCCTCTGCAAAAAAATGATCAGCATCTTATTGAGTCACCTACTGTAATTGTGAAGCTATTCTTCATTTGTGGGTGGATGACTATATTATATTGCCAAGGCAGGCACATGAGGAAGAGCAACACAGTATTTTTCTTATTAAAAAGGGAGGCTGGAACGGATTAATGGCATTTCCATTCATTTCAATGTGGAAAGACGATTTATGTTATGAGTGAGGTCACAGAATGAATTAAACTGGTATCTCAAGGCACGACTGTAAGTTAGGCAGTACGGCAACTCGTTAATCATCAAAATTAATTCTACATTTCATTTGGCGCATGCGTATGACCCCATTTCAGAGTTTGGTTCCTCCATGGTGAAATTTTGCATTGAACTTTCACCTAAAATAAGAACGACGAGAGTTAGTGCCACGCTGAGGTTTTTACAAATATGTGCATTTTGCTGACTTTAACAATGAGTTATGTGAAATATTACAAACTTACTCTGACAGTTTGTGGAGGTGAGATTATTGGAAGTTGCGTAGAAAAAAAATGCTGCAACCAAAAATGATGCCATTGTCTGTTGTTACAAACCAAACAATGAATGCAGTTACTGTAACATGTTAAAACCATAGAGCACGGGTGTCAAACAGGGGGCATGTTCACCCCAGTTTGCTGTCAAGTGGGACCAAATTAGTTATAGTTACTTTTCGTGAAAATTTGCACTTCCGTTTTTTTCCTTATTGGCTGGATTGGATTCCGGGATGGGCTGGCTCTGGCCCACGGGCCATACGTTTGACACCACTGCCACCATGTGTAACACAGCTGGAAACCTCATCCTATTTGTGTTAAGCTTTTCCGATAGAAACATGACAATCAATGGAATTTGAACAGTAAATTAAGTCTTTTCATGTCTGTAAATGTTGACTAAAATCTATGTCTGTTCCCCCTGTACAGTTTTAAATTAATTTGAACTGTCTGTCAATAAAGTATGTCTCATTTGTACCCCTTCTGAGCTCTGAGAATAGAAGGAGTAAAGTCAAGAAAATGGAAGTAGCTCAGTATATGTGCTGCGAGTTTCGGAGAGAAAACAAGTGGGGGTTGGAGAAGTGTGTCTGTGCATTTCCTGCTATGAGTTGAAGTAACAGAGAAGAGGCTCAACTTCCTCCATTGCGGTGGCGCGTCGGCCAGTGCTGAGAAGACAGCGTTGCACACCAGCGAGCGTTGGTCGCAGCTCTGCGCCATGAGCCGAGCAACTAAAACCAAAACGGAGAACGCACGGAGCTCCCTGCTAAGCCCGCAGGAAAATCAGGCCTTGGACAACCTGCTTGGCAGAAGGTGTGCTGTAAGTTGACACTCCAATCTGTGTGTCCGTGTGTTCGCGCACGCATGTTAAAATTATAGCCTACCTCTTTTTTCCAAGTTGATGCAACTGAAATCTCTCTCATATTATTTGACAAACAAACTAAAAATGAATGTTTTTTTTCAACAGGTGCTCACTGGTAATATTCTGTTAAAATACAAATTGGAATTTGAATTGGAAACACTTTGAAATGTTGGCCCAGGTTCAAAACCCTAATGCGGACTTGAAATCCTGCTTTGAGACCTTGACCCTGGCTTGAAACTCCGCTTGAAAACCTAAACCGAGTTCATAAACCTAGCACAGGCTTGAACCCCTAATCTCAGCGTGAGAACCTTGTTTTAAACTCTAACACTGGCTTTAAACCTCACTTTGAAACCCTAACCCTCGTCTCTGGCTTTAAAACCTTACTTTATACTAGCACCAGCTGGAAAGCCTAACCCTTGCTTGAAACCCTATTTTGAAACTCAACCCTGGCTTGAGAACCCAATTTTTAAAACCTAAATAGGACTTGAAAACCTAACCCTTGGTTGTAACTGCAATTTTAAACCATAAACTGAAACTACAGAAAACCCAATCTAATCTAGCCCCTAATTAGAAACTCTAATACTTGTTTCAAACCCTAAGCCCCCACTTGAAACCCAAACCCTGGTTCAAAACCTTGATCCAGACTTAAAACCCTACTAGAAGTCTTTAACTCGGGCTTGAAACCTTAACTTGAAGCCCTGGCTTGAAAACTCAACTTAAATTCTTAACCCTTGACCCCAACCCTGGCTTCACCCCCTAATTTGAAACATTGGCCCAGACTTGAAACCCTAACAGGTTTTAAAACCCTTACTTTTAAAAGCCCAGCCATGGCTTGAAAGCCGTACTTTGAAACACTTACCCAGGCTCAAAAACCCATTTTGAAAACTTAGCTCCGACTTGGAAATCTAACCCTGAGTTGAAATCACTGGCTTGAATCCCCTAATTTAAAGCTTTAACCTCGTCTTGAAACCATAACCCTTTGAAACACTAAATTGAAACCATAACCATCACTTAAAACCAGCCAACTTTGATGCCCTAACTCATTTTGAAAACCCTAAGAATGGTTTGAAACTCAACTTTGAAAGCTGAACCCTGACTTGAAAACCCTAAATTGAAACCTTAGCCCTTGTTTCCGAACCTAACCCTGTATTGAAACCCTATCCCTTGTCTGAAGCCCTCATCACCTCTTTCCAAGCTATTAATAAAGTCGCATTGTGTATCTCGAACAAGCTCCTTTCATGAAGTCATCGAAAAGGAGGAAATGGCGCCTCGAGCATTTCTTCCTCTGGTATCAGAATTCGACGCTGTCTCTTGTGTTGGTCTGCAAGCATCTCTTTTTCTCCGGCAAGCTCAGCGGTCACACACCAATGCGGATTAAGTCAACTGAAAACGCATACAAAGAAAACAAGAGCTCAAAAGTGAAAATGAATATGTAGACTTCCGTGTGTGTGTGTGTGTGTGTGTGTGTGTGTGTGTGTGTGTGTGTGTGTGTGTGTGTGTGTGTGTGTGTGTCTGCATATACAGTCTATGGCCACTGCGGTGGCGCAGTTGTTCATGGCCCTGCCTCACCAGCCGTCCACGTGGAGCCTGCAGCACACTGGCGTGGTCTGCCTCATTAAGGACAACCCTCAGCGCTCGTACTTCTTTCGCATGTACGATTTGAAGGTAACTGTGGCACATCACGTGTGAAGAACGTTCCGCGGAAGCCACACAAGCTGCCTCACCTCCCATCACCCGAAAATTCGAATACAACAATCCTTGGTTTATCGCAGAGGTTACAGTCCAATCCAGTCCACTCCTGCCATTGACAAAATCCATAAAGTAGTGGCCATATCTTTACATTGTTAGCTATATATTGTAAAGCTCAATGCACATAATGCCAAAACAAATGCAAGGTATCATTTTTATCCACTTGGGGACACTGAATGTGTGTGCCTTTATGTGAAGTGGAAGTCAGTGAACGAGAATATAGGGTTGGTTGACTGTTAGCTGGGTTTGACGCCGTGGTTGAGGCCATTGGCAGGTCATCGAAGAATATGCTTGCGATGTCTGTATTTTACTACTGTTTGTTCACTAAAGCCTTTGAAAGTGCTCCAAGGGTTCTGTCTACCATACAACTTGTTCTAATTCGTGGTGGTAGGCTACATTGATTTAGCTAATGATGTGCTAGGTAACTTAAGCCAGGTGGACGTTGCAATCGTCACTATGAACTAATCTTGAATTTTAGACATTGTGTCTTTTTGCACTCGTTCCTCCTGGCTTGCGCCAATTTCTATGTGAGTCTGTCGTAACAGTCCGTGTGGTATTTACCACAACATCAAATTATCCACAAAATTCAGCAAGTACACGAAAGCAATCAGCATCACATTGTAAAAGAGCTGTAAAAAGTGAAACATGATATCATGAGGAATGACTGTGCTCCTTTGTATCATGTAAAGCAGAGGAAATGGATTCGAGTGGCTCAACTTGACTTGAATCGGATTTGAATCACTAATTTTAGGTCTTGGGGCCTATTTGGCTTATTGAGCTAAAAATGATCAAATGCACGACTTGACTTTGACTTGGTGTTCATGAGCTTCGATTACATTTAAACTCGAACTACAACACTTGAAAAAGTCTTTCTTGTTTACGAGGGATGGAACGAAATGTAATTGGCACGATACATTAGGGGTGTTCACACGGCACACATTTGCTCCGGCGCTGCACCGATGTATTTTGTTGCGATATATTTTGCACCGCAGCAAATTGTGTGGAGCGTTCACACGTACAAAGCCGCTGAGCGTGTCTGCGCCGGCACAGCGTCGGTGCAGCCCCACTTGCGTTCACACGGCAGTTTCTGCAGCGGGGCAAAACGACAGAAAAAAAATGAGCTGTCGTGTTGGTTCTTTTTAAAACGTATACACAACTCAAGCGACTACTGGACGGGCACGTCCTTCTCCTTCTCGGTCTCCGTGCCTTCTGCTCGAGAGTGACCGCCCCCGAAAACGTAAATCAACGATGACTTCAATGACACTCAGAAAAGCAAACACGTAATGCGCCAAACAGAAAATCAAGAGAGGAAATCACAAAATAAATTATATGGGGGCCGGGGGGGTTGTGAACACACAACAAAGGAACAAACTACACTAACAACTCCGAGACAGTCCAGTCTCCTACAAAAGGAAAGATGTTACCAGCCAAGTCTTGTGTCATTATTAAACAAACACATGACGGAAGTCCGACAGAGCACGAAAGCAACACATTTTCGCCGTACGTACGCTTCACAAGCATTTGCTCTGGAGCAAATTTAACCCAGTTGCGTTCACACGTGCAAATTTACATCGGTGCTGCTTCGCAAACGAGCATTTGCTCCGGAGCAAATTTTTAAACCACCTCCCTGAGGTGGATCAAATTTGGTCCGGTGTAAGCTGTTTTCCGGGGCTACGCCGGAGCTAATTTGCACGTGTGAACGCTCTACTTGGGCAGCCCCGGCATAGCACCGGACCAAATCTTGCCCTGTGAACACCCCTATTATCTTCAGGGTAATTAAAAACACGGTACGGTACATTATCAATCAAGAGAATGTCACGCATGTGCGCATACACGCAAGTACATATACACATGTGTTCACACACTTGTAAATTCACAAGTAACTCAGAGGTTGTGAGATTTGCCTGGCAAAGTCATCGTTGCTCATAACATTCGAAGTTAGAGTTTCATGAAATTAAATACACGCACATTCAGAACCTTGCCCAATATACTCATAATATAAAGAGGAACAAATCAGAGTAAAACACAATGTTTTGATGAGCTGAATTTAGTCCCTAAAGCCTTTTTTTCTTTGCTGTTTATTTGCTTTCATCTCAGAGTCAGCTTTTGTTTCATGCACTGATTCTCGAGCTACCAGCCAATCAGAGTGATTAGTTGTCACAGATGACTGTCACCATTTTGTATCCTGGCATTCAATTCATATCTAAGAACGACACGTGAATCTCTTCATTCTTTGCAATTCTAAGCCTTTGTCCATTGGCCACCGTGAAGCTCCACCCCTGCTTGGGACTATTCATAAACTGATTATAACAGCGTTACAGCTAACTAAGTCAAGAGCGAACATTGATTTCCAAGTGGCTAATATGCAACTATGTTGTGAGTGAGCAAAATTACAGTATATGACGTAACTTAAGACTTGCTTAACCCAAGGAATAGTTTGACTCGATTTACTTGATTTTTGCCACAGTAGCTTGGGACTTGTTTGAAAGTCAAAGACAGTTGAGGAAAAATGACTTGTCTTACTTCCCACAGGCTGGGAGGCAGCTGTGGGAGCAAGAACTCTACAACCAAATAGTTTACTCCACATCTCCGCAGTTGTACTTTCACACCTTTGCTGCCGATGTAAGTGTGCCCTTCAGTTGACATTTCAACAGTCACTGTGCGGTCAAATTGTGCCTCACAAGTATTTGCTGGATCAGTCTTGGGCGGCTTCTTTCCAAGAGGCTTTGTCTTATGCTTTTGCGCCTGCCATGCAGGACTGTCAGGTTGGACTGAATTTTGCTGAGCAGCAGGAAGCAGAAGCCTTCAGAAATGCTGTAGTGGGAAAAATCAACCAAAGGAGCAACCGGCAAGGTACTACACTCCTCTCATTAAAACCCACTCAATGGGTTCTCTATTTTATTATTATGTTCGATACGAGAGCTGTATCCAAAAGTCTGTCTTGACAAAGATAACAATGCTGTCATTCGTTCGAAGAATTGTTTACAACGTTGACTGCAAGTGGTTCACATTGGCAAATAACAACAACAAAATGATGTAAACAAAAAAAAAGAAGAAGATCTTTGAAACATTAAATGACACATCTCTGACAGTCTCCATCAAAATGGAGCCTTCTTGTCTTTGTCAAGGCAGAATTTTTCATACTGGCTTTTAACATGAGTCTTCCACTGTCTACACCCTGGAGAAATATTTTACAATTAAGTAAAACGCGAACATGAGACGGAAGAAGGCAGAACGCTGCACAGGATGTCTTTTAAAGTTAGAAACAGCAACTGTTTTTGATAATTGATTCATCGTTTACAGCCACTTTATAACTTCAAATTGTCCAATGGCTCCCATTTCAGCCTCTCAGCAGAAAATAGTCTCTGAATTCTGTTGTCCTTCACAAAAGCAGACTGATTATCTTTGTGTTTAATCCGAATAAGACATCTGCAAACATCTGCTGTTACTTTGGAAAGAAAACAATGAGCAACTTTTTTTCCCCGTTTTATGACATGCTATGGACCAACCAGTAACTGAATCATAATCCATTTATCGGGGAAAGTCTAGCCGGTTTAATTGTGCTCATTATTTGCAGTTAGCGTTTGAATAACTTGTAATTTCCCTGTAGTTAAACCCGAGGTGTCCTCAGAATTGTACGCCAAACGAGTCGCCCTTTTGCAATAATCAGTACCCAAGAAGTAGCTCTCAGTTTCAAAAAGATCACTCGCCCTCATGGGATAGTGCTTCGTTGGTGTTTATTTGTTTTTGTTTATCCAGCAAATAAACAAAGAAACGATGATCAGTCAATAAATAGTCCTCCCTCCCCCAAATGATTTTACAGTAAATCTTGTGTATGTTGCATGCAAAATAACATTTGTATTTGATTATTTGATTGATAGTTTTGACGAATGTCATCAATAATGGAGATACCAAGATGACATATAACAATTGTGATCGCCATGACAAGGCTTCTGACACACTGTTCTCAGACAGAGTTTAGAATGTCATCAACAAGTTGCAAGAGAGAGACTGGAAGGGTCACAGAAAGGTGCCGAAGTTTAGGATATTATTTTTCTTTGCTCAAATGCCTGTGAATTTTGCTGTCAAACAGTTGGACATTTGCATTCAAAAGTTTGAAGAAGGTCAAATGAGGTTTGACTGAAAAAGTTAAAGGGCTGTTTGCAATGTTTTTTTTTTCCTTTTCCAAAGTGTGAATTTGCTCATGTTCATGTTCCCATTTTTGTTTAGAACGAGGGTCTCGTCCTCCTGTCCCACCAGAAAAATGTACTGTAACTCCTTCGCCTCGCTACGATTACCACCGATGAACTGCAGCAATAAATGAATGACAAGCCTTTATTTACTGTCCTCCAAAAGCGGCATCTGGTAGCCGCGGTTCTTTTCACAAAGACTCCATGGATATCCCGAGCCCCGATGTTTCCCTACGTTACCGCTTGATACCCTCGGCTTCCTCCTTCAGGAAAGGGAAAAAGGACAAGAAAAACAAGAAAAAGGGACTCTCTAAAGCTGACATTGGCGCCCCCAGTGGATTTAAGTAAGTCATCTTGAGAATGTTTGGCTTTTGACGTTTTGTAAAATGTTTTGACGTTGCAGTAAATGTTACTTCATGCATGAGAGGTTCGGGTCGTTTGTTTAATCGAGTGCCAGAAGTAACGGTGATGTCTTGTAACCAACACAGTGTCCTAAAACTGTTCCACAAAGTAGTGAGTAGTTCTGTGGCAACCTCCGTTGGATCTTTCATCTTTACTGCTAGCTTATACTAACATTAACTACCAGAAAACTGTATTTTCGATACCAAAACGATTGAGCACACAGCCTTGGAGCATTTTCCGCCAGATGCGTAAGATCTGCCCTGTCCTACACGATTCCTATTCGTATACTATCATAGCGACACCCACACGGGGGGGGGGGGGGGGGTCAACTTTGTCTAGCTAGCTGCTAGCCCATGTAATAATATGTGACTCCACAGTCTTGACTGAATTTCAGCTTGTAAGTGTGACATGGATAGGGAAGGTAATAGCAAGTAGAAATTCCACAGCGATGCAACTGTCATGCTTCTAATAATGTGTGCCAAAGACTGCTAAATCTAACAATTCCTCCTCCAAAAATATTTGCCTCTCCGAGTATCATCACATAGAACACCATTAAAATGAATTGCATCGTCGGCCCAAGTGTTCATGTATGCCGTGACCTAAACACTCCTGGATGTACTCAATTGTACTAAAAGTAACGGAAGCACTCTTAAATCTGCTGAAACACTCCCTAAAAATAGAGTCACCTAAATACTTCTACATGTACTTAGAAGAAGTAGAAGTTAGGGCAACCAATGTGTGCATTACTGCTAGTTTAGCATTCAGCTTCCTTACACCTCAACAAGGATTTACAGCACCAAAAGGCCTAATAAGCAATCATGAATCCTATGGCCACAGGTTTCTATTTAAGGTACGCCATTTCACCCTAAAAAGAAAACATGTTGACATAGTGAGAATGCAATGTTTCGAATTCAACCAGAACTCATTCGCTGCAGTCAACATGAAGTGTGTGTGTGTGTGTGCGTGCATGCGTGCGTGCATGCGCGTGTGTGCATGCGTGCATGCGTGCGTGCATGCGCGTGTGTGTGTTCAAAGATGCTCCCTTTCCATTAAGTTCCCAATGTAGGCTTTGTTATAAACCAAACAGCACTCTTTGGGGGCACTCTGAATAACCGACTGGCACATGTGAACAACGCTCTGAGTTTCCAAACAGTTGAAGTGAGGCTGTGCGCGCTCAGAGCGGCTTCTCAAACACGCCAACGATAGAGAACAGCGATTTTGGGTGCGAGTCCGAGCTCTATTCTTGGTCGCAGTTTTTGTAAAATAAATTTATCCCAAAATGCGGCTGATAATCCAGAGCGATTTATCAATGGTTTTTTTTCTTGTGACTGGTGCGACTTACATACCGGAGCGACCAAAAATACAGTAAATACAAATTCTCTTGAATAATGTCTGAAAACAAACCGATCGAAATGATTAAATGCAAATTTGTGGTACTTAAAAGTTAAATACAACTGAACTGTGCCACTTGAGAACGCCCACATACTAGTATCACACTTTGAGAATCACTGATTTATAGCATTTGTTCCTTTATTCCTTCCTTTCAGGCACGTCAGCCATGTCGGGTTTGACCCCAACAATCTGGACCCCGACCTGTGGAACCTCCTCTCCCAAGCAGGCATCGGAGAGGATGAGATGAGGGATGAGCAGACGTCCCAGCTGGTCTATAACATCATCGAGCAGTCTGGTGGCATGGAGGCGGTCAAACGGGAGGCCAAAAGAGGAGGTCAGAAGTCACCATTGCTCATTTACAGCATTTGCTTTTAAGGGGGACTCGTGATGGGAAATTGACTCGGTAATTGCTGCAATGCAAATACGAATGTGCCTTGAGAGACCAGTGACCGTTCTTGTGAATTTTCCGAGGCACGAGCTGTCGTTCATCTGACAGAGGCTCATTGTATGTCTCTCAAGTTGGTATTCGTCACATGGAATCCACCTGTTTACTGCCATTGGCGCATATACAGTGATCAGTGCATCGTGGATTTTTTCAAACATATTCATAAAAAAATAAAATAAAATAAATCAAATATTTTTTTTTACTTTTTCATATACAGGGAGTACAGTACTGTATATGTTGCTTTTTGTGACTCGCTGTTGTTTTGCTGACTTTCGCAGCTTCTTGCGGACTGTTTGTGGACTTAAAAAATAAATTTTAAAAAAAATATATTTTTTAAATATGTGTCAATTGGTCGCTACTTCGCGGATTTTTGTTTATCGCGGGTGGTTTTGGTCCCCATTAACCGTGATAAACGAGGGATTACTATACAGTGGACCCCAGCAAAAATTCACAAATATTGACAGCGTTTCCCATGAAAACGGGGATTGGTTCATCCTGATTTTTTCTACTAATACGCAAAGTGTCAAATTGAAAGTATGTGCCAGTAGTACATTTTTCACTGTGGAATAACCTACAACCTCTTTTACAAGATGCCATAAAGAAGGGCCTCAAAAAAACAAAAAAACAAAACAAAAAAAAAACAGGAACAAAACAGTATATTTGAGAGATGTGTACATGACTAGCGCCGGTGAAAAACAGCCATAGATATGAATGCTTCATAAGATACGATAAGATAAGATATCCTTTATTTGTCCCGCAATGGGGAAATTACAATCAGAATTCAGAAAGGAAAAACGCTGGGTAGGGAGAGGGAAAAAAAAAACCACGCTCGAACTATCCTCTTCCGAGGATAATTTAAGTCCAGGATAAAAAAGACCCTAGCACATGAATAAGCATTAGACAGTTACAACAAGTCACAAGACATAACATGTATAAGAGGGGGGATGAATGGGAAGGGGGGGAGGGTAGGGTAACCGCGACGCGGCCGAAAATGACCAGCCGCACGGTCACCGTTGCGCTCCGCATCATCGAACCACGTCACGGGGGAAAAAGAATCGGAGCGATGAAGATGGTGATAACAAGGATGTGTATGCGCGTGTGGTTGTCCAGTTGTGTATGTGTATGCGTGTACAGGTCATAGCTGCTTCGTCGAGGTCTGCTCATCATGAAGACAGTCCCGGCTTATCGGTCCATGGCCGAGAAGGAGGGGGGTTGGTGGTGGGGGGCCCTAGACTCCATGCAGGGGAAAGGCCAGATAGCGTTGTTTGTTTTGGAGAGACGGCCGCCAACAATTCCAGACAGCCTTGAGTCCTTGGTCTGTATCTCTCACTGGCGCCGATCAGCCAATCCTCAATTCCTTTTCGAAGCGAAAATTCCAACGTCTCCATGGTATTATCGATCGCGCGGAGTCGCTCCAAACCGCAACAATATTGCGGTTGAGCTCAGTCACCGCTTGAGTCTGAGTGTTGGACATTCGCGCCAAGCCATCCAGAGTGACCGGCAGCCTCTTCACTTCCAATAGAGCCGCTCCCGTCGGTTGAATTTTGCGATAGAACAGCAAGCTGCCAACATCAAACAGCAGCATACCTGTTATCAAAAGGCCAATAATGTAGATGTCTTCCACGTCCTCCACGGACAGTACTGTCAGGCACACCGGTCTCCACTTTCTCCATGGATCCAGGGCGTATCCGGCAGCAAGTGTCCCCGGAGGGCAAGCAGGCTCCCCACTGCCCGCTCTTTCCGTCGAAAATTTTTTGTCAATTACATCGAGAGACCAGCCAACTAATTCCATGGTTAGTTCTTCGGATGAAAACACGGTAGGAGGCTAGGGGAAAAAAAAGACAAAGACTGCACAAGACTAAGTGGCGAGCAGGGAAAAAAAAAAAGTGGGAGGGCAGGGGGAGCAGTGCAGAAGCGTCCGCCTTCGTCGAGAGCCAAGCAGAAAGAGGCCATCATCTTCATGCCATCATATGTTTCTATTCACAAAACATTTGTTACTTCCGTAGGGAAACAATAAAGTTCAATATAGTTTATACTGTATTATATATATTATAATATAGTTTTAATTTAATAAACACTTTAATGTGATGTTGCACATAACATAATACATTTCTGGTTTTATTGTGCTAAGTTTTGTTTTAACGTAATCATTTTTACGTTTTAAGGCCAAAAGTTATCAACTTAATGGCAGCCATCACGTGATGAAATGTACTGTAACCATCAACGTGGGGTGGTCGGTAAGGCGAACATCATGCCGCAAAAGTACATTTTTGATGGGGCCGTGGCGGCTGTCACGCAGTTTGACCGGCCCGAAAATACAACGGCCATTCGGGAAAATCCTGACATGATGGCCGCCATGCCCCTGGTCACAGATGTGTGGGTCTTGAAAGATCAGTCAAAATGCTCGACAGTGTCTGCCAGTATACAGTATAAGTGAACGTGTGTGTGTGTGTGTGTTTCAGCCACTGGGCTTCCAGCACATCCCCCGGGTAGGCAGGGGCCTCTTCCTCCTGTTCCAGGCATAGTCCCGGTGCCGCCGCCTCCACGGGGGCGTTCCGGCCCCCTGCCTCCCATTCCGGCGCAGTCGCAGCGAGGGGTGCGGGGAGCAGTCCCGCCGCCACCGTCCAACCGAGGCTGCCTGCCCCCTCTGCCGCCAACGCACGGTCCCCCGCCGCCATCCTCCAAGGCCACTCACACGGGCATCTCTCACAACACGCCTCCCCCGGTGCGGCCTGCCCAACATTGTGCCGCTGCGGCTTTTCCACCTCCGGTCGCGCCGTCCCCACCCGGCAGGAGAACTTGCGGAGATCTGGCGCCGCCTCCTCCACCTCCGCCTCTCCAGCTATCCTTGGAGCCTCACGCGCCTCCTCCTCCTCCGCCTCCGTTTGGCAGCTCGCCATCATCACCCACCAATTCGTCTGTGACGAGAACAGACAACAGAGGTGCTCTGCTGGATCAGATACGACTGGGGAAAAAGCTCCGAAATGTAAAGTGCCTCTTCCACACTCCAAAAATCTTCAAAACACGAATTTCAGTTGACTCTTATACTGAAATAAAGTTTGTTGGATTTATATTTTAAAAAGTATGGACATTAGTTGCATGCATTGAAATCATGTTTGACCAAAATGCAGCCAATCTCCATACTGTTTTGTGCATGTAAAACCAACAGACTTTCTTTTTTTTTTTGCATAACCCAGGCTTGTTTAAATCCTCATTGAAAGCCCAGTTCTATATTTGAAACCCTCATTGGAAAAATGAATTTTAGTTTGATGCCATGATTTTAAACCCTAACTTGAAACTCTAGCACTGACTGACAAATCCCATACCAGGCTTGAGTCCTCTTAATTTGAAATCATACTCCAAGTTCAAAACCCTAAATTTGAAACACTAACCAGTGATTGAAAACCTATATTGAAATCCTCAATTTAGTTTGAAACATTAATTTGAAACCCTAACCCATGCTTAAAACCACAATCTAAAACACTAACCTGGATTTGAAATCCTAAATACTACCTTTAATTTCTCATTCGATACCCAAACCTTGGTTTGAAGCCCTACTTTGAAACCATAATTTGAAACCCCAACCACAGTTTGAAACCCTAATTGAAAACATCAACCTGGATTTGAAATCCTAAATTGACACCTGCCTTGAAACAAACCCTTAACTCTTCAAATCCTACTTTGAAACCCCAACCTGAGATTAAAACCCTATTTTGAAAGCCTAACCTTGATTTCACACCCTATTTTGAAACTCTAGCCTTTTAATTCAAATTGTAACCCTACCCCAAGTTGTGAAACCATGATATGAAACACGAACCAAGGCTTGAAACCCGATACTGTAGATTGAAATCCTAGCCTTAGTTTGAAACACAAATTTGAAACCCTAACACAATGCTTGACACCTTAACAGTGATTTGAAACCTTAATTCCATCTTGGACTCCCAAAGTAATTGCATTGGAATGCCCTAATAAGCCCTCATTATGTCGTTGTGTGCTACAGGTGAGTGAGTGTCCGGAGCCGAGCGCGAGCTCGCCGGCCGAATCAGGTGAGGGCATTGTCGGTGCGCTCATGATGGTCATGCAGAAGCGGAGTAAAGCCATCCACTCGTCAGGTAAACGCATCGCTTGTCCTGGGACGAGCGAACACGAAAACCAACCCAAGTGTGTTTGCATGTTCTTGCAGATGAAAGCGAAGACGAGGGCGGAGATGATGAAGAGGACGATGACGACTGGGATGACTGACGTCACTTCGACCGATGCATCCCTTGTTTCCAGGCAGATTTAGGTTTAGAATTAAAGGCTTCCCAAAACTTTTTGTTTTGTCAAATGTTTTTCCACAATAAACTCCTTCGTCTCTTGGAGCAAGTCAATTTGTACGCTCTTGTAGGGTATGGCCGCATACCATACTGCTCGACAATGTTACAGCAGTGTCGCAAAGCAGCAGTTGAGTGACTGCGTACACCTGTTAGGGCAGTTGAATTAAAGACCGTTGACAAAACAAGTCGTCTACTGACATTCTCAGACACGGACAGGTTTCGCTTGAAATTAACCACAAAAGCCTTCCGAGGCTTGCACAAGATTGACTTCACCTAATCTAGGGAGTCTCAAAATGTGGTCATGGTGCCACTTCTGGTACGTGGGCTTCCTCTAGCGGCACATAAATAAATCAGTCCATTAAATCTCCAAACTGCATAAAAAAATCTTGAGCGTCATTTATAGTCCCGTACACATAACATGGTAAATGTTCTGTGTCCATTTGCAATTACCGGTAGTTATTTTGAGTTAATTTGCAAACATTTATCCATGGATAATTTGTACTTCATTTTCATGTACACATATAACAGAATATATAACATATATAACGACCACCGGGCCGTAATATTATCAAATTTTCGAATTCTAGTCAAGGGACTTGCTCTCACAATTTGTACGAACTGCAGGCTTTTAATACTGGACATGGGAAGACCAGATTGCAGCACATTACAATAGTGAAGATAAGACATGACCAATGCATGAACTCCCTCCCAAAAAGCTGTATCTTAGCAATATTGCTAAGATGAAAAAAGAGGGGGAAAAAAAACACAGTTTTGGTAATATTCTTGATATGCATTTCACAGATAACCAAGCCATAAGAAACATACTGAAAACACGGGGTCAACATCGTTCCAATTTATATAACAAGACACTGTACATTAAAAAAAAAAAGATTTAACTTACTGATAACAGCTGTGCAAACATCCCAAATTTCCCACCACCACCACTGACAAAGTGCATGACTGAAGTGTGTCTTCACCACTCACATACTGGGGGGTCACGACAGCACAGGACCGGAGAGGCTTAGCTTAACACGGTATTCATAGTTGACACTTTACGGACATGGTTACACGGCAAGGCCCAAGAAGAGCGACAAACAACATAGAGAAGCATGCAAACATTGATAAAACATCTTTGCTTCCTCAAACAATACAACAGTAATCCACTGGCCGTATATATTATATTCACAATCAATATATTACATTTGTTCTCAATATACTCAAAAGTAGCACACTTGTGGTTTTGCCGCTTGACACCTTCTTGTGGCACTCGGGTTATAAGTTTACAAATATCCTATTTTCCCTGCACCGCCAACTTTCAGTGTCATGCAGTCGGAATATTGGAAACAACGGTGCACTTGCTTATTCTACAAAACTCAAAAAGTGTGGGATATTCAGCTTTCGGGTGTAATTTCAGGATGAACATAAAATGTTGCATAAAATGTTTAAACTTCTCTCAGCTATCCATTTATAGATGTCATCTTGGTCTTGTAACGTCAAAATGTGAACAGCGTGATGAATAGGATCGGTGAAAAGCCAAGTCGACTTCAACCGGGGCAATTATTTGGTCCGTTCAAATTCGTGACACACTGAACAGTCAGACATTCACTCAAAAGTTTAGAAAAGGTCAAATTAAAAGAGAAGTTTAACATGACAACAAACACTACAAACAATCTGGGGAGGGGGTGGGGAACGTGAACTTTATCATGTTAAAGCGTGAAACGGAACTTTTTTTTTTCCTTTAATGTTGTTGCAGCAATACGCTCCCTTAAGATATGGTGCAAGTAAGTAGTTTTTTTAAAAAAAGTATGCGATGCACTGAACCAGCAAAAAGTGAAGCGCAGTGCACTTTATATTCACCCTGAAATTTTCATGGCAAAGCCCAACATCTAACTTTTGGCAAGTCGCGTATGTCATAGTAGTCATGTGGTTGTGTGAGGAAAAATGATCTTTTCACGTTAGGAATATATTGTAGTTGGTCTGGAAGGTAATTTAATTTAATCAAAAATAACTTCAGTTGTGACTGAAAGCTGAACAAACAAGAGAAACTGCACTGGAACCATTGGAATGCGCTCATTGGTGAGGCGTGCGATCCACTAAATGTACCCGCTACGCAGAAGAGAAAACACCAATATGGTACTTGAACGGCATGACAGTGTCGACTGTCAAACCAATGGAGGAGATGCACAAACATGCATGAACAACAACCAATAAAAGTCCAACTGGGCCACCTCAGACGGCAGGAGCGCCCTAACCGAGACCTTGCTCCTGGCCATCCGCATGCCGCCGACTGGTGCGCTTGCGCTGGTGATGTTGTTGCTGCTTGGGACTGGACTGCTCCCAATAGGACTGGCAGTACTGGTTGATCAGTCTGATCTCAGGCGGGAAAGGTGTGGAAGCGAGGGACGATCGAGGGTACGGTCGCGCGGCGTGAGTCTCGCGATCGGTCTCGGCCTCGTCATCGTCTCGAGCGCTCAGAGCCAAAACGATGTCTCGATCGAGGATGCGCAGAGCCACGCGGGCCACCGTGTGTTTGAAGTTGTTCTCAGTGGCCAGACAGTGGTACAGCCCCGCGTCCGATCCATTGAGGGACTTGAGAAGGATGCCGTGGTTGGTCTTCAGGACATCGCCGACGCGGTTGAGCTGAAGAGCCAAGCAGTCAGAAAGTGATGGTCCGTGTGCAATAATGGAAAAAAAAATGATGAGATCACCTTGTTTTTTTGTCAATTTCTTGCTCGTAAAACATGGAATGCCTAAAAGCGTAATTTTTGGCAGTGAAATCCAGTGGCAAGTCCGATCAGTTTATAATGGGGCTTAAATCTTGTAGTATTTGTTGAATGTATATCTAGAAAAAAAAATGTATTTGTCATCAAAAGCCTTCTTTTAGTCTTGATTTTGTTTTATAGTTTGAGGTGCAAAAAATATTAGCGTCAAAGTCACTGTTTTCTTCATGTTTTGGCCTGGTTTTGATTAAGCCAACACATGTTGATGACTATCGAATTCATCTTTTTTTTTCAGACTTTTTTGAAAAACGGCTGACAGTCAATGAGTTCAGTTAGGTGATCAGGAAAAAAAAAGGGATTGTCACTATTTGCAACAGGGTCTCAATCCCCTGCAAGTAGTGAGCTATTCCTCCAAGCGATGTTCCTTACCAATTTCCTTTTGCCGTTACTCTGGAAAAGCCACTTGATGGTGGCCTGAGGGGACCGAGGCTGACACTCCAAAAAGGTGCTGCTACCTTTCACCCCGAACTGCACCGTTTCTCGCAGACGTTTCTCCACTGGAAGCACACACAAACGACATCGCAAACCATCAAGACCTTCTTCAATATAGATATTGTTTGGGATGATTTTCTGTTATTCTTATTCAATGAAGCTAACACGCATGTTTAGAGAATGTGAAAGGAAGCCTAACACAAAGATGTTATTAGTGATATCGTGCAACAAATGTTTTTTTCCTTTTAATAAAAATAGATAACATCTTGTAATATTTAACTTAAAACCAAATATTTGCCAATATCGTTTTATTTTTTCAAAGAATATATACTGCCAACTTGTGGTTTGGCACATATGGATTCGTATGTTCATGGATTTTGTCTATATTTCCCACAATATTTTACATTTTTTAAAAATATTATACACACACACACACACACACACACACACACACACCGTCCATGTGTGCCCTGTGAATGGTTGGTACCCAGTTCTGGGTGTACCACGTCCGCACGCGCACACACACACAAACACACACACACACGCTTCCCCCAATGCATTTCAATGGGCATCAGTTATTTGCCGATTTTCACTATCGTGGGCTGGCCGAGTGCCTATCCTTTATGAATAGTGGGGGTCCACTGCCCATCGAAACATCAAAACACTTAAAAAAATATCTGTATCACTATGAGTATTAAAATATGAATACATAATAGAGCACCATGACAAATTTGCATTAAACGCTTTTCAAACAAAAAGCAATTAACGTGTGATATCTTGTAACATTTACCTTTTTTTTTCCTTTTTATTTTTGGAAGAAATGTCAATGCCATCACTATTTTTCATTGTTCTTTACATGTTTTAAATTTTGTTTGAAAATACATGCATCTATTTTCTGTCATGCTTATCCTTGCTTTGGACGTGGGAGAGCTGCCTTTACGGCAGAGGCTGGGTACACTGTGAACAGGTCACCGGCCAATCACAGGGCATATTAAAATGCTGTTTCATTCAATTGAAATTTCACCTTTGACCCAAACATACAGAAGGGCAACAGACCTTTGGCGTTAAAGCCTCGACACTGCCTGAGCGGATCGCCGTGTTTGACGTCTTGTCTTCTGCTCCTCCTGCAACAGATGACAAAACCACCGTAAGTCGCGCCGTCGGTTGCAAATTTGTCTGCAATGTGCTCAGCACCTCTTGGTGGAAGGAGTGAAAGCCGAGCAGCTCTCCCCGTCCCAGGCGCAGTAAGGATCCCGAGCCAGGCAGCAGTCGGAGCAGGCTCTACCATAAACGCCACAGCGGTGCAGCGACACCTGCGTCAAGCCCGCATCCGATGATACATACAGCTGTTGCTGCAAGACACAAGATAAAACATCTTCGAGGTGAGTCATGGTGTCCTCACACAGGTGTAAACCGCCGCAACGCTTACTTACTCGTTTAGAAGAGATCTTCATTGTTTTGACAGGAGCTCGACTCTGTGAAGGTATGAAAAAAAAAAAAAAGACAATGGACTAAGATGTTAAAATTGACATGCCCTTGTGACAAAACGGTAAAGAGAAGACATACCCGGAACACTTCCACTTCCTCTAACGTCAGCTCCTCCATGCTGGTTGGGTCTTTGGGCAAAACTATGACTTTTTGGATGGTGCCGCGATCTGAGGAGAGTGAAGTAACATAACATAAAAGAAGTAAACACACGACAAAGAGAATCCCACCATGTGTGTTTGAAGCAGCCACATATCTTAGCTTTTAAGTCTGCTAAGATTACAGCTAATGCTAAATAGCCTTTATGTTGTGGTGCTATAACCTTTTGTCCTTATCTGCGCCCATGTGCATTTTTATTTGCTGTAATCTGTGAGATCACCACATTCTGCAACAGCGATTCAAATTTATAATGAGTGATCACCCAACTCATGAAACTAGTTACCAAACTCGGAATACTACGCAAATGTTCAGTCGGGTTCGTCCACATTGATTGGTGTGCAGAAGCCAAGCACCATAAATTGCCTGTGCGGAGGGCATTTTCTCACAGGCATGTAGAAAATGTTTACTCGGGTAGTTTTTGAATAATTTAGCCAAAATGGCTAGTTTCTTAGCTAACACAACACATCTATTTATTTTTTAAAATCGAGTTGTTTGTTACAACTTAAACTACAGCCACATTCTCTTTTGAAAGCAATTCACCTCACATAACATTTTCCTGACTGACTTCACACATTAAAACTCCAAAGTATAGGAGAGTATAATGCAAATATTGTTATTCAAGCCATTTGCAATGTTTTTTTAACTGCTCTGCTTTGGTCAAATCGGTTTGCTTAGTATGATGCAGCCAGGGAATGGTTGGAAGTATGGGGTGACGTCATGGTTATAAGATGTATACGTTTCGATTACTGAGTAGAACATTAAAGTCTGAACAGCCTCCTGGAAAGTACTTTACTGTAGTTCGAGTGTAAAAAAACCACACCTGTGCCCAGAAACAGCACCTCGTAGCGTCCATCCACAGCATCCACCTGATCCACCACCAAGGCCGTGAAGCGGTAGTCCACACCGGTTCTTACCACTAGAGGGCGACGGTGGATAGGATAGACGGGCTGGAACATGAGTGGGTGAGCTCGGATGAAATTGACAGCCTCATCAGAGAAACTCTTGGATGAGCGGATCCCAGGGGTGAAGGTTCCTCCCGGGCACTAGATGACAAAGAAGAGGTGCGCATGAGTCTTTTGCCTTTGTGTATTTAAGAGGAGCAAAGAGGGCTAAGACGCACCGTTCCCGGTCGGGGGTACGGAATCTTGCCATTGTACTCCGTCCACTGGTAATTGTGGCCATGCTTGTGGGCGAACGGCCCGTTGAAGACATTGCGGATGTCGGCCATGGAGTAGACGCACACTGCTGAGCCCTTGAATACAGAGCTGGAATACAAACAAATATCCTGACCGATTTATTTTTTCTTCCATATATATCTCTGGGAGTGGGAGGGGGGGAACACCAATATAACTTTTAGGGTATTTTAGGGTATAATTTTTACGTTTCTGCAAATGAATGCCCTAAATCCACGGTTCTCATCTTTTTTCACTATTGTTGCCAAGCCTTGAACTACTTTTTCAGAAGAGTAGATTTCAATACTCCCAAAAAAACAAGTGAAATACTCTTATTCGTTTCATCAGTCATGATGACATGACAGTAGCACATGATAAATATCATGTGAAAAAAAATCACGGCCTCTCGACAACATTTAGTGTTCTAGTACGACTTTATTACGAATAAAGAAGCAGATCAGTGCGAGGCCCCAAATGATTGATACCTGATGGGTTGTTTTTCCTCAGATGTGGTGGTTTCTCAACGTGGAAAATGCTTATCGGCCGTATAGCCCCACTTATTTCAGATTTTTTGGAGTACGTTGTTTTACCCGACCCCTCGCCCCCTCCACACACACACACACACACACACACACACAGCAGAATGGACGTACTAAATGGGCAGATTTTCATAATTGGCAAGCCAGCCTGGTCCTTATCTCCAGTGAATAGTGGTTGTCCACTGTGCATATTAGTATCATGATCCAGCAACTGAAGCATCAGCCATCTTACCTGTCTATCAAAGACACACGTTTGAAGTGACATCATAATCGTCTTCATGAATCATACCTCACAAATATTTTGTGTTAGATTAAAAACAAAAAACAACACAAAATAAATTGGTCGGGTTAAATTCTTAAGTTTTGATGACCAATTGAAAATGGAAAGAACAAATAACACACAGATTGTGCCTGAATTAGAAATAAAAAGCCAAATCAAGTGCAGTGCCCTGTCGGAATGTCAAATAAATAAATAGTCTGAAGATTGAGGCTGCTCACCCCGCAGTAGTAAAGAGTGCAAACACCATCGGGTTTCGTTCGTCCTGTGTCGGCTGGATGAATACGTCACCTGCGGGATCGGGTGTGCACAAATCAATAAGAGAGAAGTCACCGTTAAAATGCAATTTGTCGCGGCTGTCTCACGTAATTCATCAAATCGCGTTTCCACTCCATCATCGCCGATCACTGAGCAGATAAGCCGAGCTTTGAGAAACGTCGTCCAGCGGTTCACCAGAGATTTCTGCCCCCCTTCGTCATTCTGAAGACAAAGGAAAAGAGGTTGCGGTTCGGTGTGTCCAGTTACGCTTTTCAATTTACAAGATGAGGTGCATGAAGTGATGCCTTGACTCACGAGCATGGGCACGGAATGAATGAAGCCCTCCTTATTTCAAATCATCTTTCCCCATTGTGACCAATGGAAATGATAAACCGCTCCAGAGAACGATTTCTTTTTATCCATCTTCCATCATTTTAAGGCAGCCACCTTTACAATTGTGATTGGAAGAAGCATGCGTGTCGGTGGCACTTTCGAGTGCTATCGAGTTTTATGTGTGATTTGGAAGCGTTTATAGCCAACCGTAACCTTGAACTCAGGGGTAGGGAACTCCAGTTCCTCGATAGTCATATCCAGCCTGTTTTAAATCCCGCCCTACTCCAAACACACCTCATTGAAATGTTCATGATAGTTTCAAGCGTCTACAGAGCTCGCTGCTGAGCTGATTGTTTGACTCAATGTATTGGAGTAGGGAGGGATCTAAAACAGGCAGGATATGGCTCTCGAAGAACCGGAGTTCCCTACCCCTGCTTTGACTCATTCTGAGGTCTAATTAAGAAAAAAAACAAAAAAACAAAGAGGCATATTTTCACCAATTTTTTTTTTTTTAAAGAACTTGAAAAAAATCAGCATTCATAACATTGCGGTTCCACTGTACTTGTTGCTTGTTGTAAAGTTGCCTGCCACCATAGAGTGCTTGGAAGTTGAGTTTTTGCTCGCAGCTCAAGACAAGCAATGGTTCATATCCCAAGTAAGTTGAAGCGCCGTCGTATTTGTTCAGGTGACTCACCAGGCACACTCTGCCCACCCTGGCCAAGATGTTGGGGCCTCCGCTCGAGTCTAAGCTCTTCTCGCGGAAAAAGAAGTAGAGCTTGTCGTCGTTGCTCTCTGCACTGTCAGGGATCTGTTGGATCTGAACAAACACCGGTTCTGGAGGACAAAAAAAAATTGTTTGGTAAAAAGCAGATAAGCAGTGAGACGACTGAGCCAAGTGTCCGTGATGAGTAACGACACAGGAAGCATAGCCTGTAATCGACCAAGTTTATCGCCACACACCCTCCATTACTCACCGTTGAGCCACCTGGAATCGTACTGTTCCGTCCGGATGGCAGTTCTCCCACCCATGGTCCTAAAGAGAGCTGCATCTGTGCTCATGAAGTCAATATGGACCCCTGCATACAGGTTACCATCTAAAGTGGGGAACATTTAGCAGAACAAAGAAGACTGAAACATGTTTTGTCTGTCTGCTTATTAAGTGTTGATCACGAAGGGATCTTACGAATAAGAACTGCGACGTTCTCCTCTTTGGGATCATAGGAACATTTTCCCTTCCCAGAGTCCACGTACCCGGGGACCAGTCGAAACAGGTAGTCCTGCGCAGACGGATTACAGTCGGCATAAAAATAGATGGCTTTAACGTCACAAGGGAGCACAGGAAAATCATAAACAAATAAGTGTCCTTGTTTGTACTCCTGAAATATTTAGCAGGACAAAGTTTCCAGGTCTGCCGCACGGAGATTCTATCCACGAATGCCGCTCGAGGGGGTGTGAATGTGTTCACCTCGGCCCTCCAGCCTCTGTTGATGAATGTGCAGATGGGTTGGTAAGCCCCCGTTCCACAGGTGTAGAGGTGGGTGCGGTTCCATGGCTCGATCAAGCGTACAAAGTTGGCGCATTCGCCCTGGACAACGGGGAATTTCAACATGCTTTTTACATGCTCTTGATTTTGAAAGCAAAGAATGTAAATACAAGATCACACCTGTCTTCCCTTTCCTGTCATCTGGCACTCCCCTTTCCTCTTGGCAGATGCTGGCCAGTGGATCTGGTTTGAACACACAAATGACTTATTAGGGCGGCGCGGATAATAAATGCCTCTAATATCCATCCATCCATCCATTTTCCGAACCGCTTGATCCTCACTAGGGTCGCGGGGGGTGCTGGAGCCTATCCCAGCCGTCTCCGGGCAGTAGGCGGGGGACACCCTGAATCAGTTGCCAGCCAATTGCAGGGCACACAGAGACGAACAACCATCCACGCCCGCACTCACACCTAGGGACAATTTAGAGCGTCCAATCAGCCTGACATGCATGGTTTTTGGAATGTGGGAGGAAACCGGAGCACCCGGAGAAAACCCACGCAGGCCCGGGGAGAACATGCAAACTCCACACAGGGAGGCCGGAGCTGGAATCGAACCCGCTACCTCTGCACTGTGAAGCCGACGTGCTAACCACTGGACTACCGGGCCGCCCCATGCCTCTAATATCATTATTTATTGCCTAGTGATGAAAAAAAAACCCGGGATTAACCTACAATACATTTTTATGCATGTAGTGTATGTCAAATTGCAGTCACAATATTGGGGGGAGATTGCAATTTGATTATTTTCACATGGACGGGAAATAATGTTAAAGCTACCAGGATGATTTTCAGTTTTGGGAACATCAGAGCATTGTGAAAGTTTAAATGCATCGTGGATGAAGAGGACAAAAAAAATAAAGAAACAAAGAAAGAAAATGTGTTTTTGATTGAGACATATGGTTTCAGTTTTTCCACATGGCTGACTGAATTTTTCTTCATTAGTTTTGTGTAGATTTGGCTTTGTTCTTGTGGTTGTGTTTTCGTAACTGCTATGATCTCATCGCCATTACAACAGCACACAACTCAACGTTTAAAGTTAGTTAAAATGATGTGAGATCAGTCTGGGTCACCCAGAAGCAAACTTCCAAAAATGTTTAATGGCAAGGTGTGCCTTAAAACAAAAGCATTTTGTGAGGGAAGGAATGCAGCTTGCACTTAAATACCAACAGCAAACAATTTAATCCTTGAATACTGAAATGTCCCCATGACTGCATGGTGATTTTTGTTTTAATCTTGAACAGTGCAGAGCATTGTCGGATCTTTGAACATGATCCTTTTAAGATCCCACATCAAAAATGCCTAAAGCTATCACACACTTCACTGATGTTACACTGCTGCCAAGAAATTAAGTTTACTTTTCCATCTTATATGCGGTCTGATTTTACAACGCCTCCTACATTTTCACTTCAGTCAGTCAGGTTTCATTAAATGCCACAATAGCAATAGAAGATAGCAATGTGCTTGCTAAATATTGTGGTCTTTGTTTTTCTTGATGTCAGTGAACATTCTCAGTGATGCAGGTAATGGTAATCCACAAAAGGTTGAATTGAGACAAGTAGAGTCTTTGTTTTTGTTTTTTTGGGGGGGTGGGGAGGGGGGGGGTTCCCAAAAACATTTAAATATGACTTCGGTAAATGTGCTATTAGACCACCTAATTGTTGATTATGATTCGCACTGTACAGTGGTGCCTTAAGAAACTAAATAAATGTGTTTTTTTAAATAAGGATTTAAAAAAATTATATATGTATAATAGTGTGTTAGAAATATAGAGTAATAAAATGAATACATTAAATATAAGGAAATTAAAAGTTTGTGCAGCACGATTTAGTAGTTAAGACTCCTTGTGGTAAGCATGAAGTGGCCACCGGGGGCAGTGTACCACCGTGATACAGATACAAATGAAGAAGAGTTTCACGATTACTGTCACTGACACAGTAAGCCGGAGTAATATTAGTCATTTTTCACAGAAGATAAATCATATCAGTTTACTCAAAATGTTACAACACAGCAATGATCAAACTGTGTTAGCTTGCTCATGCCATTGTCCGTCATGTGTTAGCAATAACCTAGTGGACTTTTAAGTTACGTGGCTGTTTGAAAATACAAGGCTTACTAGTCTGTGTCTATGGCGTCGGTAGCAAGCTTTAAAACTGTTACTGACTGTCAAAACAAATCAAAAAGATTATAAGTCTGTTGACTTGCAATAGTAATGCTGAAGGTAAATCGAAACAAAAACAGAAATTAATAAATCCCTTGAATCTGTGTGTGTGTGTGTGTGTGTGTGTGTGTGCTTGTGTGCGTGCATGCATACTATTAGCGGTTCTTTGTTGACATTGTGCATATCCAGAGCCACCAGGTATTCCCTGCTGCCCAGGTACAGGCGACCCTGGTCCTGATCCATCAAGAGGATTCGGTAGTCGCTGGTGTTGAAGGAGAAACTGAAGGGTCGCGCTGCCCGCGTGTCCATCAGTTCTGCGAAAAAAGTACCATTACTTGCTTCTACTTCTTGTGACACAGGTCCCGTTATTTATCTCTGGTATTCCCTAGAGGTGTAAAGTGTAGTTTAATCGAATACTCCATCATAAGAACAATGTTCATGGATTAATGTGCCCAGTGGAAAACCTAAAAAATAACATTTCCCATTTTCTAAAACAATAAAAAATAAAATAAGGGGAGACATAACATGAGGGTTAACGTTAACATGTGTTACATGCAAAGTGACATAATTGAGAGGAGAATATGTCCATCACAATACAATAATTTTAGAATTGATTTTTTTATTTCATGGGTTAATCAGTTAAAAATGTGTTTCGAATTCAAGGTCATTGAAAAATATATTTTTTTCCCACTTACTGTTCATTAACTTATTATTGTTGTTTAATGATTAAACAAATCCAAATAAACAACAATGAAGCAATATCACACCAGAGGGAGTAATATACTCGCCAACCTTTTTGAAACTGAGCACAGCTACAGCACATCTTGGCTACTGATTAATACGAATGAAGGGCTACTAGTTTCATATCCACATTGGAAGCTGCTTCAGGTTACATGTGCACAACGGTGTAATCGTACTACAGCTGCAAATAAACAAGATTTTCGTAATACATTAAATGGGTGGTTATTTATTTATTTGCATAAAGTGATTAAGATTCAATGACTGATTTGCTTCGATAGATGTCAGTTCCATGAAGGACGACAGAATATTTACTGTTGAAAGTCCAAAATCTGAGGATTTGGAATATTTTAAGTTAAACTTCTTGGAATGCTTTCTTGATTCTCAAAACAGTTGTGGATTACTGGGGTTCTTGATTAGTTTTAAATTAATTGATTAATTGTGAGACCACTGGATTAAAAGGAAAAAAAAACATGGGTCATCTGTAGCACAAATGACATTCATAATAAAACAATTGGAAAAGACAGAAAGCGGCTGGAGACTCGCAGTTATTGACATTATGGAGCAAGCAGTCGGTCTATTTTACGGATTTCCTGAGAAAATTGTACTATGCCCGGAGTGTGTGTCCATAAGAACTAAGTTAAGGCCGCCATTTTGTGAGTGTACGATTCCTTGAATTTGCGAAGTTAACTACATGCCATTGGCTAGCTACTGATTTTATGCTGTTACCAGACTATGATGCTACATTAGTTTAGCGAGTGCTATGATTTCAGACCCATAATGCGTAATCGTGACCACCTTTAAGTTATATAATGTATGTAACCTGTTTAATGTCTCTTATTCAGCCGTGGATTGTAACTAGTACAGTATTTTGTAATCCAACAATTACTTTCGAAACCAAGCAATCAGTTTTGAAGAAGTAATACAAACTCAGATTGCTTTTTCAAAGCAAGTGTGGCATCACTGACTCCATGAAGAGTAACATAAGTGGTAATGATTAATACAAATTGCGGCACCATAAACTTGATTTTCAAACTGTTATTTGAATAACTTTGAGCTAAAGTTGCTCAGTGTAGTCCTAAGACCTCCAACATGTTCCATGACAGCCTTCTCACTTGTTCTCTGGCAAATGCATGCAGGCGATTAAATATAACTCAACTTGGAGCGTTTTAAGAAACATATTTGCTTTTAGGATGTGAATATTTCATGTGTGCTGACTGTGTGATTGAGCTGAAGGTACCACATGCCCACAGGAGTTATGTGGAAAAAAGCAAGTCCCTTAAGGAACGCCGGTCAGCGTGGCAAATTCTTAAGATCAGGATTGTGCTCAGCCGAGCAGAACCTGTTAAGACACGCTGCTGGAAAATGTATTCAGCATTTTTCTCTCTTCTCCCGAAAGCTCTGATTGAACCATTTTCATATGCTGTGAAAGAAACGCAGAGTGATTTGGTTGCACACTTCCGTTCAACAATTCATTTGAACCACAATTTTGAAAAAAGAACACAGAAAATCGACACTTCTTTATGTCTCAAGCCGATATTCACGAATGACTAATGAGACTGTTGAGCGTGCTTGTGGTTGTTCGTGCTCAATCAAATCAAAAAGTCAGACTGGTTCGTCTTGTGTTAGGAGAAGACCATGATGGTCAGATCTGGAATATAGTCATGACTAATTAGTAAAATAGGGCCTGATCTTTTTCCAAAAAGTGTTTGGGATAATCAGTAACGATCCAGTGAAAGCACGGTGGAACTGTGTGGCCATAATTCCAAAAAAGCCGTGTTTGGCGCAAACACAACACTGTTCACCCCCAGAGGAACACCATTCCAACAGTGAAGCATGCTGCTGGCAGCATCCTGAGCAGCGGCTGTTTTTCTTCAGATTGAACTCAAACCTTAGTCAAGGTGAAGGGAATTATGAACAGTTCCAAAGAGCAGTCAGTGTTAGCACATATCTGCCAGGCTTCTGCTTGAAAGAAACAATATCAGGATAAAGCCTACGAGAACAAATGAACTTTATTCGGCCTTAATCAGAGTCACTTTAAATGGTGGCAGCTCTGCGATGGTTTCTATTTACATGAGTTTGAGTGTGATTGCTTCGTTCTAAACACAACCACGTCCCCAGTTTAAAGGGGGTGTGCACACTTGTGCAACCACATTATTTTAGTTGTGGTTTTTGTAATCGCTAACCTGAGTAAGGGGTAGGAAAAAAAAACAGAAACCTGGAAACAAAATAGTAAAAGACCACTTCTTGGGGACTGAATTTGCTGTTTTATAAAGTGATAGTGAACATCCCAAATAATAATAAATACAGTAACGTTACTGTATTTTACTGTTGTTCATAATGTTAAAAAATGTCCAAGATATTCAATACATCACTTCAACGCCGACACACACATACGCAGGCATCTGTGGTCCGTGTTCAATATCTCTGCCATATGCCCGCAGCGTATCGGGCCCCGGTCATGACAGCGGGCTTATGTCACGACAAATGGCCACAAATGAGCCTCAGAAGATGGTTTGCGGGGATTGAGGATGACGCCCAATCTTTATTTACATCAAAGTGGCCGCCATCTTCCTCTGCGGGGTTCAACGTTAAACAGGACGTAGGGAAGGTGCGACCAAAATAGGCTGTGCAATCGGATCTCCGGGATGCTGTCTTTGAGTTGGGACGAGGTAAACACAGGATGAACGGCGTGGATTCATTCAAGGGCCAGAATGTGGGAACGCCACACCCCTATACACGAATCCGAAAATAGCCAACAATGTCCTGCCATCATCGGGTAAACATCCAGAGAAGCCCCGACAGCATTCTGACACTGATAGGGAAACACTGGGAAGGACACACGATTCAAGTATGACGCTACAACTGGGTCACGCCAAGCTCTCGGGTTACAACAGACGGCCGCTAATGATGCGTTCGGACACGGCTCTCCGACTTCCATTACATGGCACGTTTTGCTCTCGAGCAATGCGGACTAACGCGTGCCTACCGTTGGACAGACACAAGAGAGGGAACAAGAAGAGCTCTCTGGCCTTTGGGCCCTCGGGGGTGTCACTCAGGCCAGCTCATTGGAGTCACATGAGCCCTCGCAGGCACCGCAACCTCCTCCGCGGGCGCCTCCGGAAACAAAGAGGCTCGCTGTGGCAAACAATGAACAATAAATCCTTGGAGTCTGAGAAAACATTTGGACTCAATCCAAATTTTCGCCTTTTTTGTTTGGTATCAGGGGGAAGGGTCAATGCGGCTTGGGAGTGCGGCTACCAAAGCAACAAGCTAATAAGTGAACACCTCTCAGCTGTTGCGGACGTGCCCTCGTGTGTGTTCGGCGGGGGCGGACTTAACATTAGGCAGATGCCGAAAACTGCCTGCGGGCCCACAAACATCTTTTAATAACTGATGACTGAAGTTTTCTTCTATGTAAAACAATAACTATTGTTTAAGTCTCAATTCACGTTCTTGAAAGTATATCAAAATGCTTAACGAGATTACAGTGGACCCCGCATACTCGTGCTTTGGCACCCACAGATTCCCATCTTTGCAGATTTTTTGTTTCTCCAAATTCTTTTTTTTGGGGGCCGGGGGGGGGGGGGGGGGGGGGTGCTGGGGGCACTCCTGTTTTGTTTAAAATGTTTATTGGTGGTATATCCCACTCAGTGAATAACACTTTGGCGTTAAAATGTATATATTTTTTCTATGCAATTATCATTGTGTCAATTATTTGTGAATTTTCGCCACTGGCTCAGTCCCCATCTCCACGAAAAGCACGGGTCCACTGTATATGAATTGGTTTGCCTTGGGCCCTCAAGTGACAAAATCCAACCCCCGATGTTATCAGAAACACGCGAAAGAGCAGACTTAAAGATTTCAAAGTTCGACTGAAAACACCATGTCATGCACATATAAGCTGTTTACCGAGAAAGAATTAGCCTTGGAGGTCAAAAGAAAAAGTCCCAAGCCGCAGACAAGCGTTTTTCCTTCGTTTCAAAGATGTTGAACTCAAAACAAGCCTCCAGCTGCCAAATGTCAAATCATCTGACGAATTCCGCGTTTAAACATCACTCACGGAGATGATACAGCACGAGACAAAAACATCTTCAATGCTGAAGAATGTCATAAATCTCATTCCTATTTGACTTTTACGAGGCAGCGTGATGTGTGTGAGTGTGTCAGATGAAGTGAAAACAATGGAGTGGAACAACAAAAATGCCCCCACACCGTTTTGATGCCAGCTGTGGCCATATTGGAACAGTCGAGCACCACAAGGTGTTCATCAGAAATCATAGCATGGATGGCGCACTGGCTTGGTTTAAACAGAATTGAATCTCTTGTTGTTGACATGGCAACACCATATCCCCCCCCCCCCCCCTTCTCTTGTGGTCAATACTGTTGGTAGACCAGTCAGGACACATCTCGTGTCAAGTTAGCACTGGTGGTGTAAATCACAGAGTAACTCACAAGACCACAAAACATTAAACACCCAGACCAGGTTTGAAACTCTAATTTGAAATCCTAACCATGGAATGAAACGTTCATTTGAAACCTTTATCATGAAAACTCATTCACTGTCAGCCTGTGGGGAAACTATTGAGCTTTTGACTTCTGTCGCCTTGAATGGCATAAAGCCACACTTCAAAACCCTCACCATGTTTTGAAATACTACAATTAATGTGAAACTCGAATATGAAACTCCTACTCAGGCTTTGACACTCTAATTTGAAACCATAACATTTGCTTGAAACCCTAATTCGAAACCCTGCATCAACCTTGAAATGCTCGTCCTTCTTTGAAACACTGACTTAAACCCTAACTTGGGCTTGATCCTATAACCCAAATTTGAAACCCTAACAGTTACTTGGAACCCAAATTTGAAACCCCAACTTGAGCTTGAAACTCTCACCCCTCTTTGATTGAGGAACATGAAAATAACCGTGAAAAAAAACAAACATGTCCTGCCCAATCTTGGGGTTTTTTGGGTATAAAAGTGGGTTCCCCAAAGGGCAAAAGCGTATTTTTTGAAGCACGGCTTTTTCCACTGCATTGCCATTTGACAGTGCTCTCGCCTTTGCTCCTTTCCAAAATCACTCTGGTCGCATCAGCACATATCCGGAGGTGTTTGTTGTTCTTTTTTTTTTTTTGTGAGATCACGCAAGGTTTTTGCCTCTGAGGACTTGTTTCGAGATCTGCGATGGGACAGAATCTCAATGTGTGTGCTGTTCTCTGTTGAGATAATCAGAGCAGACCGCACACACAATACAACCAAAACTGTTAAATGCCTGTGACTCTTTTATCTTCCTGCGTGTGGTCTGTCATGGCTACTGGAAACAAAATCTTTTTAAGTTTGATAAATCCGTCTGTGTGTTCCAGGCCTCAGTGCCGGTATCCGATACCGCTGAACGGACGTCATCACATCGCACGTCAAAGCGCCGCAGAAATGACGAGTGTGACCTAAGTGCGTGTGAGTTTCAGGGTGTGGAGTGGCTCCGTTTTCACCAAGGGCCCTGCCAGTAGAAAAACACTTGTAATATCCACCTTTTGTTTCCACTGTTGCACCCTTTCGACATGTGGCAGGAAACACGCTCTTTATATCATGTACGCATTAAGAGGAAGCCGAGCCTGACGCGTGCAGGTCTCTGCAAGTGAAATAGAAAAAGAAAGAAAAAAAAAAAGACGGCCAAGCGTTCCGGCTCACCTTTGAATGAGAGGCGAACCCGCGGCGCCGACTGCTGCAGGCTCAGGCCTCTGTAAACACACAAGGCCACCAAGAGGAGTTGGGCTCCAGATGTTGTCATGGTAACAGCCATACAGGTAGCCCACACAGATCTAAATCTGGACAAAAAAAAAGAAAAAGACTGATTATTATAGCGTGCCCCATGAGGAATAAGAGACAGAAAAAGACACACACGCTCTCTCTCTCTCTCTCGTGCTCTTTGAAGCCTCTGATCAGGAGTTCGGCCTGCAGCTGTCCAATAAGGCGAGAGACGCACAGCGCAGTCCAAATCTTCACACCTGCGCTGGAAAAAATGACAGCCCCCATTACTTATTTAAAAAGCAAATGTCGTGAGGTGTGTGTCAAGACTGCATATTCGTGTCTGCAAGAACAGATTGTTGGAAAATGCTCATTCTACAGCACACAGTGATGCCTAGAGATGAGGGCTGAATTTCCTGCGCGACCACACACGTAACGCAAACATGTAAATGCCTTCTACCCAAAAACACTTTTTGTAATTTGCTCTTTGATGAGAAAAACACCCCTCCATAATATTGTACTTAATAAAAACAGAGTAATAACTAGAGCTGCAACTAATGATTATTGGCTGGCAACCGGTTCAGGGTGTCCTCTGCTTACTGCCCGAAGACGGCTGGGATAGGCTCCAGCATGCCCCGCGAGCAACCCTTGTGAGGATAAAGCAGATCGAAAAATGGATGGATGGAATAATTTGTCAATCAGTCCATAAAATGTCATAAAATAGGGGAAAATCATTGATTGCATTTTCTTTTCCTGAAGTGAGAGCAGATGTTTTCATTTGATTCAACACAAAGATCATCGGTCTGCTTTTATGGAGAACTACAAAAATCTGAATACTGTACAGTATTTACTTTTGAGAGGCTAGAATCAGTGGACTTGGACAATTTAAGTTAAAAAAATTCTGTCAACAATGATTCCATTATCAAAATAGTTGTCAATTAATTTGATAATCAATTAGTTGTTGATGAATCGATTAATTGCTGCACCTCTAGTAATGACTTTTAAATGTATTGCATTGAATTAAACACTTTGTACATCATGACGTATTGCTTCAATTCATTGTGCTGCTCTTCTGGTAGGCCTGCCTTGGTCACCAAAGGTTAGTATCATGCAGTCATACCCACACAAACAAAGAAGATTCACAACAACTTCTGAGTGACTCGGTAAGCTGCATTATTCATATCAGTTGATTTTTGCAGCTTTTTTTTTCAAGTATTTTGTGAATTGAATTTGTTACTCAAAACATTCTTATCTCAAATCATCGTTCCCCATTGAAATGAATGGAAATGCTGTTAATCCAATCCAGTCTTCCCAATTTTTGTAGCGTTTGAAATAACGCTTTAAATAGTATGTATTTATGATATATCATCGCTGTCTGGAGAAAACCTCAGATGTTCAAATATTGTCAAATTAATTTGTTTTTCATAAATCAATACGAATGGTCCATCCTACACGCCGTCTGTTATTACACATTAACCACTTTAAAGCGGTAAATATAGCTTGAAAATAAATCCATTGTCGCTCTTGAACGCAAGAAATAGTGTTGCAAAAAAAATTCCGTTTCCTCGTTCTGCAGAAGATGTGTGGTGTAATTGTCACCTCCATATAAAATCTGGATTATTTTTTAGACAATAACGCGTGAAAATACAAAAGTGAGCTACAAAGAAGTTGGCTTATTTGTTTAAAATCGATCGCTGTGATGTCACAAAGGTAAATCTTTGTGTTGTATTAATATCAGCTAAATACATGGGGTTAATTGGCTCACTGTTATATTTATTGCATCACTCATAGGTGTTTGTGAAGATGATGTAGGACAGACATTTGCATTTGTAACGGTTTAAAAGGCTTCGTGCACGGTGTGGGCTCGACATGACCACTGACTATGAAGAGTACAGCTGCCGCTGGCTCCATGTCTGTAATATCTTAATCTGCGTAATAAATTAATGATTTTGTCAGTAAAATAAATCATTGATTGACTGTATTTTTCTGTTGTGTTGATGTGACCCTGAAACAATATATGATAGCAATATAAGGTATAATATAACTTGATCCAAGCAGTGTCTGGAAAAAAAAAGGATATACGAGGATTACACCCAACAGCGATGATATACAAATAGAATTGTAATTGTTTTCAACATTCATTGACATCATGCCGTTCCTTCTAGTGTGCCTACCTTGGCCACCGGCCGCAGGATAATAGAGACATACACGACATTCATAAGCAAAAAATAATAATAATTAAAAAAAAAAAAGGGGGGGGGGATGGTCGCCAGTAAAGTGTAAGCTTCAGTAATATAAGTATTTTTTGCAGAAGATAAAGACTGTATGCTATTGTTATATTGTCTTTATAGACATGTTACTTCAACAATACCAAATATAATAAAAATAATATTCATTTTCCGAACCGCTTGATCCTCACTAGGGTCGCGGGGCGTGCTGGAGCCTATCCCAGCTATCTTCGGGCAGTAGGCGGGGGACACCCTGAACTGGTTGCCAGCCAATCGCAGGGCACACAGCGACGAACAACCATCCGCGCTCACACTCACACCTAGGGACAATTTAGTGTGTTCAATCAGCCTGCCATGCATGTTTTTGGAATGTGGGAGGAAACCGGAGGACCTGGAGAAAACCCACGCAGGCCCGGGGAGAATATGCAAACTTCACACAGGTTGGCCGCAGCTGGAATTGAACCCGGGTTATAGGAATGACAGGAATGAGTGCACTGTGAAGTCGACATGCTAACCACTCGACTACCGGGCCGCCATAATAATAATAATTTGTTGAAGGGTCATAACCCTGGTACAGATGCTACAAGTTGGCCCAACAATGGCATTTTCCATGATGTTTTAGCATTATGGTAGCATTCCTAAGCTAAACGTGTTTTAAATACAAAACATTTTTTTCTTTTATATTTAGTTTGCTGATGAGTAAACTTCAACAACAGCTCTTCTCTTTGCCTCGCCGCAATCGATCAGTGCAGACGATTGTGAGCTGGTGCAGTACAGTGGCGACAGTTAACGGACGCATGGAGCCCCCACACCGACTATTTCTGACACTTTCAGGGTGTTGAAACCAAGACCTTAACTCACGCATTCATGATGCAGCTGCACTTTACTGCAGAGTATCCCATCTAAATTATGAATACTAAAAGCTGAGTCCATTAAATTGTCTCCCTGTTTGCTGAGCCGATAAGCCATCTCGCGGGCATCTCTCGCTCTCGTGAAATCCATGGGGCCGAGGCCCGCCAAGGCACGGCGCATACAGCTTTTCGCCAACGTTTGACGACAATTAGAATCTAGCAAATAAAATTCAAACGATCCACATGAGGTTATCGATTGACAGGTTCGCAGGAAGTCTTGGCAAAGAAAATCTGTGAGTAACAGACAATACTAATAGTACTGCAAATGATACCACATAAAAAGATGCCAGAACACATTAAGATAATTTCCAATTTATCTAGGACTTCGGTGTATGCCACCACCACAAAAAAGCCAATTACTACTTTTTACTTTTTGGTATTTTATTACATTTCATTCAATGATACACAACACTGGATCAACTTTTTTCTCAATTTTATGCAAATGAAAGATAATTTTTGTGTTTTAAAATTCAGTAGTTCATCAAGGGCGGCCCGGTATGCGAGTTGTTAGTACGTCGACTTCACAGTGCAGAGGGTTCGATTCCAGCTTCATGTTCTCCTCGTGCCTGCGTGGGTTTTCTTCGGGTACTCCGGTTTCCTCCCACATTCCAAATTAAACATGCATGGCAGTCTGATTGAACCCTCCAAACTGTCCCGAGGTTTGAGTGTGAGGGCGGATGGTTGTTTGTCTCTGTGTGCCATGGCAGTGGTTGTCAACCAGTTCTGGGTGTACCCCGCCTAATGCCCTAAAACAGCTGGGATTGGCTCCAGCACACCCCGCAACCCTTGTGAGGATGAAGCAGGTCAAAAAATGGATGGATGGATGGATGGATGGATGGATAGTTCATCAAATAAAACTGGACGTCAAATCATCTTTCCCCATTGAAATTGATGGAAATGCCATTAAACTGTGTGATGTGCAGACGTGCAACAATTAATTGGCAACTAATTGATTGTCAAATTTGTCAACAATTATTTGGATGATGGTTTAATCGTTTAGAGCCCTTGTTTAACTCAAAATGGTTTGAATCCTCTGATTTCAGCGCCTCAACAGAAAATATTCTCAAATTTCTGCAGTCGTGTTTTGTATCTTTATATATATATATATATATACACACACACAGTCAAACCTCGGTTTTCGTCCATAATCCGTTCCAGAAGGCTGTTCGAAAACCGAAATTGTTCGAAAACAGTCATTTTGGGGTTAGTTGTCTCATCTGCAAAGAATGGGCCAATGAAACCCTGACACCCCTGGCAACTCTGTTGACATGTGCCAAAATTGCCATTCGGATAATGAGTCTGACAAGTGAGGACATTTATCCGATTTTGTTTGAGTGTTTAGAAATGGATCTTCCTGTTGTTCACTGGTTTCCAAGACTTGAGTTGGCTGAACATTGGCACTTATATAATAGGTCAGTATGTAAAAATGATGTCAGCACTAAAATCCATCCTCCTAAACATTTCTGAGTGATTTTAGCACTTTTTTTTGGTATGAGATTAATCAGAAATTGGCCCGCCCACTTTTGAAGCTTGACTTGTCTTCCATCTCAGCCTGTCCATATCACAGCGGGGAGGTAAGCACTGTAATAAGTATTGTTTCCTGGACAGGCAGGCAGCATGGTTGTTCGCTCCCGCTAGCTCCTGTGGCTTGTCCAGTCAGAATTCGGCAAAACGGGACAGAATGAGATCAATTTCAAAATTGGACTTGGAAAGATTCGGAGTACCGTACTTTCAGCGACGAGGCTGACCCTTCAGCTGACAGTGACCATTTTAAGCACCTCATATAGGCGCAAGTGGGTTCAATCCCCATTATTTTGACAATATTAGCCATGTATTAACAATGATTTTGAATGGATAAAAAATCTCCTGTCCTTCCCGTGACTCCCAGCAAGATGTGAAGGCGGGGGAGGGGTGTGGGGCTCATCATTGCTCAATATTGCTCATTGACGGGTTGTTTTTAAAGTCTAGCTCATATCCATCCATCCATCCATTTTCTGATCTGCTTATCCTCACAAGGGTCGCGGGCGTGCTGGAGCCTTTCCCAGCTGTCTTGGAGCAGTAGGCGGGGGACACCCCCCTGAACTGGTTGCCAGCCAAACAACCATTCGCAATCACACTCACAGCTAGGGACAATTTAAAGTGTTCAATCAGCCTGCCATGCATGTTTGTGGAATGTGGGAGGAAACCGGAGTACCCAGAGAAAACCCACGCAGGCACGGGAAGAACATGTAAACTCCACGGAGGAAGGCCAGAGCCGGAACTGAACACTGCACCTCTGCACTGTGAGGCAGACGTGCAGTCCATGCTAACCAGTCACCCACTGTGCCGCCCCCAGCTAATATGATGTTCTCTATGAAAATAATAATAATAAAAATGGATGAATTGAGCTTGTCAGTGAAAAATGAACCATCTTGGCAGGAAGATCCCTTTAAGTTTCAGGATGAATTCGTGATTTTTCCATTTAAGAAAGTTGAAACAGGCATTTGAGGCTGAGAGCCATGGCCTACGTGCCATCAGGTCCTAAGGACTTTAAGCCAGTGCACGTGCCTAATATTTTATAATGACATTTGCTCAGTGGCTATGTTCAAGGAATTTTTCAAGGTCAATGAGAAACATTGTCTGTGCCTGATTTCATTGTTCACTTACACATAAAATGAGAACAGAAATCATTTTATTTTTGTTTTATTGGTTGCAAAATCCAACGTGACATTTTATCCCATATAGTCAAACTTCTCCTATTGTGGGACAAAATGTCACATGAACTCTCTTGATTTGATTGCTCAGAACTCGGCACTGATAAAATATGAAAATGACATGAATCCAAAATATACTATAGACCTGAGACTTTGGCTTTTCATCTGGTACATATTTTGTTTATGTATGATGTACTGATACCAAGAAATATGTAAGAGTGAAAAAGTGTGACATCATGTCACAGTCTCCCCTACTAGTTTGGTTAGGGTTAGGCTTTGGACTCAACTGTTTGATCAACTATTTGGGCAATACTCATGACTCAATCAGAATCAGATGTATTCGCCAGGTATGTAAAACACACAGGGAATTTACCTTCCCAGTTACAACCCGCCCAACAGAACGGGGATCCCATGCCTATGTCGCATGGAGTATGTGCTAATAATAATACCCCAGAAACTATGTTACGTCAAACACACAGTACAGTACTTGCCACTTTAAAATAATCACCACTTCACAAAGACCTCCAGGAAACACAAACTATAAATACAAATCTGCCACGGCACATTTTACGTCTACATTTTGACACAAATGTGCATGTACAAACAGCTTTTGTTTGAAGAACACCTCGTGGAGAAAAAATAAGCGGGCCTCCATCGTTTTTTGTGTGTGCGTGTGTGTGTGTGTGTGTGTGTTTGCTGTGGTTTTGACAGCTGGGTGTTGACTACAGGACAGATTGGGGCCATCTCTGGTAATAATATACCATAGTGAGGTTTGGAGTCCATCAAATAATTAGAGGACGAGCTCTGACCGCACATGGGTGCAGTTTACCTGTCAAGTCAAACCATCCAGAAATAGCAAACCGATAGAGCAAAAATGTTCAGTCAGTCACCACACGCACATGCACATATAAAGTAACCAAAGGCCTGTTAAAGGTTAAACCCCAAAAAGTCCTACCTTTGATATCCACGATGCAAAAAGTTATCACAGCCACATTCCCCCGCGCGTCGTTCCAAGGAAAATAAAATCACACCGCGTGGGGAAATAATCCGTTTTTTTTTAATGATTATTCTTGGCACCCACGAAAAAAAAGTAGAAGAGCGAGCAACCAGTCGCTATGAGTCGACTTTTGGTCGCCATAAAAGGAATAAAATCGCTTTGGCAAAGTTTACGAAGCCATCCGCGTGGATGATAGGACTCCACGTCACGCTGGTGGACGAGAAAGACTTCTGTGAGCGGAAATGGAGCGACCAGGTGCAGGTGTTGGTTTGAAAGTGTGTGCGTGTGTTGAGTCCCGCTGTCCTCTCCCTTCTGCTGTGCTCCCTCCCAGCCTGCCAGCCTCACGCAGTCTTCCCTGTAGTGGTGGACCCAACCTCCCAGTGCAGCATATGGGTTGGATTAACCCCGTACATCCCTGCTCCTGCTGCTGCTGCACTTGAACGCATCAGTGGTCATGCCTCCTGCAAAAACAAAATGTCACCTCAACACTTGTATATTGGAAAAGTTAATAATTCAGTGAGGCTGCTGTTTTATATTCATGCACGGCCGTTCTCTGAGTGATGCACTTATTGGTCACCGTTACTTTGCAAACCAGGTCGAGAAAAAGAAAAAAAAAAGAATTCCCAGGATTCCACAGTGGCTTGCTCCCGGGTGCATGACAACGGTGACAAAAGAAGAAGGCTGGGTGGAGTGAAGGCGCGATGTGTCCATCTTTGTTCAAAGAGCCGAAGTGAAAAGCAGGCGTACAGACTCTCAAATGGTTTACAACCAACACCTAAATATACCGAGTGTAGGGCCAAGTGAAAAAAATAAAGATGTTTCATAGTTTTGATTTCATCACTGCAACATTATGCACGGTTTGAATACTAACACTGTATATACTGTAAACAATGCATACAACCATTAGCATGTCCTGTTGCTTTTTTTTTGGGGGGGGGGGGGTAGCATTCAGCTCAGAGTGCCTGTTTATGAACAAATATAAAAATCCAACACAAACCATGAAACGTAATATCGAAACAACAAAGAGAAATTAATACAAATAAATACAAAGCCAGAGTCTCAAGTTGTGTTATATTCATATAAATTAATTTTGAGGTAGGTTTTAAAAATGGATAATGAGGGTCTTTGCCTGATGTGCACTTGGGAGGTCATTCCACAGTTTCGGACCAGCCATGGAAACAGCTCTATTTATCCTCTCTAAGCTTCTGCTTAGACTTTGGTACCTCCAGGAGCAGCTGGTCAGCTGATCTGAGTCACCGGTCAGGGGCGAGACCATTTCGACATTTGAAGACAAATAGCAGAATCTTATAATGGACTCTAAAGTGCACAGGTGAAGGGAGGTGACGACCTGAATTGTGTGCTCCCTCTTACATGTTCCAGTGAAGAGGCAAGCGACTGGAGACATTTGAGGGAGGACTAGTTGACTCAAAAATAAAGTGCAGTGCAATAATCAAGCCAAAATCCAATGAAGGCATAGATTACTGTTTCTATCACCGATTCAATGAATAGATAATTTGCATCTCCTCACTGTCAGGTGGGAATCCCATAGGCCACATTTGGTCAATTTCATATTTTCTCACAACTTGATATGTCGTCTGTTATTTTTTGCATTATTAAACGGGATTGTGATCACTCTTAGCCGATCTAAAGTGTTGAAAATATCTTTGACACATGAACTGCTGGATTATGAGTTGAAACAACACAAATGAATGAATGAATCAATTTTATTTTTTAAAAACTACCGTACACAAAGAATCTATTTCATTGGTATAGGGGCAAGAAATTTTGTTTTAGGGGTATGGTTGTTCCAGCACTAGAGGCACACTAGGTTTGTTATTTCTTTTGTGGAACAAACTAATGGGAATCATTGTTCATAGTACGTGAGTTGAATGGAAAAACTTAAACCAATTGAAGACATGTACGTTTAAATTCTTCCTACTTCTTTTTGAACAATACTATGTGTCTATTTTTTCAATTTGATTTTGTTCTTCTAATTGTGTATTTAGTATTTGAAACAAACTACATCATGAATTCATTTATAAAAACTGTCTAAGTGTCATAAAACTCTGATGTTATATTGATGTTGGTGCATAACAGTACATGACAGCGACCGGTACCAAATTGAATGATGCGGTGTTCAGGAAAAAAAAAATCAAATTTGGGGGATTTTCTGAAGAATAGTGGTTTTGGCGGTATGACCACACAAAAGAAAAATGCAAAATGTACCCAAACAAGTGTTTTTTAAGTTGAAGCCACGGTCGCAATCGGCACAATTTGAACATTCAATTCAGTGATTCTTTCACATACCACTAGAGGGAGTATGCAGACCAAGAAGCATGTCTTTGGAATGAGTGAGGAAGCCGGGGTACTCGCAAAAAAACCCACACAGGCACAGGAATATTTTGTCCGCGTACACACAGGAAGGCTGGAGTCGAGATTCAAACTCAGAACTGTGATGCAGACGTGCTAACCGCTAATCTACCGTGCTACATTCTTTAAGAGGTAAAAAAAAAAAAAAGGATAGCATGACTTTTTGTTGGAGGCTGTGGCACAGTGTGGCACACAGAAAAACTAAATAAACATATGAGGCAATGAGGTGTGTCAGTGTGGAAAAGGTCAATAAGGCAGGGGGCAGTTCCTGCACGCAAACCATTAAAAAAAAGAAGAAAAAAAAGCTTGAACTCAAACCTTTGAAACGCACACCCCTTGATGATCTTGACTGATCCGCACACTGAGTATATAAGCAGTGTCCTCGTCTCCTGTTGGCCTCTGGCCACACGTGACCTACGCGCAGTCAAAACGGGTCCGGGATCTTTGCTTCACCCCTGTAGGAGGCATCGCTGCTTTTCCAGCTGAGGAAATGAGTCACGGATGTGTGCTGACTTCAGATTTCCTCTCAACTTTGGCTCCCCATACTTTTTGTGCGTTTGTGCCAGTCTTTGACTGTTAAAGACCCCTTAAAGTGAATTCATTTTGTTGCTAAATTTATCGCATGGCTGAAATCGTGAAAATATTCCAGACCAACGTATGGTGCTCACCTGTGGACAAAGTATTCAACTGTCTTTCACCGTGTCAGTTTTCTTGATTTTTTTTGGCCCGAGCGAAAATTGAGCCGTGTCCTGAAGAGCTTGAGCACCTTCATTGTCAGTGGTTTTCCAACATAGACATGCCATCCAGGTTGCCTATACACCCGGGATATGTGGTTTCCCTTGAGTAATCTGCTGATGTGGCCACTTTAGAGTGCCTTGTTGTCAGTCAATTGTGCCACACAAAGCAGAAGAGCGGAGGTGATTTTGAAACAAAAAGTCCAACTTGCCAAGCAGTGTGAGGATCGCGGATTTGGGCTGGCATTGGAGCACCTTGTTGCAAGCTGTGAGTGCACACGCGTGAGGTCAAAAATGTCTGACAAGACAGGGACTTTGACGTGGCCAGTTTAGAGCACCTGGTGTGTAAAATTCCCAAGACATTTTTCTTTTTCTTCCCGGGGACTGAAAAGGTTTGTGCAGATGAGGAGTGAAGACTGGCCTGAAATGTCCATATATGATGGATGAATGTTGGCTTCTTGTTATTTATCCCTGTAGGCCGACTGCAAGCTGCGGCTGGATCCCGCACCACCAGACCCATCAATCACTCGAGGCACACATTTGTCCCCTTAAGGGAGAAAAAGGAGGGAAAAAAATCATGACAGTCAATTTTCTATTGACAAATTGCAAAGTGTCTACACATGCCCAATGGAGGAGAAAGGCAACAAGTGCATGTTGGGAAGCGGGGTGACCCCATGAGCAAATCACAGGGTAGAGAAAAGATACCGGCTGTTTTCTATCACAACAAACACGGCAAAACTCTTCCTCTAACTTTTATTATCTTACGTGTGAGAAAACATCAACATGAAAAATACAAAAGCAGGTGCTTGATAATATCCTTGAACTTTCGCACACCAACAATTCCGAAAGTAGGGCAACGTCTTTAACATACGGACGAGGGGCGCATCCGCGACACACCGTCTCGGCCGCTCTCCTCATGTCATATACCGGAGCCGAGCTGATTCTTTTTGCAGAGAAAGAATGCATCTTTCCCCCTGAGATGAAGCAGCGTTTGAGTCTCCATATGTCCGCGGGGCCCGCCGCCATCTGCCGACGACACCAGACTGGCACTCTTCCTCCCTTTCCTCTCTGTAAAATGCTTCCAGGAGAAGCAACAGCTGTTGAAGAAGAGTACCGTACAAATAATGACGGGTTAGAGGAAGCTGCTTACTGCACATGAAAAGGAGGGCAGGGAGGATGAGAGAAAAGTTCATCCGTCAGCACTCTTGCGAAAGTTGCCCACTACAATGTACGTCCACAACCGAAGGTGAAATAAGGCCTCGCCTCACATTTTTCACAGAATGCCACGAACGGAGCTGCCTCTTCTTCGACACACCAACGAAGAAGAGCAGCGAAAGTAGGTCAAATCGCCAGTCAATCAGGTGCCCGGTGGTTGTTTCAATCTTTGGACAATGCTAAATGCTATTGCTATCTTGTAGTAATGAAAAAAAAAATCTATTTGAACAGGGAAATCGATTTTGATTTAAAAGATGTGAGTGCTTTGAATCACACCGAATCGTTTCACTTTAAAATGTCCGCTCCTTTAATTTGTTTGGCGCCCTGGATCAAGAATGTTTCCCTCAAAATTTCATAGAAATCACAGAAAGACATTAAAGATGATGTTTGGGGGCTTTTCTTCAGATTTTTGTAGCTTCATCACATACACTGGTGCGTTCTCCTCTGCTCTGTGCCAAATCCTCTGGGCGCAGGCAGCCCAGCCACTTTGCCCTGCCTGTCATGATCGTTGCCTACTAACGCGCTAGTAATTATTATAATTATTTTTATTATAGTGAAACTGGGGCGGCCCGGTGAACAAGTGGTTAGCGTGCCGACCTCACAGTGCAGAGGTCGTGGGTTCGATCCCAGCTCCTGTGTGGAGTTTACATGTTCTCCTCGGGCCTGTGTGGCTTTTCTCCAGGTACTCCGGTTTCCTCCCACATTCCAAAAACATACATGGCAGGTTAATGGAATGCTCTAAATTGTCCCCAGGTGTGAGTGTGAGCGTGGATGGTTGTTCGTTTCTGTGTGCCCTGCGATTGGCTGGCAAGCGGTTCAGGGTGTCCGCCGCCTCCTGCCCGAAGACAGCTGGGGTAGGCTCCAGTACGCCCCGTGACCTTATAAAGCGGATCAGAAAATGGATGGATGGATGGATAGCAAAAGTGTCCCCAGACAGGCTCTGTTTAACAAAGTAGGCCAGATAAGCTCCAGTTCTGGCTATTAGGTTTTTCATAATTGTTAAAAGTGTTAAAGTACAAATGTTTGTCTAATCTACAGCCATTTTTGATAGCCTGTAGGCCAGGGGTGCCCATTAGGTCGATCCTGATCTACCGGTAGATCTAAGACAGGTCCCAAGTAGATCCGAGGAGTGTCGAGGAGAAAACAAACAAACAACCATTTGTGTGTCTTTGTACATGTTAGTAATATATGTTTTGTGTTAATGTACGCTGCACCCTAATCATCTTATCAGTCTCATTTTCACCCCAAAAATATTTAAAAATAAAATAAAGCAGGTAAATCTTGAACCTACGGTGGAGCGTGATTACGTCACCGGAAGTTGTTAGCGCTCAGCAGTCTGCAGTTGCAGCTTGTGATCAGAGCTGTTGCGCTCTATTTTTTATCATCATGATTCTCATTCAGAGTTTGCTTTGTGTACAATTCACCGAGGGCACGGGCAAAGAATAGGAATCTAGGAGGGCGCAGGGAAGCACTTTAAAACGGTACGCGTGAGCTACGATAGTTAACAGGCTGCAAACGTGCGTCGCATGCCTCCGTTTCAGGCTGTTTCTCATCATGGCGTGCGTGTGTGTGTGTTTGTGCGCGTGCGCATGCGCGCGCCTGCAAGGCGTAGATCCCGGGAGGTTAGTTGATCGAAAAGTAGATCTTCGATCCAAAAAGTTTGGGCACCCCGCTGTAGGCTATGCCCAGGTTCAGGCTACTTCAATCTACAACAAAAATAACAATGTTCATTGCTAATAAAGCACCTCCAAATACGTTAAAATGCTTTCTTGACTTCTCCTTCCTCACTGACCACCAAGTGACCACAGGCCCCGAGGCTAATATGACATATTAAATACTGTCAATGAAATCAAAGCATTTTGTTTTTTCATGTAAAAAAAATGCATGTGATTCTATGCATTTCGGGGTTTTGTGGAGCCAAACCGTCCAATTTCTTTCAGCTGCGTGGTTTTGTCACGACGCCGTGAGGGGTGTGCCTTATTTCCAGCTCTGAAAGGTGGCAATCCTACGTTTTGCGCCAAACATGTCTTTTGGAATCATTCCACAAAGTTAAACCTAGGTTTCACACTGGACAGAACACATTTTTTCGGAATGTGCCTTGAGACCTGCTTCACATGGAATGTGTCTTGAGATTACCTGTGGTGAATGGGTGAGATTGGAATGAAATTGACATGATTGAAGAAGAGTAAAAGGCTCATGGAAATGAAAAAATAAAATAAAATCCTGAAATATTAAAATACACCTGCGTGTGTGTGGACATTGTCGAGGTGTAATTCACTGTCAAATTGGGGGGAGGGGTAAAGGTAACAAATTCTGCAATCTGTTCCTTTCTGTGTGTGTACTCACACGTGATTGGTGGGTGGGTGGATTGTGGAGTGGGGGGGGGGGGGGGTGTTCATCAGGAGTGCAGTCATCTGTCTGGTGTGATCGTCTGTAACGGGGCCCAGGCTCAAGCATGCACTCTGCGATCTCCCAGATAAGAGTCATCCATCTGCTGTGTGCGCGCGTTGGGGCCCAGTCAGCTCCTCTTATCATTGCACTGGTCCATTTACCATTTCCCTCTGCCTTACCCCCCCCTGCCCCCCGACCTCTTTCATCACCTCCCACCCCTATCACCTAGCCTGCAATGCTGCTCTTTATCTTGATTAGAGGACGAGCACACAATCAGGAAAATACGTGCTGCAAATTTGTAAATCTGGAGAAAAGAAATTTGCCTGGAGCCTCAAGCCGAAGGGGACACCGAGAAACAGTTGAATTTGGATCGTATCAATGACAAAATAACGGCACGGCTGCGATTTATTGGGAATCCCCTGCCCCTTTACTGTTACTGGCTGGTGGCTTGTAGCAGGGGACCTCGAGAGATGGCTGATATCGGTCTATATCAGCAACACAAGACGTCAACATGAGAGTAAGATAGCAGCCAGTGTTTGCAAACTTACCTTTAAAATTAGATGAGAGGTAAAACTGACGTTGGCGATCGTGAGCGCTGGAACATAGCCCTCCAATCCACTGGGAGCAACTGCGCATGTCAATCAGACTGATTCAATGACTGCTGTGTAGAACTGTCTCAGCAGATCCTGTGGCAGGCCGCGCTTCCTCAGCCGCTTCACGGAATATATCCCCGGCTGGGGGCTTTTTCAGGATGCAGTTGATGTTGGCCTCCCACTTCAGGTCCTGAGAAAGTGTGATTCGCGTGTTTGGCTCCAGGTTGTGTTGGTTGCACCAGAATGCCAGATGCTCGACGTCCTGTCGGTACGCAGATTGGTCACCAATCATGGTTCAGCTTCAGAAAACAGGTGAGCAGGTTCACTTCCCATTTAAGAAGGTAAATAACCATACCCCACATTTTAGCACAGACAATGGGCAGTGAGTTTATATCCTTTGTTGTATGGAGTTCACAAAAGGAAAAGAGCATGACTTTAAGGAGGATAGTCTCAGCAAAGCTCCTGAAGCCCAAAGTAACAGGTCAGCGCGAGGATGCAGTGCTGTGCCTCTATCAGTGTGCCCAACAGTGCATGACATATGATTGACATCCCATCAGTCGCACCTTCTGTCTCCGATTTTTCCTCGGGGAACAGGGGTGAGGGATAGGGCGTTGGTTTCATAAAAATTAAATTAGAGGCAGAAGATGGAGCCAGAGAAGGCTGGATTTTCTTTGAACAGCTCATTTTCTTCAGGTATTTACGGTCAGGTCATGCTGGCAGTTTGAGCATGTATCATAAAAAGTGTGTGGTGGTGGGGGTTTGGGGGGTTTCTAAGCAAATCTAGCGTTTAAGTACCTTTAATATCAGAAAATGATTTTTGTGGATCTTCGTGATTTATTACACATATTTTTTTTCATTATTTAGGACCGTGTCTGGTGAATCATAGGCTTCTGCAATAAAAACAGAGTTAATTTTATGGCTTGTAACACATCTTAACCAGAGTTGCCAATAACTATGGAGGGCACCGTACATGTACTTTGATTCAATTATTACTTTCAGGTATTTTGTACAAGACTGATGCAGCGGGCTTCCAAACAAACAGATGGCGGGCCACAAATGGCCCCCTGGATGTAGCTTGGACACTTCCCCCCCAACACACACACAGTTTGGCTGTTGCCATCCCTGCAGTCATTGGAACAAACTTATGTCCCAATCGATATTGTGCAAGAACTAAGCCTGTTATTAATTTATGATCATGAAACGTGGCCGCTCTGTGGTTGGTGGGGGTTGCTGAACGTGGAAGCAAAATACCTCATTTCACATGGTGTAATGAGTTTCTAACATTAGTATTAATAGTATGTGCCCATCATAGGCTGCATTCCCTGAGTGCTGCTGGGCCTCCAGCAGGACAGATTTTTGTGAGTGGAATATTTATAGCTGTGCATTAAAAGTGGAATCAAGGGTTTAAGTGTACCATTGCAACACTGCTGCCGTTCCTTTGTCTGGGCCTGTCCAAAAATGCCTCGCCGGGAGCTATTTACAGTGGCAGTTTGAAAATGGGAGTGATATCACACACGCATGCCGCTGCACTGGCAGTGAAATCCATTAAAGTGTCACTCTGTTGCTTTTGTTTGATCTCTCTTCAAGAGTGGGGAGGGTGACTTGTGACTTAAATGTCAAAAAGTCATGTCGACAGCATTCATTCAAGTACTCAAGTGTGACAAAAACAGATCTTTATTATGGTTTACTAGATTAGCATTGAGAATTTTAATCTAAAACCTGAAATACTTCCATCACACTCTGATATGTGATACAGAAGGACTTTATTTAAATCAGCGCAACAAAGATGACAAACTACACCACACTGCCATCTTGTGGCGATAAGAAATACACACTAGTGTCGGGTGCAAATGTAAGTGTAACATTAAGACAGTCAACAGCAAAGTCAAACAACTTCCTACTTTATTGGGTCTGACACAAAAGGTGGACATCTCGCCCTTAACAAAATGAAAGTAACCAAAGCAACAAAGGACTACAATTTTCTAGAAAAGCATATGAGAAGGTACAGCGCTAGGGGGGAAAATGTTCATGAGCAAACGTGTTCCAGTGCACCCTGAAAAAGAGACGCGAGTTTAACACAAACTGTTGCAATGTTCGTGAACACATGGCCTTGTGAGCATATGAGGTGTGACAATAAAGAAACGAGATGTTCATGATTCAATGCAGATTGGGTAACTGCTTATATCAGTCTTGCGCAACATTGACATCATTCAGCCCGCCATTCCCAGCCTCCAATTTAAAATTGAGACAAGATCATTTTTTCACTAGGGCCTTGACAAACCAGTGACCTGACTTCGAAATTTTGAGATATGAGCCGTCGTTGGGCTGTGGGTTTGTTTTAGGTTTTTTTGCTTTGAACAACAATTGGAGATACGAATGCCAAATTGTGGCAGTTAACTCAACTCACTTGACAACTATCCACCTTGGCAGACGGTGAAGAAATCTTTAAAAAGTAGCTTCAACCTGTGTAATTCACTCCCAGGTCAAAATAAAACAAAAAAGACAGATGCTACAACAATACTCAAAGGCAGACAGCTTTTATCCTCTGCAAAAAACAAAGAAACAAATACCGGTAATTACTGCAAATGACTGAAACAGTGGAGTTGAGTGAAACTCTTCTTCGTTTTTCTGTGCAACAGTGTTATACTGAGGTCTGGTGGCTGAGTCGTGAACATTAGAATGAGCTGCGATGAATTAATCATGACGCACAAACCGGTTCTTAAACCATCCATCGGCCGAACGGTTTATTCTATTTAATTGTTATTACGTTGTTTTCATAAAAAAAATTGGGTGTGAGGCTGGAATAGATTGATGGCCTTCCCATTCATTGAAGAAAATAAAAATAAAAATACGAAAATGACTATTTTGGGTTACAGGAGTGGTCACGGCACAAATTGAACGTGTATACTTTTGTTTTGATTCTTTGTCAGACTTGTACACAGTTGACATTTACTGGCTGCCCAGGTTTGAGCACGTTATCATGGTCCGTGGTCTTTCCAGTCTTTTAAAAAAAAAAGCCAATTCGCCGGGAAAAGCACACGCTCTTCTATGTGGCAAATTCTCAAGTGTTCTTCGACGGTGTCACTAGTACACAAACGCTCGCATGTCTTCTGACCAAGGAAGAGCCACTGAGAAAACAGGGCTAAAAGCTTGAAGGATGATTTTAGCCTTCATCTCTACTGCCGTTTGAATATGTCAAGTGTCAGTCAAAGATGATGTTCCGTGATATGAACTGCTGAAGGAATACCCCACGTCGCACATCATTTACGTTTCAACAGCTGTATAGATTAAAAAATAGACGGCATGGAAATTCAGACATATCAAAGATGATGATTAAGAGACTAGGTAATTAATTCAGGAGATAAAAATTAATTAAATTCCTACTGGATCGCTTCGGGTCAGCTCTATCACTAAGGATGGGTACCGAAGGTGGGTACTTTTTGGGGTGTGGACCGATTTGGGTCGGTACTCCTGAGCACCGATTCACATCAAATCAAACTGAGCCATGTTTCGGTTCCAAGCGCGTCTTTCAGATGTGACTGTGCGGGAGCAGAGGAGTTGTCAATTGTCCATGGCGCATTCAAACGCAGCGCATGCATGCACACCGCCATAATGATGTCACCCACTCCGCAGGCTTTCACACACACTAAAAATAAAGTTCCGTGTTTGAAGCGAGTGGGACTCGCCTGCTGCCAAGCCAAACAAATACAGTTTATGAATTATATTGTAGTGATGGGAGTAAGCAGTTCAGAAAATGAATGGGTGAAGCCTTGGACTTCCCAGCATGATTTGGTTGAGCATAAATGTACCGCAAATTACTACCATGGAGTACCGGGAACAATTTCCATGGACCAAGAATCTAAACCTAACCGGTTCAAATGTCGAGGTACCCATAAGTAAAAACACATAATTGTGCCATCAGAACGCTGATGCTAACATGAGTGCCACGGTGTGTACAAAAATGTCAAATTCCACAGAGAAACCCTTGACGCAGGCAGTGGCATGTTTGCTGCATTATATATACCGTGTGGGGGTGGGGGAGGGGGGGGCACACTGATGAAAACATTATCTGCTTTTCTTGACTACAGTAGAGTACACATTTTCGTCTTCACAATGCCGAATTGTGAAATCAAGTGTGGGGGGTGGGAGTAAGGGTGGGGGGCGTCCCTGAGAACACATTTTGGTTCAGTTCGAAGTGTTCCTGAAATGTGGTGATGATGTGGTCCAACATAATTGAATAGATTAGAACAGGAAAAAGAGCCCAAAGGATAACGGCTGCTTCCCATGCCTGTGAGATTCTTGTCGTTTGTGTACTTTGCTAAAAGTCGGCTGCAGAACAACGTTGTCTAAAAGCGATCCTTTTGGGCAGTGTACTGTATTCGAATACACCATAGAAAATCATAAGTCACCTTGCCTTGGCTTTATTAAGTTAACCCTGATTTCAAAAGTAGAGATCGTATTTTGGTATATTACAAAAATATGACATTTTGTGCATAACATAACTAACATCCGGAAGATGCTCAGGCATACCCGCTGCTCTTCCTGACTTCCCGTTTCAGGCCGCCTCATCTTCCTGGTCGCTGTCATCCGAGCCTGCCAGGTAAAAGCCAGGCACACTATGTCAGTACAGTATTTGGCTTCACCTTGTAAATGAAAGTCTCAAATGAGCAGACGACAGAACACTTACCGTCAATCACAATTTCTCCACCTTCACCTTCTTCCTGGCTCTCATCTGAGGAGGAGAAAGTTTGGAGTTTTGATGAGGAAAACTGAAAGCACTCATTCCACAGTTCCTACAACTGAAGGCATGCTCAATTTAAGGCTTTTGAATTCCGTTTTACATTCAATTTGGGACCAACTTCCCAATGTTCTCAATGTCCCCATGTTGCCAAAATTGCTCAAGTCTAATTGATGTGCATCTGCTCTTATGAGCACCGCCTCGGGGTGCAACAATTAATCAATAACTAACCAGTTATCAAATTCATTAGATATTTATTTTCATCGTCTAATTATTGAGAGACCTAGTTTAATTTTTAAATGTCCAAATCCTCAGATAGATAGATAAACAGAGACAAATAGGTAGATAATATTCGACATGCGTACACGTTTCTTTCTTTTACCTTATCGACAAATAACTTGGCCATTGGGCTAATGTAAAAATCGGTTATGTCCCTCGAGTACTAAAGTTTGCCCACTGCTTCTCTGGTGCGAGTGTGCTCTAAATCAAAACGTAACCGACCTGCACTCGGTGCCCCTTCCTCCTCCTCCTCCTCCTCGTCTTCTTCTTCTTCTTCTCCTCCTCCTCCTTTTTCCTCCTCTTCTTCCTCTCCACCACTGTGGCCTGGCTCCAGCTCACCGGCTTCCTCGTCTGAGTCAGAGATTACCACACAGTCGTCGCCATTGCCGTGGTCAGCTGCTGTGGCGCCGTCGCCATCACTGGAGGACAACACGCTCAGGTTTATAAGGGGGGGGGGGGGGGGGGGGACCACTCAACTGCACAAGTACATCAGATGGGATTTCTGAACTATGGTGCGCTGCGTGTGAATATCCACTATAATGTGGAATCCAAACTAGGGTACTGTGAGAGATTGGATGTGCCATACTTTCACTTTATTTACAACACATAATGAATATCTTTGTACATCTATCTATGGGAATGGTATAGAGTGTGAGGCATAGACCCTGCATAGAGTAGCAAGTGTAAAATAGGACAGCGGAGACCCCAGACTGTTGACCAGCTGACGCTGTACATCAAGCGAGAAAGGAGGAAGAATTCCAGCTACAAAACTTCAACAATTAGCCACCTCCGTTGCCAAACGTTTATGGAATGTTCTTAAAAGAAAAGGTGATATAACACTGTCGTAATAATGAGCCTGTCCCATCTTTTTGGAAATGTGTTGCAGACATACAATTCGAAGTTGATGATGATTTGCTAAAAACAAAGTTTATCTGTTTGAACAATAAATATCTTGTCTTCACAGGGTATGCAATTTAATATGCACATGCCATACTCCGTTTTTATGTATGTATAACACCATGTCCCAACTTCATTGGAATTGGGTTTGTCGATGTTAATTAGATTCTGAAGGCAGGACAATGACATCCTATTCCACACAATAGCAGAAGGTACATACAAATCATACACCCATCTGTTGCGATTCTTACAACACAACTGCGTTCAACTACACAGGACCATGTTTCACACGGAGCAAGTAAAGTGAGAGAAGATTATCATTAAGTTTCAAAAGAACAGTTTTAAACACGCTAAAGAATGCTCTGCGCTTGCCGATATTGAGAGAGACACCAGTTTTGGCCCATGGAAACATTGTGGACACCAAAACGACTCAAATTCCAGTATATGCTGTACGGATGCAATAAACATTGGGAATGCGACCTACCTGCCGTTCTCTCTGGGCTGCCAGAGAGGCGTGAGGTAGTATCTCAAAGGGTCCCTGTATAGGTCGTCCTTCAAGATCTAGACAATCGCAAACAGATCAGAGAAAAAGTTAAACCAAGTGAGCCTCCCGAAATGTTTATTCATAAAATGACTTGAGGCACCTGGAATTTACAGATACCTGTACATCCATTTGTTTTTATCAACAAATTCTTTTACATTTGTTCATGCTTAATCAATGTAAATTTTGAAGAATTGTTTTATGACCAGGACGACCACTCAAATCATTGTCCCCAATTGGAATCTGCCAGTCACCCGCCTTCCCAAACATTCCCAAAATGGTACTTTATACAAACAAAGTCTAATAACAAGTGACAGGTCATTTTCTTTGTGTTTGCATGCACGACACTATTTGTGAGTGTTGCCAGTTGGCGAACATACCTGCGCGACATCGTCTTGTCCGGGGTTACTGTGGTCGCCAAACCAGCTGAAAAAGGTCTGGTAGACGCCACGTGACATCTTCCTGGGTTCGCTGTGGGCCGTCAAGTTGTGACCACGATTCCACAGGATGGTGTTGGACAAGGACGTTGGAGTTACTGCCAAAATGACATTTTTTGAGGGGGGGGGGGGGGGTAGACAAAATAATAATGGTAAAAGTGTAAAAGTTGAAATCATTTTATAAAACAAACTGATGAAGTTAACAATGATTTTACAGATTAAAATAAGTAGTGGTGCTTTGCAATCTGACTTTAATTTGTTCCATGACCACCAGGGCTGGACGATTATGGAAAAAATGATAATCAGAATTAATTTGATTGAGATCGAAATCGGGATTAATACAACGATTATACAAAACGATTCTTTAACTTCAAAACTTTATTCCACTATGAAACTGAACTACTCAAAACATCATCATGGTCACGTGCTCATTCACCCCGAGATGTTGAACACTATTCTCAAGCACGCTGTTCTTTTTGTCAAGGACAAAATGACTTTGTAAATATCATTTGAATCTCAAACCTTTCGTATTTCCATTCTGCTACATCCACAAACAAACAAAAATTAACCACATGTTATAATGTGATAAGTTATAACGTCAAAACAAGATACCTTTGACTTCTACATTGGGCAAACGGAAAAAAAAAAAAAACAAAAAAAAACAAATCGTTGCAGTTCAGGTCACTGGCGGGGGCTGTGTGTGTGTCTAATTTTTGTATCTTATGAATCACAACCGCTTCATACACTCTTATAGAATACACAACATATTTGAAAGAAAAAAATGACTGACTTTCAAATGAAATATTTTTTTAATACAGTAAATAAACAAGTGAGTGAAATAATCATTCTGCTCCATTTGTGATCAGATCGGTGATTGGTTTTTTTTTCTTTTTAACTTGCCGATCAGCCCCAAAACTCTTGATCTCGTAAAGCCTAAATAATACATCTGTGGACACTGTCAAACAACGCTGAACCTGATCTTTTTTTGTATGGCATCTTCTTCAATGATGCTGGTGTACCGAATTTTGTGACTCCTTCATTAATTGCCCAGTAAAATGAAAAGCAATCCCGTGTTTATTTGTACCTCCCAGTCCAAGTTGCAGCTCCTTCATGATGATGTTGTTTTGGAAGTAAGGGTTCCGTCTGAAGTGGAAGCGGATCTGGAAACCCACTTTGTGGTTCTTGAAAGTTTCAATCTGATGGAGGTGAAATGTTTTCAGAATAATTGACCAGTGAGTCCCAACTACCTTGTGTCACTTGGGAAATGACTCAATTTCAATGAATTGGGCTGAAAACTGTAAAACATTTCATTTCCGACGCACAGCGTATATTTCTTCTTAACTTTTTACACCAGGCACCACTTCTAAAAATACTGTAATGATCAACATTAAAATTCCGAAACTTAGGCTGAAGTGGCATCAAAAACGTTAAAAGGCTACTAAAGGTCTATAACAAGCCAAAGTAACATGCACAGTTTGAACATCAACGCTGTAATGAAAATGGTCAAAGTGTGTTGCACAAAACAAATAAATAAATAAAAAAGACAGTTCTTGAAGATTATATGTTCGTGATCTTTTAAGTTCTACAGTACTTAAACGTTCAAAACTGGTGAACCGTACAAACAAAATATCTTCTCGCCCATTTACTTCTGCTATGTGGGGAAGCCCTTTACTGACTGGCTGAAAAGTTTCAATACACGTTATCCACTAATAAGCTTGTGCAGCTCGAAAATTCTGAGGGAGCCCCCCCCCCCCCCCCCCCCAAGTTAACATGTCAAAATTACCGTGATGCTTCAAACTCTATCACTTGCCCAAAAATAGATTACTTTTTTGTTTACCACTAGTGGTACGTACTTGTATAGGCTGTTCCACAAGAGAATGAAAGATCTGTCATATATTAGTGATATTTTTGGCTTGATTGTGTCACCTGAGTTTTCTGAGGTAAACTATTTTCCAAAAAAGTTTCAAGTGTTTCACCTACCTCCAGATCAGTCATGTAGCTGAGAGCATCCTCGTCCGTCTCGTCAATGTGAGCCGAGAGGTGCGGGTGGTTCAGCAGCTGACGCCTCGGAGTCAAGGTAAAGCATAAACATGTTCACTTACAGAAGGAATTCTCTCAAAGTTGAGCATGCAAGGAGAGAGGGATGGTCTTGGGTGAAAGGATACAGCGGTCACCCAAAAACCGGGGATGTTTTTTGTGATGGAGCGGCGTTGGTCGAGATGGGGCCGCCGCATGCGGCCCATCTTCAGCTCCAGGCGCTGGTGGAGCCAGGCGCTTTTCTTCTCGAGAGCTTCCAGTCTCATCTGAACCTGCGCCAGGAGAGCCACTGACTGTCTCATCTCGGGAGCCATCTTAACAGACACAATGGCGCACTCACCGTCCTCATTCTCCTCATTCTCGGACGGGAAAGAGGAGCTCGGTGTGGAAGAAGATCTAGACAAGGATTCATCACCTTCACCCTCGTTTGCGGCATCATCCGCATCTTCTCTGTCTGCTTTGTGTAAGCTCGTGGAACTGTCAGCGGCAGCTGCCCGCGTTTTAGAATGACCTCTGAGAACTTGCTGGTCCCCACGCCGATTGGCTTTGCTCCCCTGTTTGGCTCTATTAGATGAGCACGGAGTCTCTCGGCTGTCTTCGGCGTCTCCCCCCGTGAGGCTTGCGAGAGCTTCGGCGGCTGCTATGGCCGCCGGGTCAGAATCAGGCTGGTCCAAAAGATTGCAGGGATCGGGTCCTGTGCTTGCATCTGCATCGTCCTTCGAATCAGTACATTTGTGCGCCTCGGCCGACTGGGCTTCCTTGGATTTATGCTCAGCCGAAATGGAGTTGTTGACAGGTGCAGAAGTAGGGGTGTACTGTACACAGTGCGAACTTTCTGCTTCCTCTTCATGCTCCGAATGTTTTTCTTGCCCAGCTGCTTCTGTGCTCTCGCCGTTTTTGCATCGCTCCGCGGCATCCTGCACGTCACGACACGCGTCGTCCACTTTCGAGGACTTGCTGGGAATAGAGCCTCCCTCATCCCGGTCCGGTGAAGGACACCTTTTCCTCGATTCGGAGTCGGCGCTCTGCTTGCAGTCCGTCAATTCACTCATGCTGGCGAGCTAGCCAAAGCAGCTAACAAGCTAGGTAGCCCGCGAACACAATTACGTGAAATTTCAACGTACCCACCAACACTCGACTCAACACAACGGATAAGCGTCGTGGTTTCGCGATTGACTTATTTGTCTCTTGACGTAATTTACATCCTCAATGACGTCTGGACAGGATGCAGCTCGCTCGCGGCCTACGGGAAACGATAGGAAGAAGCAGTTAAATGCTAAAGCTACTTAGCTCGACGTTACCCATGTCGTGTAACCTCGCAGTCGGAGGCGACACATTTCCAAGAAAAGGGAAGACGCGCAAGACAAAGACCAGTAAAATAAGATAACTCGCGTAGCTATGGTCTAATTCCAACGCACGTTCTTAGTTCTGTTTCTTAATCCTTCATTTTACTATCCGCGTTATCGCCGTAAGGGAAAAAAACAATGCTGTGATTGGTTCCAGCACGTCGCGCTAAAAGCTCTCGACCAATCGGATTCAAGGGTGTGTTTACTGCCTGATAACCGTGCAGAAGGGGTGTGCGATATGGCAACGTTAGGGATCGCACCTATGTCGATACTTTTCATCATTAATGTGACGCTTCATCACATTGCTAAAACTAAATAGTACATTTTCATTTATCACGTGTTTTGTGACATATTTTCCTTCACCGATGACTACAATCCTGTTTAGAGATTGGGCGAAATGTATACATATAGGTGAATTGGGCGAAATGTATACATATAGGTGAATTGAAAGTAGTGTACTGCATAATAGTAACCAAACAAATTTCCCCACATTGTCACGTCTGAAATGTATTCTTAAAAATTACAAAGTGCACAAAATTGTCAAACGTAAATAATAATTTTCAACAAGTTCAATAAAAAGGTGTTGTACATTTTTTAATTCTTTACATTTTCTTTCTGGTGTACAAAATCATCACTGCACACCAAAAAATAGATAAATAAACAAGCCATTTTTTTAGCCAAGTAGGAGGTGTGTTCAGCATACAACGTAACAATAAAACAGAAGTTCTGCCCGTTAGAGCACCTCTTGACTGGCTTCGAGGAAAATCTTGAAACTAATTGTAATTGTTCAAATACAATGAAAACAACTTAACGATAACCGAAGGACCCCAAAGCCCTCAGCACAAATAAATGTGATCATATTAGTATAAGAGTATACAGTATAGTAGGGGTGTAAGCGATACATCCATTTAACGGATGTATCAATGTGTCTGTCCTGCAATCCGGGTACATCGATAGGCGCTGGACAACTTTACATCAATACTGGCCACACATCGACACAACATCCTTTTTATTAGTTATTGATCAACTGAATAAATATAATTAAAAAAATAATAATAATTTTATTCTCAAAATTCCTACTACACTTTTATTTTTTATTGAATTCTCAATGTTATTTTTAATTATCTCTTATTACGGTAGTTTTTTGCTTGTATGTGTTATTTTCGGTTGGCGCCGGGGATTGACATCAAGCATGCAACGTCAGTCATGGAAGCACGGAAGAGTAGACTTAAGATGAAACAATGCGTAAATTTCCATGGAAACACTTTAGATCTTGCAAGATCGACTTGACAAGACAGTTGTGTATAGCATTTTGCAAATGTCACGTGATATATAACAATTTGTCAATGCATCAGAAACAGCAAGAAACGTTATCATAATCTACAACAGCGATTGCTGTGCAAGGTACCGTGACAGACCAAAAAAGTTTTTGCCGCCTGATTCATTCAAAAGCTCAGTCCAATCTCCTGCTCAAATTATTATTTATTATTGCTGAGTACATAGAAAAAAAGTCTTGATGCCGAACCACGTAGAGTAGCTGATAGTTTTGAAAAATATATGCAAGTCTTGGGGAAAAAATGTTACAGCACGCTTACATACAGTTTTCTTTATACAGAAAAAATCACAGCAGAAGGTTAATATAATGAATGTGAAAATATACAAGTTTAAAAATGTATATTTTTATGTTCCATGAAAGAGAATGTTTAATATTGTTCAGATATATGAAGCACTTTATCAAAAGGATTTGTTTACATTGATATTTTAATGCAGAAAAATTGCAATGCAAAAATTACTTTTGAGAATAAGTTAGTGTACAGTAATCCCTCGTTTATCGCGGTTAATGGTTCAAAACCACCCGTGATAAACAAAAATCCACGAAGTAGCGACCAATAAACATAGAGGTCCGCATTTTAAGTCCGCAAACGGTCCTTGAGAAGCTGCAAAACAACAGCGAGTCACATAGAGCAACATATACAGTACTGTACTCTATGTATATGGAAAAAAAAATTCAAACATATTTATTTTTTTTAATGAATATGTTTGAAAAAATCCGCGATGCACTGAAGCCGCGATAAACGAACCGCGAAATAGCGAGGGGTCACTGTATTTAAAGAGAACTAGTTTGTTCTGGTGCACTTTGTTTATGCGAGAATATTTTAAAAAAACAGCTTGTTCTGACATCAATGTTTTTACATTTTTATTTTTTTTACATTTTGGAATGAGTAAAGCTGAGCGGTTTTTGAAATAAAATCCAATGAACTGATTTATATTGTGTTTATTTGGAGTGACCTTTAATTACTATAGGTTTATTTCGAGAAAAGCCATTGTTACTGTATATCATATCATAATCACCTGTATCATATTGAATTGTATTGTATCAAAAGAGGTACAGGTATACAGTAATCCCTCGTTAATTAAGTATTATTACCGTTATAGGTTTTATGTAAGTCATGTTTGTATTTTAGTGATGTCTGTCTTCTGTGTTGGTGAGCCAAAGACAGTTTTGTTTTATTCTAGTACTGGGATCAATATGGTGCTGTTTAAGGGATTGCAACCATGAGCTCGACTTGCATGCTATCAAAACGTTTCCATTGTTTTGCTAACGATTTGACCGGAGTAACAAGCAATGCTAAATAAGATGATGACAAATGTGAAAAAAATAGTTAGTGGGACCATTTTGAACATGATGCTGGTGTTTTGTGGCTTGCACAAGACAACGCACTCACAACTCATTTTTAGTAGTCAACTGCATTAAAAATTGATCTTAAATAAGGCACAGAATGGGGAATACTCTATATCCATCCATCCATTTTCCGAAAGGCTTGATCCTCACTAGGGTCGCGGGGGGTGCTGGAGCCTATCCCGCCCGCCTTCGGGCAGTAGGCGGGGACACCCTGAATCAGTTGCCAGCCAATCGCAGGGCACACAGAGACGAACAACCATTCACGCCCACACTCACACCTTGGGACAATTTTAGAGCGTCCAATCAGCCTGCCATGCATGTTGTTTTTTTTTAAATGTGGGAGGAAACCGGAGCACCCGGAGAAAACCCACGCAGGCCCGGGGAGAACATGCAAACTCCACACAGGGAGGCCGGAGCTGGAATTGAACCCGGTACCTCTGCACTGTGAAGCCGACGTGTTAACCACTGGACTACCGGGCCGCCCTATACTCTATATCACTTCTACAAATCCGTTGCCATTCTCTGCTCCCTATAGTTGATGATCCGCTATGGCTGCTGTTCCATTATTTTTCCACCTCAAAAGGGAGGGAGGGAGACTGAGGGGAGCGGTGGTGCTGGGTGCAGGATGGGGTGGGGGGCGGGGATCATACCAACTCGAAGACACACTGGGAGCATGGAGATCCGGTAGGTCAATGCTAAAATTAGAGTCCGACAGCGGCCAAAGTCTGATGTTTTAGCGGGGGATACACGATCACAAGGGCTGGCAGGACAAGTTTCCCATGTGTGACATTTAACGGCGCACGTTAACCTAGGAGACTGTGTGTTATGAGTCGCCAGTGCGGACCAGTGCCTTTGCTGCTCGACGTGTTATTCTTCTCGAGGGTCCTCGCATGAGCAGAAATGTCTTTTCTAACCATACCGAGTCAAGAGTGTCTTTTCACTCCCATCAAAACTGGCAGGTCACCTGACGAGGCACAGGGACATTTGGCGGATGACGACGACGACGACGACGACGATGAGGGAAGCGAGGACGTGCGCCTGATCCCAAGATGCTCGCCGGTGCCCAGGAGGCGAGGCGCGTCCATCCACGACGAGACAGCCGAGTACCTGCGTATCCAAGCTTTTTTGTCCCCCGGAAAGCGAGTGTCGTTCGCCGACACCACGGGCGGAGACCTGGTAGACGTCCGCGAGTTCGTAACCTTCGACTCGGATGACGAAGAGGACTCAGGGAGGTGGGACGAAGAGCTGGCGAAGTATGGACCGGCTGAGCGAGAGCCGGTGTTTCATGTGCACCCGGACTTTGAGCCCCGGAGCGGAGGCGAGCTGCTGCAGGTGGTGCGCGCGCAAAAAGTATGCATCGAGCACGTCGGCCCTGTGGAAGATGAGCCCCTCGCCTTCAGTGGCCTCGTGCGGGTGCTTAATGTGTCCTTCCACAAAGCGGTCTACATCAGGTCCACCATGGACAACTGGGAGACATACTTCGATCACCCCGCAGAGTATGTCCACGGATCCCATGACGGGGACACGGATAAGTTCTCCTTCAAGCTGTCTTTTGCGTCCCCTTACGTCACCCACGGCTCTCGCATTGAGTTCGTTGTCCGCTATGAAACCACTGAGGGGGATCACTGGGACAATAACTCTCATATGAACTACGCAGTGTCTCTGCTTCTGTCCTATAAAGAGGAATTACAGGAGACAGACGGCGAGCAGCAAGAAGTTAAAGGGATCTTGAGACCCCCGAAACATTACAGGTCAGTCAGCCACCACTGATCATTAAAAAAAATGGCACACATCTCTAATCGGATGTCAATGAAATGAATTGAAGTGCAGTCAAGATGTCTCGGCCTCACAGATAAATAAATAAAAAAGGTCGTGCGTTTTTAATGAGGAAAATAGCACTCTGCAATACTGCATAACACAATTAAAAGTAATCTAAAGAAATGAACACCGTGCATCATAATGTAATGCTTCAATTCAATACAGTACTCTGTGGTGCTCTTTCTGGTGTGCCCACTTAGGCCACAGGTGGCAGTACAATACGGTCCAAGACCCACTATTGAAGAAAAGTCACCAGCAGTCAAGCTGTTTCTCAATTTGCATTCTTGTCCATTCTTATGTCCTTGTGATCTTATGAAATGTCATCAGTCACGGCCCAAGTCCTGTTCCAACTGAAAGTACACAGAAACCAGCAATGCACAGATTACCCGGAGGTGGTTCATGAGTGGGTACGACAATAATTTAATATGACTTTGTGAATGTATGACGGGCGGCACAGTGGTCGACTGGTTAGCACATTGGCGTCAGTGTAGAGGTGTAGGGTTCGATGCTGAATCCGGCCTTCTTGTGTGGAGTTAGCATGTTCTCGCCGTGCCTGTGTGGGGTTTCTCTGGGTACTCCGGTTTCCTCCCAATTCCAAAAGCATGCCTGGCAAGCCAACGGAACACTACAAATTGTCCTTAGGTGTGAGTGTGAATGGTTTTTCGGCAACATGTGCTTTGCGATTGGCTGGCAGGATGTGTCCAAATTGATAGGCTGCGTCTTCTGAAGGCCGCATGATGTCACAAGCTGAGCCCTTAAGTACTGTATTGTGATGTCATTTTCAGGGCTCATCTCATTGGTCTAAAATTGATGTTCATAGGTCTTAGCTCCTCTTTTTACATGCTATCATCTCCCAACAAAAATTCCATCAAGGAGGGAGGAGATTGACACAGAATTGAGGTGGGAGGAGGTACAAACGTTTTGGGGTATTGAGACGATCGCTCTTGGCTGTGATGGCGATGTCTACTCAAAATGACTTCACATCATTTACACATGTCAGAATGATTACTATCACCACAAATGTCCACTTATATCTCAAGTAAAATTAAAATAAAGTCCAATGTCAAGAGTGTTCCGCTTCATACCTTTTCAGATGCAAAAACGAACACAATTGATCTATCTCGAATGCATCTCATCCGCGCCCTCTACTCCCAATGCGTGCAGTGCATATTTGGAATGACTTGTAAATATGAAAAAAAGTACACGTTATTTCTGCATTATATTGAATGCAAAATAAACTTAACTATCGAAAAAAAATCTTTATGAAGCCAAACTCATTTGAGAAATAGGAGCCTAATTACTACAAACCTTATATATACTTAACCAAATCCTTTGGATTTGGTTAAGTATAATAATGCAGACCGAGTGTAATCAAGTCTTTTGGGGATCTAGTACTGCCCCAAATAAAACAGATTCTGAACAAAATGAGTATATTCAAAACAATCAAGGAATGACGCAAACAGGGACTGTAACGATTTAGCTTGAACTCTTTAAGTAGAAGTTCTGCATTGTTGACAGTCCTGCTGGTCCATGCTCGTTTTTATACTGTATTTCACCCTGAAGGAGCTAAAGGACTTGTGCAGAGGATTCATCAGACATCCATCGATTTAAGGTAGCCGGTGAAAGCTCTTCGATTCTTGGTCCTCGGTGGACTTTTAAGACAATTCACGCTCCTTGAGACCAACTTCTAGACTGCGTTGAATGTTTTGAGGGGCAAGGAACTTGGAACGATGCAATTAAGAGACATGAGATGAGCCCAGGCTATAGCAAGTGGCAAACTGGCCACCCTCTGAAATGAAAAACTGGGGGATATTGGTGCTCAATTAATATAACACAAAGATAACATTAATCAGAATACCATGTAAGGGTTACCCCTTGTGTTACAATTTCTAAAATTTTTGTAGATTTTTGCGTGTTGTCATCTTTAAATCAAAGGCAAAGCATAACTATTGTGATATTGTGTGATATGAAATATTCCGATTCATGTTTTATATATATATATATATATACTGTATATACAGTATATATATATGTTTTGGTCATCGCACAGTACTGCTTTTATTGTCCATAGAGGGCAAAAAATACGAAGAAAAAATAAGAACTATATGTGTATGTATAGCGCTGATGCCACTGAACATTTTGAGTGGTTGAAAGTATAATATTATATAGTAAAATATTCAGGAATAACTAACTGTAATACTTTTACAATTTTTGTAAACTTTGTATGTTGGTTATTTAAAATTATTTACATCAACTGCAGCACAAGGGGTAAACTAGCGAGGCCGCATAAAACAGTGTAAAGAAGATTTTTGACTTGACTTCTCCTTTTAGGGTTTATAACACCGCCAACTTGATGCGAAACGTTAGACCAATGCCAATGGAGTTTATGCGTTAGCATTAATTGTGTTGTTGAATCTCATCCAGGGCCTACTGTGAGGAGCTTGAACTGTATGTTCTCACAGTGCTTGCATGGGCTTCCTCGCATGCAGCCTATGCGTGAAAGTTTTAAGCGAGTTATGAAGCCAAAGGACACGCCCCTGAAAACGCCAGTCATCCAGTGGTGAGAGAGGACAGTCAAAACAAGCAAAGGGCAGGTGTCATTTTCAGCCTCTGCGTTCCCCTTTGCAAAAATTCACCTCTGAACTTTTCCATCTGTCAGCTGTCATTCAAGGATATCAATGCAAGCAGATGGTGAGGAGTGCCAAGCACATAGACTACTCACAGTAAGTTTGAAACTATCGGCTTTTGGGGTTGGAATTTCAGCACGTACTTAAAATGCACATTTCCATTCATTCTAAACTGGAGAGTTTTTTTTTGTTTTTGTTTTTTTTAATGCATGGGCCCAACTGTTTCTGTTTCAGTACTTTTTACAAAACTTGCAGTTCTAACAATGTGCTGTGAATGGCAACATGCAAAATGGGTCCAGTCCATGAATGGACCAGTGAAATTCACGGTTCAATTAGAATATATATTTAAAAATCTCCCCTTCGTCACTCTGATCACATTTTGGCATTACGAGACCAAGACGACAACACCTAACAATTGATCAAGGATGTTCTTGGAGGGGAGTGGCCACTGAGGTGAGAGGGGCTTCAGTAGCCTTCAACAGAAAAGGGGATGGGCGGGTACATCCTGGGAAATGGATTTGTTGATTCATGGATCAAACATCTGTTTTGAAGTTTGCCATTCAGCTCCTTGTTAGACAGCAAGTTGTGTAAAATGCACCGAAACGTTCACAGTTGGACATTTGCATTCCAAAGTTTGGAGAACGTCAAATTCTGTGAAGGTTATACAGAGCTGTCCTGATTTTTGCTTTGCCACGTGAACAAAAATTTGAGAGCTTGTTTGTGGCAGTGAACCCAATTCGCAGCAAACATCGGATAGGCCGATTCATATGAACAACAACCCTCCCTCCCCACAAAGGCTTAAAGCTTTTTAATGCCACTCCCAATTGAAGTTCACCATCAAACTAACCAGAGAGAATTACACATCAAGTATTTCAAACAACCACATAGCTTCCTTTGCCTTGGGAAAGTCCATCTTAAAGTTAAAAAAACAATGCCAACTCTATGGCCAAATTAACAAATCACCTCAATGTTTCAGGTGTTGTTGGCATTTAAGCAACACATTTGAACAAACACAAGACCACCAGTCACGGACATATTCATTATTCTTTGCAAAACATGAATATTAGTGCAGCTTACAGGGCTTCATGGTGGCTGTCTCCATCTACGGTGGACCCTCACATACTGTACTCTGTTCTACCATTCACTGTCACAGACTGGTGGGGTAGGTGATCGGGGGTCACCCCTATTTTCAAGGACAATACTTGTTGGGCTAACGGTTAGCCCAGTGGTTCTCAATTATTTTCTGTCATGCCCCCCCAAGGAAGAGGAAAACATCTCGCGCCCCCCCCATGACTATAAATACTATCATTTGTCTATAAAATTGTTATAAGTACACCTTTGCATAACACTGTATCCTTATTAACGTATAAGAGAATAAAAAAAGAAAGAAATATGGACCAACTTTATGGACCAACTTACAACAAAGAATGGCTTTAGTAACTGGAGCAGAAAAGATTTAAAGTGCATTTGAAATTCAAAAATAACATTAAATCCTTAATTTAACAATAAATATTTTTGACGGACCATGTCAAACCATACGATACTGAAAAATAAAATTCCATAAAGTCAATAACTAATAATGCATTCGAACTAATCACCAACATTATCTCAGGAACACAATATTAAAAAGAAAACTTTAACCAGCAAAACAAAAATATATAAAATAATTTGTGCTTCTTTTTTTTTTTTTAATCAAAGATGATGTCTGGATTAATGGCTACAATGAGCACGTTTTGCAATGCACAGCTTTTCGAAGCGAGGTTTGAAGCAGGACCCAGCAACTCTCGGCTCCTGCTCAATGTTGGGAGTCCGGGACCTGTATTTTAGTTTACTGAATTAGCAGTCACAAAGCGGCATGATTGTTGGCAATATTCGGCACGTTTTCGCAGAAAAAAACTCAAGCAGTTTATGAGCGTGATTGGGGTGTCATGTCTAAGTGACGCCTTAATTTATTTGGCTTCATGCTGTCCGCTACCAAAATGTTTAGACACTGTAAGCACATCGATCTTTCCTCGTCTGCCACCGCAGTCACATTGTAGTGATGTGTCGTTCGCGAACGAGCCGGCTCTTAGAGCCGGCTCTTTGAAGTGAACGATGGGAGCCGGCTCCTCATTGGGAGCCGGTCCGAATAGGAGCCGACTTTTTTTTTCTCCTGTTTTTTTTCCCCCCCTTCGGTTAAAGCCGTACCTGATTGGTCAAGATCCGTGGTAGAAGAGGAAGGGGAGGGTTTTACACACACACACACACACACACACACACACACACACACACACACACACACACACACACACACACACACACACACACACACACACACACACACACACACACACACACACACACACGCTGCAGTTTAGAGAAGGGGGAGGGGTTAGAGAAGAGAGCAGCCAGCACACTGAGCAGCAGGCGAACAAGACAAACGAGGAGACGAGAGAGTTAGTTAGCGAAAAAAACAACACGGTGGAAAGCGGAAAGGTGAGAAAATGGATAAGAAACGCAGTGATATTTGGACTCATTTCAATTTAATTGATAGTTCAAAGGCAGCGTGTAGACTGTGCAAGGTTAAAATATCCCATCGATCAGGCTCCACAAATAACCTGCACAGGCACATCAAAAAAGTCCACCCATCAGTACAATTTGAAGAGAAAAGACAAGCAAGGGAACCAGCTATTAATGAAGGTGCTAGTGTGTCTGCAACTGTTGCTGCTGCTGCAATGTCACAACTACCTAGATGTACAACCCAGAGCTCTATGAGCCACTTTATGCAAAAAGCTATAAAACCAGCAAAACAGAACACAATTGACGAGGAACTGGGTAAAATGATTGCAAGTGATTTTCAGCCATTTTGTGTTGGCTGCATGTTGTCGCAACATCTGTCCCCTCAGAGAGAATCCTCTCCAAAACAGGGCAAATATTAACAGAGAGGAGAAACAGGATCAACCCCTCAAAGCTGAGGCACTTGGTTTTTCTTCATGCCAATCTTTGCGAAAGACAAGCTAAAACCTTTACCTGGATGCTGCTTTTTTCTTTTTGTTTTACAAATTTTAATTTATAATTTGTTGTGTGGTATTCAATGCTTACTTATGTTGTTTTACTGTAAATAGTTAAAAGCTTATAAATATACACATTCAGAGATTGGAACTTTTTGACGACCTTGTTTTGAGATGGGTCTTTGTACTTTGTTGGTTTTTCTTAATACTTACTTGGTTTTTCTTAATGCCAATCTTCGCTAAAGACAAGTTAAAACTTTTACCTGGGTGCTGCTTTTTTCTTTTTGTTTTACAAATTTTAACTTATAATTTATTGTGTGGTATTCAAAGCTTACTTATGTTGTTTTACTGTAAATAGTTAAAAGCTTATAAATATACACATTCAGATATTGGAACTTTTTGTTGACCTTGTTTTGATATGGGTCTTTGTACTTTGTTTTTATTTTTGTAGCACTCCATGTTGTACTCCATGTTGAGTATGTTCAGAAGAATATACATAAAGCCATATAAATAATAAATATTTGATATACTGTCTATTTTTTGCATTAGTAATTCATTTTACGCATAATATTACGTTATTTTTGGTAGTAAATTAATTTAAGCAACAAAAAAACTGAGGAGCCATTTGGGAGCCGAAAGAGCCGGCTCTTTTTAGGGAGCCGAGCCAAAAGAGCCGGCTCTCTAAAAGGAGCCGGAATTCCCATCACTATCACATTAAAGCCAAGCGCTACATACGCCTCGTCATATTTCCTCCCTGAGAACGCTCCCTGCGCAAACTCTGCCAATGAGAGCGCCACTGCCCCCTAACATAGTGGAGGTGCAACTGCATGTTATTTCAGGACAGTAAAAAATGAAAAAAGCATGTTCCCCTGAGGTCAAACGCTCCCCCCCTGACGGAGCCTTGCGCCCCCCCAGGGGGGCGCGCCCCACTATTTGAGAAACACTGGGTTAGCCCAACAAGTATTGTTTACCTGTTTTTCCACCAATGCATTTATCGTGGGCGTCAATTATAAAGATACACTATATTTTCGCAATTCGCTGGCCCACCCGGTCCCCATCCGTCAATAGCGGGGTTCACTGTATTTCCGTGTTATACTGCCCCCAGGTGACCAAGGTGCACACAACTGCAGCAATCAGTGGTTTATCAAATGGATGATAGCTAAAGTACACCATCATCGAGTGCTGTTTTCCTTTATTATTTTTTAAGTGAACAGATTGACCTCTTTGATTTCAATCGGGAGAGATTTGAAACGTGTGCTTTAAGGTACAAATGTAATCATGAAATTACATAATTTTAAAGCACCACTGGAATGCATTTGTGGTTTATATTGGAATTTGACAATAATAGCCAAACAATTTTATGAATAGTACAATACATGAATGTAAATTAGTGAAGATGTATTGTCCGGCTCGGTAAACTCATACTTTTTTTTTAAGTCTAAACATTCATCAAGCCTTGTGTATGGTATTGAAAGTTGTAAAGCATATTTTGCCTTATTGTCTTCATTTGTCTTTTCTTTTTAGTGCGTGCATTGATTTAGATTCAGCCAACGATGAAGGTAAAAGTCCAACTGGTATTTTTTTGACTGATGCATCCGTGGGGAAAAAACATCTGATGGTGTTTTTTGTGAAGCAGGCGAAAGCGAGAAGACCTGGGCAGCAAGTGAGGCATGAAGGGCCGTGCCCAGTTGTCATACGATCCGACAGCGACAAGGAGGGTAGACCAATCTTTGAAAAAGTGGATATCTTTAGGGACAAATAGTCCACCACAAACTTCTTTGTATTATGTTGAAATGATCTAAAATTGCATCCACGTGTTTGTCATTCAAGTGTACAGTAGAAGCAGGATGTGCTTTAATTAACATCCCGTTCATTGTCCTTTTGTGTAATATTGAGGGTCTATTTTTTTCCCCGTGTTTACCTGATTTTGCAACCATTTAAATTTAATTAATTGACAAGATTTTTAAACGGCATTAAATCACTGCATCCGCAAGATTGTGACTGAGTGAAAACGTACCAAATAAAAGATTAATTCTCCTAGCAATCAGGATCAACCCTTGAATCACCTATTAGCAGGCAAGGGTTGCCATCTAGTGGTCATTCAATGACAACTGATTTCTTTCAATTAAGCACCAAACGCGCGCGCATGCGCCCACAAATAAATGTATTACTAAATCGTAAAGAATTGCTTCTTTTTTTTTTTGCTGAATCTGGCAGTCAAACGTATCACGTTATGTAATACCTATAACTTGTTTTTTTCTGATGTAGGAGCAATACGCTAATGCAAATACATTCATTTTACAGTCAGAGAGGATGAATGATTTCACGATCGCGGATGACATACAAGATATTTAATGTAGGAAAAAAACCCCCATTACAAATGTCAGAGAACAAACAACATTTTAAAAGCAACTGCTTAAAAAGACTTGCAACAATGGAAATCCAAGATGGAAAAAAAGTGAAAAGTCCACAAACTGGTCTCAAAAGCAACCTATAAAAAAATTAAATCTACCACGGGAGGGATGTGGGTCCACGGAACTTGGCTCCAACAGTCTTGAAGGCCTGAGCTTCTGTTCTATTGGAGCGAGGCAAACGACAATGGCAAATGAAAAACACAACTTTCCCACAACCGGCCATGTGAATGACTTACCCCTGAACAACTGTTTGGCCCCAAATAAACGGAGGGGCTGCTTCGTCCAGCTCTGCATAACAAACAGAATCAAGTCAAAGTCTGAGTGGAATCACATAGCATATACAGAAAGGCAAAGGCAGTGACTTGAGAATGGAGTTGCATCATGTTTTCTGATGCTTAATTCTATTCCCAACCATCACCATAAAAAAATATCCATTATCGTGTACTATATAAAGGGTGGTTGACTGATTAACACGTCCAGCTCAGAGTGCAGAGGTGCAATGTTCGATTCCGGCTCTGGCCTCCCTGTGTGGAGTTTGCAAGTTGTCCCCGTGCCTGCGTGGGTTTTCCCCGGGTACTCCGGTTTCCTTCCACATTCCAAAACCATGCATGGCAGGTTAATGGAATGCATGCCATGCAAAGGGACGCTAAATTGTCCCTCGGTGTGAATGTGAGGGTGGATGGTTGTTCGTCTATGTGTGACCTGCGATTGGCTGGCAACCAGTTCAGGGTGTCCCCCCGCCTACTGCCCAAAGACAGCTGGGATAGGCTGCAGCATGCCCCGCGACCCTCGTGAGCATAAGCAGATCAAAAAATGGATGGATGTACTTTAGAAAACCATCCATAAAACAGAATTCAAAAAACGTTTTTGCCACACGGCATGACCTGAATGGCCATTGTGCTCCACCTGGATGCAGTCTAGAACCGACAAATGGACATATTTCATAGTTCATTTAGACACCAACTCATCTCAGCTCACCAGTAGGGCACTAATATCAGTCTTTTATACGTACAGTATAGGATAAAGGTTATGATTGACTCAGGGACATGCGGTCATTGCAGACAGAGCATGTCAAGAGCTAAAAAAAAAGATGAGTCTTTTTTTTTCCATTTTAGTTCCGTGCTCAGTGCTTTATATTCATGTTTTTTAAACCAATAACTGAATCCTTAAAATAGCTGAATTTGTGTATTGCCTGTTCAAATACGCGGACTAGATGGGAAGAAGTCTTGCGCCCTAAGAAAATCAGTCTGAGCAAGAAAAAAAAAGTGTTACAGATCATTATGCCGACACAAATCTCATCAAGAGTTATATTTGCCAAGCTCTAACATTTTCTCACCGCTGAATATCTCACTCCAAGGGAGAAATAGTGACACATTTCTTGTTTCACACAAATTTAAGCTTTTAGAAGGCAAACTAGCTTGCTGACCTAAGTGGGGCCAGAAAGAGGATGGACATGTTTCCACTTTTGTCCAACATTTTGGGAAACTTCCCTCAAGCGAAGATTTTAGGTCAACAAGTTCATTTGCGTCTGCGGTTATTTTCAACATAAAGTGAAACTCGCTGTTTTATGCTTAGTTTGACAGTGAACTTCAACTGGGAGTGGCAATAAACGTCTTAAAGCTTCTTTATTAAAATTTGGTCACTATTGGCCAAAAGTTGCTTGCTGTTAAATGAGTTGAGTTCACTGCCACCACATAGCACCTGTGTCGACAATTTTTTACTCCCAAATCAAAGTGAAAAAATCTGCCCAATGACAGCTTGCATCTCAAAACTCAGTCTAAAAGAGATCATGAGAGGCATCCCTAACTCGGAAAAACTCACAAGTTGGGGTGCTGCATAAGCAACTTACAGTACAACTGCAGTTTACATGCGTGTCATTGAAAAGTGATTGGAACCGTTTTCAATCTTACCCGTTTCCCAGTCTTCGGTCACGGCTGCGGTGAACTGGGATCTGACCGGAACGTCCCATTTCCGTTCAGCTCCAACTGCGAGCAAAACGGACATCAAGTCAAAAGCCACACGCCAAACCACACAACATTGTCATCTTACCATCCTTTACGCCCACGGAAATCCTGTTGGGGCAGGTTTCAGTGTGGCGGGCCAGCTCATGCCTGGGGAGCAGGTGGCAGGCGTTAAAGGGGCAGGTTTTGAGCTCCTTGGCCAGTTTCGGATGGTTCTGCATCAGTAAGAGATGAGTCGCGGTTAACCTACAATCAACTGTGCATTCAGGCTGATGTCTTTGTGAGGACAGTAGACAGGAACCTAAACTTTAAATATCTAGAACAAAACCCTCAACATGAATAATATTCAGACCCACGATAGCAGTTTTACTCTCTTTTCACCTGTCATCTGAGCTTTAATGACACACTTTAGTTGACACATGGTTGTTTAAGATTTTGGCACGACAGTGCCACAGGTCTAGGAAGTGAATAGAATGTCCCACGTACCCCCTGCAATGTGCTCACGTACCCCTGGTTGGGAAACACTGCATTATACAGGGATGGCAATGGCTCGTGATGAAAAAAGCGGAAAGGGGCGTGGCCTGGACGGGGCGACCAATCACAACAAGTAAGACATCATACACGTCCAATCGCAGGGCTGTTTACAATCGGAAGATGGAAAGACTGGTCGCGAGAGCTCGTGAAAACTCGACCATAAGGTACCTGACCCCCCCTAAAATTTTCTCAACGGATTTAGACGATTCACAAAAATGATCAATTTAAGAAATAAAACGGCGGATTTCCGCGTATCCGCGGAAAATTGCCATCCCTGATTATAGAACACCCAAGAAAGGGAAAATGGTATTGAACATACTTCAATGCTTTCAAATTCACATGACTGTCTGAGGGAGTTGCATCATCGTTTTCAGCACACCGACAACTCACATGCCCGTAAACAGCATGGGGAAGGAGAGAGAGAGAGACAGAGAGATGCATTTTCAAGATGCAAGTACTGTTATAGTACTACTAGTTTGAGTTTGTGTCAGCTAAAAACCAAAATAGGGTTTGTTGCACACACACTGCGATGTTAGAGTGTGATTGATGTAGCTTCAATAACACTGCCGGATTGCAAAAAAGACCATTTTTTAATTCAAAAACCAAGTAGCAAATTTCTGAGGGACTCATTATTAAATTAAAATAAGTCAAATGGTTGTCAATTTTACTAAAAACAGTAACACACACATTCCTACTGTTAAAAACACACTTCCAATTCGGTGGCAAAAGCAGGTGTCTTTTTTTCTTTAAGTAGAGTTGTTGGCATCTGCTGAATGTAACAACAGTGACTTATACGATGCGTATGTGGAACTGGGAGTCGCGGCTTGGAATTGAAGCGGATTTAGATGGGACAGGAGAAGAGAGCCAATTTCTCTTTTTTGTTAATGGATGCTACAGCTTCTTGTTGCTTTCCAGCTTAGTTTGTAGCAGATGTGTGCACATTCCACCATGATGTATTTGATCCACTGATGAAAAGGACACTTTGATTTGCTCCTCTTTCATCTCTTACTGCTTCAAACAACAAAATGAATGGAGGAAAAGTGGTTACGATGGCACGACTGTGTTTTAATGTGTTGTATTATTTTGTCATTTTATGTTGTGTTCTTTTGATGGCGGCGCGGGCACCCGCAGCGACTCCTCTTGTTGTCTGTTTAAGAGGGAGGAAATTTCAACAGCACATTTGACAATAAAGTTGCACTTGATCCTTGATTATAGTCTAATATACATTTTAAAGCAAGTAAAGTTACTTTTTCAAGGTAACTGTGGCGACACTGCAAAGAGTGGCGCGGCCGAATGGGGGCAGTGTGCTGGGTTGTGCAACAAGTCGGCGACTATTTTTGCTGCCATTAAATTTGAATGTTAGGGGAAGAGTGTCGCAACATCACAAATGTGATCGCCAATCAAAAAATACCATGTTACATCACATGAGGCCTCACAACAAAAACTATGGTTGCAGGTAGGCTACGAGTTTAGATCCAGTCAGTGTGATGTGAGGATGCTGTTAAGGAGTCACATACAGTAAGAATTGGGGACATGGGAGCTAGGTGAGAGACAACTTCAGGAATTACTGTGGCCTGCGATAGTGTTCGTGAAAAAGAGCCATCAATTTACTATTTGTTCACAGACACCCCACATGCTCTTATTTTGACTAGGTTTCCTGTTCTATTGTCTGATCCCGAGCTTCCGAATTGTAAACGAAGGCTTCTTACATACACTGCTTTTCTTGCGCGTGCATTGAACGTCACTCGAGTCGAACCACCGCACCCGAGGAACGGTGAAGAGCCCTTCTAAACCCGATCAAAAATATTTCGGCTTTAAAAATCATGACTTCAAAGGGCAAGTTACTGATGTCACAGCAGCGCACACAAGAAAATGAACAGTACAACAGAATGTTCGGACAGCAAAAAACGGTAAATACATCAGATACATGTTGTTTGATGTTCATTCCTCAGTGAAAGGATACATCAATATCAACATGTGACTCGAGGAAAAAAACAACTCACCTGCTTGCATTTCAAAAGGTGATAGGAAAGGCGACAAGCCCGGATCTGGTGACTTTTATCGAATGGACACTGCTGAAGTTGATCCGGATCAAAGTTTGCCTTTTCAACTTTAACATGAGACAACAAATGATCACATTATGTTCACTGTGAATGATGCAGTCGAAGTTGTGCCGTTTTATTTACTGGGTTCTACATCCAAAGTTCTCTTTGATGTGCAGGCCAGCAGAGATGGTCCAGTGCTGCTTCCAAACCTGATGGTGGTCATGTTCCCAGATGGCCTTTGAATTGTAAAATAGTCGGAAATTAGATTTGTTTATGTTGCCAAGATCCCTTGGCAACATTTGTAAGATATTTACCCGGGGTGTAAAGATGTGTTTCTTGACCATTACGTAACTTATTGATATTAAATTTAAGGATTGGAAAGCGAGTGATGTATCACTTTTTTTTAACAATACAATTTGATACAATGGCGATTTTGATCATTATTGATACGGCAACAAGAGCTTTTCTGCAAACAACCCTAAACTAATAGGAGGTAACTCCACATAAACAATGGAATTTTCTTAATTGGATTTTATTTTAAACACAACTCTGCTTTGCCGATACCAAAAAAAAAACAAATCCAAAATCACAAGCGAGTTCTCTTGATATTCCAGCATAAACACGATCCACTGGTGAAAAGGACACTTTGAGTCGCTCCTCTTTCATCTATAACTGCTTCAGATGAAAAGGACACTCTGAATTGCTCCTCTTTCATCTATAACTGCTTCAGACAACAAAGTGGATGCAGGAAAGTAGTTAAGATTGCACGATTGTCTGTGTCTAATGTGTTGTCTAGTATTATTTTGTCATTTTATGTTAACTTTTCTTTTGATGGCGGCGCGGACACCTGCAGTGGCTCCTCTTGTTGTATGTTGTGAGAGAGAGAAAGAAATTTCATCTGTGCTGTATGACAAACAGCACATTTCACAATAAAGTTGTACTTGACTTGATACTTGATAGTCAACATTGTCTGGCAGCAAGATAACACATAGATTTCACCCAACCAACATATCTGTTGAAATTTAAGAAAGTCATAGATAGATACGAATAGCAGTTGTAGTGAATCAAGCGAAACAGGCCATTTGTTTAAACACAAAACAGCTGTGGAATAATTTGACAGAATTTATTACAGATAATATTTACCCCCTATTCTCCCTACTCTGAAAAAAAAAAACCCCAACATCTTATTTGGCATTGTTGAATATATTAAGAGTGCCCATGCACAATTTTACTGAATAAAGTTAATAATTTTAGTAAAAGTCTACGTCTATATATCAAAATACACACATAATAAACCAAATTCTGTTGATTTTTTCGGATACATCATTTTTCAAATTTGTTTGTACGACACGAAAATCTCTGAAGATATATAATTATTAGAAATTCTAAAATATAATTAACTTGGTCTCCGTATGTTCTTTTGTACTTCTATTTGATTTTGATACATTTTGTAAACTCCCTGGCGTGTTTTAAGAAGTTCATGATATATAGGTTGGAATATTCTTCATGCATTGTATATTTTGTTCTTGGCAACATCCGTGTCTGTTTGTGAATTTAACCGTTCAATAAATTTAAAAAAAAAGCGCCCCCATTTTGGAATGGTAAAACGTGCAATACGTACAATCTGGTAGTCGACGTGAGAAAATGGGACGAGGTGGCACAAATTACCGCTGACACGATGAACGCGACGAACTTCGTTGGATTGTGGCTACACTAATTTAAACAGAAACACTTGAACAATTGATTCCTCGCACAAAACGATTAGGGTCTTATTCGGTCCGCTTTATGAGGTCCTAAAAGTACATTGCCGCCACCACCTGGACTGGACATGTCACTGCCGTTCCTGTTTTTTCTTTTTTCCCCTCCAACCTCAATCAGTCCATTAATCAAGTACCGGTATTTGTACTTAGTCAGTTGACTTAAGTACATGTATTCAATTCTCCAATAGTTTTTATTTGAGTTAGGGTTACTCTCTCTGTCTCATGGCGAACCATACGTCGCCTCGGGCCCCGTCTGCGTGAGGGAACGCCAAAAGGCATTAAAAAAAAACGCTCGTCATACTTGCCAATTTTGCTGATTCATGCGGGAGACTCCACATGAATCATTTTTTATTTTCATTTTCCGCGAGTGTCACGATTTTACAATGAAAACAAAATTTATATTGTGGGGAATGTGAACCGACACCTCTTCGCCAAGTGGGTGGGAGACTGCTTCTTTTCAGCGAAGCCATGAGACAACTCATCCTCAGACGCAGACTGTCAATACAGTACAGTATTTTGAAACAGATTTAACGCCTCTACTGTATAGTTTTTTTATTGACCACGGTGACTTCAAAATCCAATGCCACCGCTGGTTGCTATGGAAACCCGGCGTCGTCGTCCCATGCGTTTCAAAGGATTAACATCAACATGAATAGAGCCGTTCTGGTCGCGCTATTTGAAGGAATGATGACTCGTAAATATAATCCATTAATTTTCAACACCGCTTATTCTGAATAGGGTTGCGGGGGAGTGCTGGAGCCTCGGGCTGAAGGGGGTCTACACTTTGAACTGGTGGCCAGTCCGTCGCAGAGCACAATAGTGAAACTTTTTCTTTTTTAATCCGACGAAATTACAGCATTTGATCTCTCTCTCTCTCTCTCTCTCTCTCTCTCTCTCTCTCTCTCTCTCTCTCTCTCTCTCTCTCTCTCTCTCTCTCTCTCTCTATATATATATATATATAAAGTATATGTATTTCCCCTAAAATGATAAGTGAATATTTTTAATATAATTAAATATAATATAATATAAATATAATAATATAATTAAAATAATTATTGTGTGTACATGTCATTGACTAAATATTCTCCACAACGCGCTCAATTTTTATTCCGAATCAGCTTTGTATCAACTCTCTTCTCATTCATTGCCGCAGCTTCACTGTACTTTAAACCAGGGGTCCCCAACCACCGGGCCGCGGACCGGTACCGGTCCTCGGGGCATTTGGTACCGGGCCGCACAATAAGAACTTACATTTATTCCGTCGTATTTATTTTGGAATACGAAAGATATTTTATTTTGAAAAATTACCGGATTCTCCATTACATCCGGCTGTGTCACTTGACACACGTCAAACCACTCTTCTCCGTCAAGTGACTGATTACGCTAAAAACAAAACACCAGAGCTTGCTAAATGAGTAAAATAAACTGCTGGAGATCGCAAATGACGGCGGCCTCAAAAGTACGTTCGAGACAACAACTCTGCCGGTGTTCTGGATTCAAGTTATGGCTGAACACTCTGAGATTGCCACAATAGCACTGTTGCCATTTCCGACATGCTACCTGTGTGAGGCGGGGGTTTTGTGCAGCAACGGCGACTAAAACAAAATGACGAAGTAGACTCGACATGAAGCACACACTTCAGGTGTCATTGTCTCCTATTACCCCGGGATGGGACCGCCCGCTTGCAGAAAAAATCAAGCTCGGCGCTCGCACTGATTCAGCATTGTGGTGAGTTGAGATTTTCATGCACTTTGAATTTGTGTTGTATCGTATTTTGAAGGCAGTAAGACCATAGCGATCAGAGTGTTGCGGCCAAATTGGACGCTCCTTGTGTTTATCTCGAAAACCCCCCAGTGTTCATGCAGCTCTTAGCATATTATTTTGTAGTATTTATCCACCACACCTTAAATGCTGGTCCGTGAAAATATTGTCTGACATAAACCGGTCCGTGGGGCAAAAAAGGTTGGGGACCCCTGCTTTAAACTGTGTGGAAGCTGAGCGTCTCCAGCGCTGACGCTGGGCGTCGAGAGAGTTTCAGGGTAGGTTGTCCCAATGCATCGAAACGAGACGAGTCATTGGATAAATGCTGGTTTTGTCCCGCCCTTCGGACACTCAGCGTCTCTGGGAGTCTATGGGTCTATGAGTCTATTGAGCGTTTATGGGCTGGCTGGCCCGGACGCTGAGCTTTTCTGCATGATGATTGGATGATCTGTCTGAGACGGAATCTCGTTTTGATTGACAGCAAAATGAGCCAATCACCGATCTTTTGGTGGAGGCATCTGTGGGAGCATTTTTCAATTCTCATTCTGTTCTGAGTTGAGCTGGAGACTTCTGATAATCTTAGCGACACTCTCTTTGTTGAAAACGACTAGCGACAGATTAATATTTTATTTCTGGTGTGTTTTATTGTTTTTATTTATTGTTTTTATTGTTTATTGCTTGTTTTCGCAGACTGACTTATATCACCACAGTTAAGACCCTGGAAAAGACGCCTTGTTGGTCTGACTGGGTCACAGATCATTTTCTTGAAAAGGAACGGAGAATAGAATTCACGAATCAATAAACGGACACATTTTATGATGTAGGCCGAAATTGAGTTTCCCCTCCTTGACAGACCAGCATCCGCCACTGATATATACAGTATATATATATATAGAGAGAGAGAGAGAGAGAGAGACAGAGAGAGAGCGAGAGCGAGCAGACCTGGGCATTTTGCGGCCATTTTGGTTGACTCTGACCGGCCCGCGTCAAGAAAACTACAAAAGAAATATATATTTTTATTTTACCTTATGCATCTATGTCCCACTGAACAAGAAAGATGCCTTCTCATTAAGGCCACTCCTATTCTGTCTGGAAGAAATCAAAACCTCGATGGCACAAAATTTCTTGAAATTCAATGAAAAGAAGACAGAGGTGATATTGTTTGGTCCCAGTGGCCCTTGTACATCCCATCCTGTAGACTTGGGCCTTAAACTGGACAGTGATTTCAAGCTTGATCGGCAAATCGGTGCCGTTGTTAAATCCAGCTTCTTTCACCTTAGACAGCTGGCCAAAATAAAACCTCTCCTCTCACATGAACACTTTGAGACAGTAATTCATGCCTTTGTCACGTCCCGGCTCGATTACTGCAATGCCCTTTACTTTGGAGTCCGCCAGTCCTCCATTAAGCGCCTTCAGCTGGTCCAGAATGCCGCTGCTCGCCTCTTGACTGGTACTCGTAAGAGGGAGCACATAACTCCTACTCTGGCATCCCTTCACTGGCTCCCCATACATTTTAGAGTTATTTTTAGGACCAGAAATTATTAGAAGTACCAAGAAGTAAACTGAGGCTCAGAGGGGATCGAGCCTTTTCTGTTGCTGGTCCCTCGCTGCCCATCTTCAAAACCCTCCTCAAAACTCACTTGTTTTCTTTGGCATTCGAATCAGCATGACTTAGATTTGTTCTTGGTTCTACTGTTTGGTGCTTTCTACCGCCTTTATTACCGATTTGTCTTACTGTTTATTGTGCATGTTAAATTGCTCCATGTACAGCACTTTGTATGCAGCGATGGCTGTTTGAAAGTGCTCTAGAAATACAGTTGACTTGACTTGACTTGACTTGATTGAATGTGCAGTTCTTTTATTTTGAATTTGTGTTTATTTCCTGTACGTACAGGTACGTAAGGCAATGGGCGCTATTGAATTTATGTTGCAGGCAGGTGACAGGGCTATAACCCCCAAAATGTCTCCTAAAAAAAGAATGGTAGATGCTGAATGCAGGGCTTTCAACAAAACATGGACTGCAAGGTATTTATATACTGAAGTCAGAGGCAAAGCGGTGTGTTTGGTTTGTGGAGACCAGATTGCCGTGTTTAAGGATTACAGTTTGAGTCGTCATGACGAGACAAAACATGCAGAGAATTATAAAAACTTGACTGATGCTGAAATGGCGTGGATATCGGAAGATTTGGTAGCTAAGCTACAAAAGCAGCAAGTTTTTTTTTTTTCCAAGCTTTACGCATCCAAGAATTCAGCAACCAAGACCAGCTTTGTGATATCCCACAAAATCGCTAAAAACAGTAAGCCTTTTGCAGAGGTGGAATTCGTCAAACAATGCTTGGTGGACTCTGCAGCATTAATATGTCCGGAAAAAAAGAAGTATTTGAGCAAGTCCCGCTGTCCAGGCGAACCGTGACGAGAAGGATCGAGGGCATTGCGGGAAATCTGGAGCTTCAGCCGCAACGCAGAATTGCAGATTTCGACTTTTTTCTCCTTGGCTTTGGATGAGAGCTGTGATGTCCGGGATACAGCCCAATTACTTGTATTTGTCCGTGGATTAACGGACTTCACGATTCCAGAGAAGCTGGCAGCAATGCGCCCACTGAAAGGAACAACGACAGGGAGCGACCTATTCACCGAGGTAAACGCGTGCATGGACACGTTAGGACTGAAATGGGGCAGACTGGTGGGAGTCACAACGGACGCTTGTCCAAATCTAATGGGGAAAAATGTAGGACTGTTGAAACGTATGCAAGATAAAGTGACTGAAATCAATGCAGATCAGAAACTGGTATTTTTGCATTGTATTTTACATCAGCATGTGTTGTGCAAGTCAGTGATTAAAATTAATCATGTAATTGATGTTGTAACTAAAATAGTAAACTTAATCAGGGCACGAGCATTGAATCACAGGCAGTATGTTGCACTTTTAGAGGAACACCAGACTGAACATAATGACATCAGCTACCACACAGCTGTCCGATGGCTCAGCCTGGGCAAAGTGCTAAAAAGAGTTTGGGATCTGAAATCAGAGATCCGAGAGTTTTGTGGAATGAAAGGCAAGGACATCCCACACCTTTCTGATGAGGACTGGATGTCAGATTTTGCATTTGCTGTGGTGTGACTGCACTGATGACTACACTGAACACCCAACTGCAAGGCAAGGGCCTTTTTGTCCATGAAATGCACAAACTAGTGAAGGCTTTCATGACAAAGTTACAGTTTCTTACAACGCAACTGGAGAGCAACAACCTCACTCACATGCAAACCCTGAAAGAAGTCACACCATCAGCTGATCACCTCCGCAGGTACTCATCCATGTTAAGAGCACTGCATGGTGAGTTTTCAAGGCGATTTGAAGATCGCAGAACATTGGAGGTTGAAATGCAAATGATTTCCTGTCCCTTTACCTGCAATGGAGATAATGCACCCAGTGATGTCCAGCTGGAACTCATTGACCTTCAGTCTGACACAGTCTGACACACTGGCTGAGCATTTTAAGTCACAGTCACTGCTGGGATTCTACTCTTCTCTTAAGGAAGAAACGTTTCCAAACATGAGAACACATGCGCAGAGGATGTTTGTTCTCTTTGGCTCGGCCTACATATGTGAGCAAACATTCTCCGTGATGAAGTTTATTTAACAAATCCATGGATAGATCTTTCCTTACTGATGATCATCTGTCAGCATGCTTCACATCTCCACCTCAGACTTTCAACACTTGTTAAAGACCAACAGAGACTAGATTTCTCTCACTGAATAAGAAAAAAACAACTGAAAAACTCTAAATGAGGTGATTTAATGACAAATGTAGTCTTTTTTTATAATTGGCTGAAAGTTAATTAAGAACCTCTTTCCGGCAATATATAAATCTCAAAATGCATTTTGGGGTGAACTGAAAATGATGACTAATATAATCATCATCATCACAAATAATTGCCCACCCCTGATATATATATATATATATGTATGTATATATATATATATAGAGAGAGAGAGATCTAAATATCCATCTATTTTCTGATCCACTTCATCCTCACAGGGGTCGTGGGGCTTGCTGGAGCCTATCCCAGCTGTCTTCGGGCGGTAGGCGTGGGGCAGCCTGAACCGGTTGCCAGCCAATCGCAGGGCACACACAGAGACAAACAACCATCCGCGCTCACACTCACACCTGGGGACAATTTTGAGTGTTCAATCAGCCTATCATGCATGTTTTTGGAATGTGGGAGGAAACCAGAGTACCCGGAGAAAACCCACACCCGGGGAAAACATGCAAACACCACACAGGGAGGCCGCAGCCGGGATCTAAACCACGACCTCTGCACTGTGAGGTCGACGTGCTAACCACTGGACCACCGCGCCTCTCTCTCTCTCTCTCTCTAACTATATCTATACAGTATACCGTATTTATATATGTCAGCGTTATCAATTACTACAATCATTTCAAAAAAACAAGTTCCATCCACGTCTGACCTTGCTCTTGTTTTGTCTTATTACCGTATCTCTTTCCAACCACATTCTCAGAAAGGTGGTTGTGTCCCCCTAACTGTTACACAGCGCACTAAGCATTCTTTATTATAAGTATGAGCATATATTTGTTAAGAGCAGAAGTATATCTTTATTAAGAGCATAAGCTGCTGCGGTGCTCGGTGGCGGGGCTTCTTGGGCTCCGCTTCCGGTGGTCAGGCTCCCCGCCTGCGCTGCACCGCTTCCCAGGAGTCGCTCCTCGTCCTTCCCGGAGGTGCATCCGCCATGGATCTCGTCGGGGCTTCCACCTCGATGGCTACAGGGGCATCACCTCCTTTTGGTCGTCCTCCCGCCGGCCATGCAGAGACAACGGCAGAAACGGCGGCCGATCCGCGGACCACGGCGTGTTGGCCGGCTTGGCTGGGTCGGCTGGTGCTCCTCGCAACGACGATGTTGCCGGCGTCAACTATTTAAAATCGCATATTCAGTATAAATTCATCTCTCCTTTTATTATTTATAATTTTATCCGTGGTTTTATTGTTCTTGTTTTGGTTGTAAAGTGTCCTTGAGTGTGTGAAATGTATATTTATTATTATTATTATTATAAGCATTCTTCATTGCAAGCATAATCAATTCACCATTATTAATAAGCAAATGTATGATAACTAAAACTAAAATACATAATTATTCCTTCAATACATGTATATACTGTATATGTATATATATATAAATATATATATACATATATATATACTGTATATATATTAGAGCTGTCAAACGATTAAAATATTTAATCTAATTAAAAATGCAACTGTCATAATTAACTCAAATTCGCAAAAAAATAATCGTGATTACTCACGCATTTTTTATCGTTTCTGAATTTCCTTTTATATTTTTTGTCCTATTTTTTCCCCATTTTAATGCTCTCATCAACATGGAATCATGAATCCGTTTTCTATGTGTAAAATGCAAATATTTACTGAAATAACAATTTCGACTTTCAATTTTACAAGAACATTTTTCACTTGGAGCAGTTATTCACACATAATCTCTCACACACGATTACTGTCCATCAACAACAGTGAAAAAAATATTTTGTCACACAACAGCTGCTTTAACAGCTCTTTTTATGGAATCAAAACAGAGCAATATAACATTATAAAGTGCACATCTAAGGTAAACTAGTACTCAGTCTATAGTGGATTTAAGCCATGGTTGCATACTTCGTTTTTCTCAAGTTGGCTTTGAACACAGCAGTCAGGCTATGTTGATTCTCTTGGTCCTTCTTGCGCGCAAGTCTCTCTACGGTTTTGTGTAGAAATCATTTCGGATGACGACACTTGTTTCGAGGACAACACTGGAGACGTTTTATTTTCGCTAAGTCGCTACCACTGCACCGCTGAACTTCACCGTCACTGTCAGACAACACAGAGAAGCCCCACCCACTCTATTAATATGGACACGGAACACTGTAACCTTCCACACAAAATAGTTCCAAACAAGTAACAATCGCGTCAGTGGCATACATCGTATACCTGTATGATACAGGTAACTTTGGTCTTGTCAGTGGAGCAATCTGGCAACTTTTTAAAAGTAAACTTTCCATTCATAAACTCTTTAAGTATCCGTTTTCGGTGTCTCGTGCTGCCGTGGCTGGCAAAACAAACATGGGCGTGGACTTCTGCAGCACACTTGTTGTTTTGGTTCTGGTGTACAGGTATTTATAGAGCAACGTAACATCCGCTTGTGACGTGTGCCGCGTTAATCTCGCGAGAAAAAATGTTATCCCGTTAAAATTCATTTAAATTAATGCCAATAAAAACGTGCTAAACTGACAGCTCTAACATATATAGCCATAATCCATGAGTTGTAAGACATTAAAGTTTGAGAAGCGTCAAAATGACGGGCCTGGTAATCCGCGTGCTCAAGGCAGCACCTCCTTTGCACTTTTTTTAAAATATTGTGTACTGTTATTATTTTTCAGTAAATTGGTGAAACATCAGGAGCGCACACTTTAATTTGATATGCAATGCATGCTACATATAATGCATTGCTGTGTAACCTCATTATTTATCCTTATCTGGTACTTATTTCATAACATAAAACTCCCCACAGGAAGGCTGGAGCCAGAATCGAACCCTGCACCTCTGCACTGTGAGGCTGATGTGGTAACCAGTTGACCACCATACCTCCCAGGAAAAATCTCATATCATAAAATATTTTAAAGAATTTTCTAACTGATCATGTGGCTGGCTCGCAGTCGATCACCGTTCCGCCAGATAGATGAACAACGATGCATTATTTTGTAGAACAATTTTTGGACTACATGAAATTGGATAAGTTCATAGTATTTACAGTACCGGTAATAATAATCATGATTGTTATCATACTAAATCTTATCGACTCCATTATTTTTAAGTTATACTGTATTTTTTAAGTTAGATCATTGATCATTAAAAAAAAAATCACATGCTGGTTGTTTATGACGTGACAAATGAAGGAGTCAGGCATCCATCCAAGGGAAAGAACAAATTAGTGTTAAGGAGCTCATATCCTATTAACGTCTTAGCATGTACGTTTTCTTTTTTTAACGTGACTAAAAGTTCTGTGAGCTGGAGATGCCAGCGTGTTGATGATTGTGAAGCACAAACACATTTGCTGTGGTGTTTATTCAATATAACAAATTGTTTCTTCTCTCCCAAAAAACACCAGGAAAACAAAAAACACAAAATCACAGTGTGTATGTGGCACTACACTTTTTGTAAATCCAAATAAATAGCAAGCATTTCAAAAGACTTCACAGGACACCGCCGTGAAAAGCATTTGATTAATTCATAGTCTGTTTCATAAGGCCAGCGGAAAACTGCCAGAGGTAGAAAGAAACAGAGGAATCTTTGCAACTGTCACATCTGCAACGTGGAACAAGTCTTCTTGGAAATGATACACACTCATCAATGGTGAAAGCGATGTCACATGATGATGAGTTAGGAGTAAACTTATTTCAGATGTCACATAGAAACACACAGAAGTTTCTGTGGTCCTACCTCAGACTTGGGCAAAAGCAAGCAAACAAAAGACCTGAATCTCAAGATAAGGTACAGTACCGGAATATGAAGGATCAGAGGTAAACGTTCTTCCCTTTCACTTATGCAATTGCATTTGTCTTCCTCATTCTTCCATTCCTGTTTCAATCTCAGAACGAAGAAACTAAGTTCTCAATAAGTGGAATGCGGTACTTGTTTGTACTTATGAAAAAAAAACAGATGCATGCTTCACTGTAATTTGTCTTCCCCTTGGAACTGACGTTGTGTTCATTTGTATTTAGTTTTCACCATGTTTGACGGCTGCACATGGTGTCTGACGGTACCAATCTGCATGTAAAGTGAGGATCCCGCCTGAAAAGCTCTCGCCTGCAGACTGAGCGTGTCATGTTCTGTCTTGATTGTGTTTCAGCTCCAGCTGCAGTGGAGGGCGTTTCCCTCCAGTGTGCCGTGTTTCCCCATCAAGCCTTGCTGTGTATTTAACGGCTGCTTGGTCATTGTCGGATTATTGACCATGCCCTCTGTTGTGCTTCAAGTGTTGTTTTCTCGACCTCTCGATACTATTGGTCGTCGCTCACGTTGTGTTCACAGATCCTTGCTTGTAAGTATTTTTGTTATTCAATTGTTGCTCTTGATCAATGTTTTCGTGTGATTGGACTTTTGATATTTCGTTTGTGTATTCATGGTGTTCTATTGAACCTTGCCTTTGCAAGTGCTTTTTGTTTTCGGTATCATTTTTCCTGGCTCCTTGTGACCAGCGATTTCAGTTTATACTTTGTCGATGTGATTTTTTTCTCAAATAAATATTTCTGCAATCACACTGTGCCTGAGCCTGCATTATTCGGGTCAGTCTGAACCTGATAAAGCTCAGGAATAGCGAAAATATTTATTGATAAAATGAGCAGATTTTTTTTCCTGTGGATTAAAATGTTTTAAGATTTTAAAATGATGTCAATCAAATGAACAGACAAAAAGCCTCCCTACTGTACATATGACTCCCATTGGGCCTCATTAACAATTGTGAATTTTGTGTGTATAATTTGATTCACAGATCTGTGATTCGTTAATCAAATGTATGTTCCGACTTGAATTTGTTCTTACTCTGCAGACAACTTTAGACAATGCATATGCAGAAATAATAAAGGGTCAGCGTTTTTTTTTTGGGTGGGGGGGTTGAAAAAACACTTTTTTTTAACCTAAGATGGTCAACATATTTAAACAACATTAATTAAAACGGTAACAAAAATGACTGAAAATGGAAATTTGCTGATGAGTTTACGAAATGTCCAAGAGATGGACGCTTCTCCACCATACATGTACTCACAACCTTGAAGTTTCAATTTAACGCTAAATGTACAATACAACATATGGGCATGTCAGTGAAATCAAACACTCATCTTTACTCATCCATTGTAAGACAATATCAAAAAGGGACCAACAAAAAACAATATAACCTGTAAATGACAGTTTAATGTCATCACTTTAACATTCGTTCCATTCACATATGCCAACTATGACCGAGTTTCTGATTACAGCCATTATTCGCTCCTCTTGTGGAGTGAGATCAGGTGTCTTCTTTCAATTTCCTTTTCATTAGTTCTCTTCTCCGATGTCCCTTTCTTTCCATCCAGCTTAATTCAGCCACATTTTTTTCACAGGGGTCACGGTGCGGATGTCAGGTGACACTACATTGACAGCCTCCGTGATCGAGGCCCAGTTATGGATTTTGTTTGTCATCCACACTCTGGTGTAAACCCTTTGAATAAGCGGCATTTTCTTTGCTTACGTCATTGACACGATAACTTCAATTTCCCCCTTGCTGCAATGTCTCTCGTAACTTCAAACCTCCTCGCCGATCTCATTTTGATGCATTAAACGGATGTCCTTATATAGGAGATTAGGGGTGGGGTTGATGCAGATCGCAGGCATGAGCCTATCAATTAGAATGAATATGCATGGTGGGGAGAAGAAAATATGCCGCACGTCATGAATCTAATCATGATTTTGCGTGTCCACTGAACTTGTGCACAGAGTAAGAACATTTCTCTGCATTTGGCAGTGAATGAGGCCCATTGTGAATGAAAGAATGACTCACACCATAAAACAAATCGAACAAAGTCCACCACAACACTCGCACATCAATTCCATCACTTCAGCGTCTGTCCTCTTCGTTGTGCTGTGAGATCAGCAAACTGATTGTCCTTCACTCACAACTGTGCTCCGCAGTCTGGGATCTTGTGACTTTGCTCTGGGTGGACATTTGTCGCTGAGTAGATCGAAATGGACGAGCAAAGCAGAAGGTTAGGGTGCTGCCGGAGCTGCAGTCATAATTTCCATCCTGGTTGGAGACACAAAGAGAACTTGAAAGGGATGCGATACTAGTTGAATCTATTTGCTCTGAACCAGCACGCGCACACGCAGGTGTGGTCCTGCCTGTGGCTCAAACTCGGGTGGAGTCGAGTGCACTAACTATCGAGATAAAATGCTCGGGCTGCACCAACTTTTGAGGTGAGGTGAGTGAGGTTCAACCAAGGCACATTTGCACAGTGCAAGGGCATCTGTTACAGTGGCACGCAGGAAGGGAGAACTGGGACTATTGTGCTCAACTCACCTCAGCCATGGGAGATCTCAGGCTGTATGTAGCACCATTGATCCTGCTTCTCCGTTTGGGCTCAGTTTCCCTTTGGGCACGACTGACCTCTTCTCTCTGCCTCATGAACCTGTGGTTGACTATCTTGGTGACACCGTCATTCCTCGGCAACGAGGACGCAGAAGCCCTCATGGGAATGCGCTCTAGGCTGCTTTTCATCTTCTGGGCCGACCCCGGTCTGTCTGCCCGACCACTCACACGGCGTAGAAACTCGGTGACCAAACCCCCTGCAGATTTGTTGGGGGGCTTTAGATTCTGGCCTGGGGGCTCACGAAGAAGAGGGCTGAGGTTCATTCCTGCAGCAGATCTGTGACTCATTTGGCCAGAGTGGCTTTGGTGATTCCATAGCGTTCGATCATGTGTGTGTGCTGTAGATGTGGGGCTTAAGTTTGAAGATGCACCGGATGTTGATTGACTTCGATACAGTTTCGGCGAGGAGGCGGTGAGTCTGGACCTTTCGGTTCTAGTTGTTAGTCTGTCCAGTGAGGTGGAGATGCTGCGAGAGCGGGAGGAGACTAGAGAAGAGTTGACCGCCCGAGAGGGGCTGTTTCTCACCGTGACAGGACCCTGGGGTCCTTCGGTCTGCAGGCCGATACTCACCATCAACGGCCTCATATGAGTCTGCGTACTGGAGCAGGCCATGTCTACTCCTTGGCCCGCTAATCTTGTTCTGCTCACCTGTGAGCCGCTGTGACTCCCCTGCCTCCAGCCAACAGCCATCTCCTTCATGTCGTCGCTCAGGTTGGCTGAAGAGCCGACACAAAGCATTGAAAAGGAGGTCGGCGGCGTCCACCAGGGAGACTGCGTGTCAGATTCTCTGTCACTTTCGGGGCTTTGCTTAAGCTGAGCTAGCTGGACTCTGCGCTTGGACGGGGGGCTGTAGTAAATGCGCAGAGCTGACTTCTCTGGAGCAGTGTGGCTTTTCTCCATGAACATCTGGTCAAAATCAAGATCAGGGAAGCTAAGTGGCATGATTAGATGGTCCCACGTCTTAACAGGCTGCTCCTGGTCAAGCAGGGCAGCCTGCTGGCTCAGATAACACCAGTTCTTCCTCTTGTAGGCTTGTGGAGAAAACTGGCGCTGAAGTTTCTGCCTTATGGAGCTGCACATTCTGCAAATACAAGGGGGGGGGGGGGGGGTTAAACCACAACCAGAGCAATCTCATTGGTGTAATGAAGGGTGTCCAAACTATGGGGGCCACCAAAGACCCTCTGCCTTTTTTGGAGGGGGGGGGGGGGTAGAAGAAGCACTTTTCACACAGTTTGTGCTGTTGTTTAAAACAAATTAGGGTGGGACGTGTGATCAGTGGGGTTGAGGCATGTTTAATTAATTCCAGGTTAAAAATGTCAAGTGGGAGGGAAAAAGGGTTTAGACGCCCCAATGTAAATGTAGCAATCACTAACCTGTCAGCGTCAGAGCGTCCCTCAGCAGTGACAACACCACTGACAGCACACTGAGAGGGAGTGAAAAATACATCGTATTGTTAAACATGGAAATTATGTTTCATCTGAGTCAATTTGATTCCCACAAAGCAAGACTGTTCAATACCGATGACAGGTCATATTGCATTATACATCATAGTTGGTGTTTATTTTTTTATTGGAAATGGTTACAACAAACTACCCTTATAATGTACAGATTCGTTATGTCTCTCGAGGTATGTTGTAACGAGGTTCGACTGTATTATAGTAACATAATACAATCGAATGTAAAGAATTAAATGGTTTGCGCATCATCATCATTTCACTGAGACTCCTTCTGGTGTCTGCAACTTGGCCACCAAGAGGCAGTATTATACAGTCATGAAAAAAACAAAGAAGAGTTGCAGTAATACGAGTTGTTTTTTTCTAGAGAATAAAGAATACAGTATATGCCTGTTAGTATTGCCACATTGTCTGTCTACATGTGTTGAGGCACCATTTGTGCACATTTGAAATTTTACATTTTAGAGTTCATTTTAAGAGTCTTTTATTTGTCTTTAAATCTTCCTATGGTCTCACCCCACCTTACCTCTATGAGCTCCTCCACCTTTAGTTACCTGCCCAGTGCCTCAGATCAGCGACGAAGTGGAGCCTCAGAGGGGATCAAGCTATTGTTTTTCTTTTTGCCTTTTTTGTGCTCAAGGCTCAGATAACAAACAATCACGGCTGATGTGAAGTTCGCAAGCTGAGTCGTGATCGGTCGTTACCTGAGCTTTGAGTACTTGTGATATCATTTTCAGCCGACAGCAAATGGCAAAATGTTCATGTTGTTCATGAAAGATTAACGAAGCTATCAAATTCAGGAGAGCCAAATATGACCTTTTTACTGCTGAAAATGGCAAAATTAGTACAATATCCCTTTAACGCTCCTCAGACCGGAAGAAAAAAAGGAAAATAAGGCTCAGAGTCTGAGCACTAGGAAAAAAAAAAAAAAATTTAAACAGGAAGTCAACTTCAAACTTTTCTTTACAATAATATGTTTTATGCAGCCATGCTACTCTAAACACAGCATTCTGATTAATATTGTGTTTGTGGAATATGAATTAAGCAGTAAAATCCACCTGTTTTTGTCCATCCCATGGGGCAGCCATTTTGCCACTTGCTGTCGACTGAAAATGACATCACAGTTGCTCCGGGCTCAGGTAACAACCAATCATAGAGCAAATTGTATTTGAACCCTGCTGGGCTGTTTGGCTGCAGCCACGATAGGAGCTTAGCCCCAATACGCTGGCATAAGTCCACTCGTGGTGCTTGTCGCACTGTCAAGAGGGCGTCCAGCCAGAGAGACGGATCATCAGCAGGGCTTCCCAATGCATTCCAAAGTGGGAGGAAACGTCCTCACCTCTGTTGCCTTGTTCCGAACACCAATAGCCTGGCCATCATGTGTTTCCTCCTGGAGTTCAACACTGATGCTTTGCAACAAATCTTGCAATATGTTCATGCGTTTGGCCTTCACCTAAATCAAATATAGCAGAGCTTTATCTTATGCTGAACATGTTTAAAGGACAGTTAAACACAAACATTCTTAAAGCAATAATACATAGTATGTGCCAGCACTTGTCAAAACACGGTAGCCTGATTCATATTATGTAATAGGAATTAAACAGAATAATTGACAAACTGAAGTGGGGTGCCGTGCTGGACAAAATGACATTGAACCATTGAATGATGTCATCTGGAGACAGTGATAGATTTTGCAGGTGCTATACTACTGATTTGTCATCACGTTGTCTGGTATTTTTACACAATTCGTTTAATGTACTGAAAATAGATAGAGAACAAATCTATAATATATATCTGTCACTCTTGAACGCCCCATTGTCGAAGAAGTGTTTGCAAAATTCCAGCTATGACTACACTGCGGGAGCCGTGTGTGCAGCAAAACTGTCACCTCGGATAGAGTGCCTGGATGTTTTTTTTAAACAATAACAACGGGTGAAAAGTAGCTACATTAGATACATTTGCGTAAGTGTGTTTTGTTAAAAATTGATCCGTGTAATGCTTTGCTGCACTGAACTGTTAGCCACAAAGGTTAAGTGGATTCACATTCAGATCCATCTATTAAACTGCTTAGTCAGTTCATTGTTTTATTTATTGCATCACTCGTGGCTCTTAGACTTTTGAAAAAGAATTTGTGAAGATAACCTAAGCACAGTTGTTTGCTGTTGGAAAGTATCAAGGAATTTGGCCGGCATGAGCGCAGATTGACATGGACGGCTGATGCCAGTGCTATTATCTCATATGAAGTGTAAAAAATGTGCCTTTTTTTTAATGAGTGATTGAACAGGTGTGCTGTGATAATCTCACCACACACAAAGATTCTGTTCCGCCAACCTCGAAACAAGTTTGCTGTTTTGCAAGTGAAAAGACTTAAAAATGACCTTCGTGAGGATAAGCAGTTCAAAGAATGAGTGGACGGCTGGACTATGCCGATTCATGTAAGCAGCAGGCGATAAAGAAGACATGCAATTTAAGAATGATTGACATCTTGTGATTAGTTCCCGTTTGATGGAGAATGGCAGTGTCATATTGAAAAAGCATGCAACGAACCATCCGTTACCTCTTTTGCTTCCAGTTCAGAGTCGTGACACCACTGATGGAGGATCCACAGAATTTTCATGGACAGCTGCGCTCTCAGGTCCCATTTGGACGTCAGCCCTTGTGTTGTTTGTTTTGCTCTCTCATCCACATCGACAGGGAGAACTTGAACGAATTCCTGCTCTTTTGCTGATTCTATGAAACCTTGATTGATAGTGTCCTGGTTGACATATTCTCCACTGAGAGAAGAAAGCATGCAGGAAGCCCATAGGTGACCTTCCTGGCGAGGGGAATTTTTGCCACTTAGAAGCACCTCCATCCTCAAGATAAAAGCATGCAACATGGCCTGTAGAAGCTCCAGGGCCTCGTTCAAAGGTGCTGGCAAGAATACTGACTGTGTTTTACCATCTGCTGGTGGGGTGAGCGCGCTGGAGGGAGATGAGCAATGGCCGTTTTTTGGTGGCATTTTCATGAGCTGGATGGCGGAACTCAACATGCAGGAATGATCTCTGAGAGCTGCGAGAGTTGCATAATCCTCCGTGGTGATTCCTTTCAGGCTGCTGTCAGGTGACTTGTCGCCAACGCTCTCTGATGGGTCCCGCTCGCCCCCTACGGGTCCTTCTCTTGTGACGTGACAAGAGGGAAGCTGCCCTTCGGTGTCCACTGCTCCCTTTTCGTCATGCAGACCGCTTGTCATTTTCAAACTCTGACCTCTTTCTTTTCTGTTTTTCCTCAAAGTGGAAGGCGACAGCCGTTCATCCATAACATTCCGATTCACCTCCTCCTCAGCTCCACCATCTCTCTCTCTCGAGTCGTTCATTTCCGCCCGCAGTCCGCGGTTCTCCACCTCCAGCTCGACGATGCGGCGGCTCAATAGCATGGCCTCCTCTTCCACCAGTTTCAAGTGAACTTTGACCTCCGCCTCCCTGGTGTAGGCGGACTTTTGTCTGCTCTCAGGCGATTGGGATGCGTCGAGGTCGCCGTAAGCCGAACGGTAGCCGGCTAGCCGCTCGTGCATGACCTCACTCTCAGACACCATCTTGGTAAGTTTCTTGCACATGAGAGCCAATTCTTCCTTGGCGAAGTGGAGTTGGCACTTGAGATCGCTGTCTTCCTGCTGTAAAGACAGGACCATGATTGGAAAGTTTGCTGGCGGGTTACCAAAATATATGACAGCTCCATACATACCAGTGGTGGGCAAAAGTTCATACCACATTTGAGTTTTAAAAGAGACAGATCGACATGAATATATTGTAGACAGAGTTGAAGGAACGGAGCATCCCATATGTGGCCATACTTTGCCCACCTCAGTAGTGTAATTGGATGTTATGTATGTTCTGAAACAAGACAAGAACAAAAACCAACCTCAATCTGTTGAGAGAGCCTTCGCTCGGTTTTACTGGCTGTCGATCTGGTGCTTCGCTTCTTTAAAAAGCTCTAAAATATAAAACAATATGGCGCTGTGATTTTAATGCGATCATTTCATTAATTACATCAAATAAGGCATTCATTCAAATTTCACATTACAATTAAAACAAATCTTTCTAAGTGGCCTGCTTCCCTACACAACCACAATACTGATGCACAAGATGTATTAAGTGACTTGAAGTTTATTCTTATGTTTAATCTCTGATGGAAGCAAATTAGAGCACGCTTTTGAGGAAATTATGCAACAAAGACCTTAACAAGTAAATAATATCCACTTGATGCAAAAGAGAGCAAATGTTAGTGTCAACCACTCAAATACAAAGAAGACTCGTTTGTCTTAGTGACTGGCGGAACGAGAATACACTTAGGCGGTCCCAACAATGATCTTGTACAGTTGAAACAGAGTCCTAATTGGAATCTCCTCTCTATGGAGCGCTGGATACGTCTGTGTTCTTTCAAATCGAAGTTCTGCTAACCTGCTGATACATTCTCCACTCAAAAGGTCCAAGTCCCATGACTGAAAACTGAATTTCTCCTCTATTTTCCAGTCGTCTCAACTACCCAAGTGCGACTTGTCAACGAGAGCGGTTGACGTACGACAACCCTCCCACCATCGAGCCAACGTCACATCACAATACGGGTATGGATCCTGCAAAAACATTGAGTGACAAACAAACAAATGAGAGAATGATGTGGATTTCCATGAAATGAAGAGGAACGACTGCGCATGTCAAATTGTTACAAGAGATTTCTGTGTCCCCAGAACTTTTGCCTGCACTACTGTTGTATGTACAGTAGACTATCAATAAAGCTTCCTAAACCTTGAAATGTATTTTGAAATATTTTCATTTTAATATTCCATTTTCATTCTTAAATGTTTGTCTTATTCAAGGTAACTCAGCGGGGTAGTTGGGTGTTTTACAGGACATTTAAAACTCAATGGCAGAACCAGGAACACATTTTTTTCCCTACAGGACATTTTATTTTGATGTTCGCTGTGATATGACAAAAGGGGTTGCAGATCAGAGTTGCCAATGTTCAAACCGGGTTTGGGGCTCCTAGATGAGGTAGTCTAAGTGGATTTTCCCTGCAAGCAGCTGTCTCAGACTGAGCTCAAGCCAAAGTACAGAATCCTGGATTAAAGAAGACATGTGTCACCAGTGAATAATGGATGCTGACCTCAAGGATGACAACAATGTGGAAACTGCGTCCCTTTAAGGGTCGTAAGAGTTGCCTATCAGTAAAAGAATATTCATTGATAGCTGTAGGTCACTGTGTCAGCATGGCATGCCAACTCCCGCCTTGCTGGATGCCATAATACATGCTGATCCCGATTTAGCCAGGCTTAATAGAAGCAGAAAAGCTCGGGTCTATTTTGGTAATCTCTCACTTGCTTGCACCCTCTACTTGCTTTTTTCTGTCTTTTCGGTTGAGGATGTCAGCTGCGCTCAGAGGTCAGACTTCAGCATACCAGGCGGCTGCACCCACCGGGGCACCAGGCAGCTGCCGGCCCGGCCCCTGCGCTCATATCGAGGTGTCGTCTCATGTGCTTTGGATGAGGGGGGCGGCTGGCTGGGATGGGCGCAGCTGCGAGGGGTCACCATGGGGTTTGTTGCCAGTGACACTTTTTGACTTTGACTGCACACGTCCAGCCAATGTATTGGTTTAGTTGTGTAAAATACAAAAAGGTCTCACCTCTCTGGCTTTTTCCAACTCAGCCTGCAAGACGTGCTTGGCCACCTCCAGCTCTTGCGTCTTCTCTCGAAGCATCTCATTCTCCCAGTCCAACTGCCCATTCTTCTTTTGCACTACTTCCAGCTCGTTGTACAGTCGCAGGGACACGCTCTTTGCAACCTGCATGCAAAACCAATATAGGAAGATTAGGTGTTCCATCAAATAGCTATAAGGAAAAAGTGGAGCTTTGGTGCTTGGTTGGAATTTGCAAGTAAGTCAAAAATGTTGTTGAAAATGTATATGACAGAAGATTTAGGAGATTAATTAAACTTTCATCGCACAATTGCTTGGTAAAGAATAAAATAAAATGCATGTGTTTCATTTTGTTTATTGAGAACCTCATTAGCAACTGACCCAGCTCAACTTCTGCAGATGGCAAGGTGACATAATTTTTTTTTTTAAAAACACAGAACAAGCCAACTGCAGTTCAAATCTTGACAGAGTAATTGAATGATTCATGAAAAATGTGCTGTGTCTTTTACCAGCTCATCATTGAATCGTTGCTTCTTTTGAAAACGAAAGATCTAATGTGGCAAAAAAAACGTTGTGTGTGAGGGGCAGGGGTGGGGGGGAGCACATACCCAGGTATGGTGCATTTATTTTTCCTGCAACGACTCACAAAAGGAAGGATTTAGTCCGCACAATTACGTGCAGTAACGGAAGACAAGTGAGCTACTGGTGTCTGACCTTAATGGATACTTTCAGAGACACAAAGCATTATATAACTAGATTTTGTGTGTTTTTGTAAATTTTATAGTGAATCGCAACAGCTGATTGAAAGAGAATACACAAGAAGTAACTCCAGTCCATCTTGCCAAGAACAAAAGGGGGAGGTGTGAAGTTGACTGCATGCATTTCCGTGGGAGAAAGGGGAGGCAGTGTAATATAATCATGCAGATGCAAACTAAGAAGAATACTGTAGTACTGATACTTCTTTTATCCATCCATTATTCTAACCGCTTTTCCTCATGAGCCACACGGGCGTGCTAGAGCATTTCCTGGCTCTTCTTCTACTACTTTGGGCCACTGGTACCTCAACTCAACTGTATTTATAGAGCACTTTCAAACAGCCATCGCTCAAGGCACCGATGTATTTGGTGAAGGTATTCTCTATCGGAAAAAGTGATTTTTTCCTTTTAATCACAGCACCCACCTTGATTTCATGTTCTAGGGTCCTGACCAGCTCCCCGTCCACCTGGCCGGTCTGGGCCACTCTGATGCTGCGTCGCTCGGCCTTGCGGAGACGGTACTGAAGGATGCGGCACGTCTTGTTGGCCTGCTCCAGCTGCTGTCGCAGATCCTGCAGCTGGCGTAACTCCTCCTCCTGGAACATGTCACGCATCTCCAACATCTCGCAGCGCAGCTCCTCCACCTCATCCTGGGATGCACACCATACGGTGTTTATCTAGCAACACCACTGATAAACAACTGTTGTGAATTTTGCCATTCGGCTTCCTGCCAGAGAACAGCAAGTTTTGAAAAATAAGTACTGAAACCCTGAACAGTTGGACAAACATTCAGTAGTTTAGGCCAAGACAGATTAAGTTGATCTATGACAGTTATAGTAAATTTGAGGTTCATCCTCAAATTTTACCCAGAAGCCAAACATCCTGAGTTTTTGTGGGTATAGCAAAAGGGTGATTGTCAATTGATGGGCGCTGACCCAAAAATGGGTCGCGGACAGCACGTAAAAAAAATTACATGCATTCTTATTTTGATTTTTTCTGCTCCAATACAAAGGCGTACAAAGTTTGCACATGGAATATAAACAGGTAAGCGAGAGGTACCTTGTGCTGCCTTGTGATTTAGCATATAGTTTACTCCATAAGTAAACAGGCAAAGCAGCTTTATTTATGTTGCACGTTTCATCCCCAAGGTAGCGCTCTATGCTCCACAAAATTAAAAAGAATAACATTTAAAAGCATTTACAAGCAAAAAGGTTAACCGTCACGGCAAAGGCGCCGTCGAACAAGTCTTAACTTGCCATTGTTCTTGTGTTTTTCCAGCAGGTGGCAGAGGAGGGGTGTCCACACGTTGCCAATGTAATCAGCCTATTATTTCAGGACACCCATATTGTCATGTCTCTGTCAGATAATTCACCTTGCTCACGACTGTCACCAAGTGGTGAATTCGTCCAGACCACAGGTGTCGAACTCCGGTCCTGGAGGGCTGCTGTCCTGCATGTTTTCAAAGTCTCCCTGTTGCAACACACCTGATTCAAATGATCAGATCATCAGCAAGGTCTGTGGAAGCCTGCTATTGAACCTGTTCATTTTAATCAGGTGTGTTGCAACAGGGAGACTTGGAAAACATGCAGGACAGCGGCCCTCCACTACCTGAGTTTGACACCTTTGGTCTAGACCAGACATGTCCAGCTCCGGGCCTGGAGGGCCACTTTCCTGCCTGTTTTCCAGCACTCCGGCCTGCTACACACCTAATTCAGATGATCAGCTCATCAACCAGCTCTGAAGCAGCATTCGAACTATCCTGATGATTTGAATCAGGTGTGTTGCTCCTGGGAGAGCTGGAAAACAGGCAGGACCTTGAGGACCGACTTTGGACACCCCTGGTCTAGACGGTTCATGTTCTTGCTCTTTGTTTTTGTTCCAGCCAGGTTTTCTGCACTGGCCATTGTAAGTAGTTTTTTTTTCACTGTTGTTATAGTCACGGTTTGTGTATTGTGTGTTTGGGTTTCTTCTTGGCTATTTATTTCCATTTGTTTTTATCCTTTCCTTTTTTTGCAAGCGTTTTTTTTTTTTTTTTTTTTGGTTGGCTCGTTTTTCTGGTATTGTACCAGTGCTCTTTGTTGAACATTTTAGGTCTTGTGAACTATTTTTGTTAATAAACCTTTTTTGTAAATTCTGAGTTCACATTTCTGGAGTCCAATTCTGTCCGGAGCTTTCTGCAAACCTAACGCCCATATATATATTTTGGAATATAGGAGGAAACCGGTGTACCTGGAGAAAACCCACACAGGCACGGGAAGAAACATGCAAACTCAACACAGTGGGCTTGGCATTGAACCAATGATCTGCATCTGTGTAATATGAGGCGAACAAGTCGACCACTTATCAAATAAACAATCATTTTGATTGACATTGTTTAACATAAAACTGTCTTTATTCTCAGAGTTTCAGCCTCTCAATAGTAAATGCTCTTGGATTTCTACTCTTTGCTTTGACTCAATAATAGATTTGTAAACATTTTCCTTCACTATGAATAGCGGTGATCAACATTTTTGCCAATTTTGTGATGAAAATTACCGACCAAACCAGCAACTGAATCACAACCAATTTGTCTGTTTATTTTCTGCATTGTCAATTTGAAATAATCTGTTTCTGAAGAAATGAATTGATTTTTTGTTATAGATTATTAAAAAAACAAACCACGACTTCCAGCCCTTGAATACAGAGAACAGGTGATGCAAGTCAAATGGCTATGTTTCACAAAGAAGAGACAGTGTACTTAATACAACGGAATTGAAGGATCTTACCCGCAAGTACTCATTCTCTGACCTCAAATCTTCCACCTCCCTGACCAGGTCATCGGTGGAGTCTGCCATCAAGAGGTCCATAACGGCCCCTGAAGAGTTGATCAAAGTGAGGGCTCCTCCAACAGCATCCAGGGGAGGAGAGCAAGCAGTGTGCGCTGTTTTTACGCGCTCTTTGCAGTCGTCTTTGTCGCCACAAACCTGCCCCTCGTAAGCTCTCCTGTCTGTCCAGCTTAATTCATTGTCGCTGATGGGAGAGTCGCGCTTGTTGCCCTCCCACGTACAATCGGATATTTCCGAGCTGCTGTCGGAGGAGGGTTTCCCCGACAAGCAGCCGGAGTCTTTGCTCAGGTCCTCCGACGTGTTGCTGGTGTCGCAGACTTTCCTCTGGGTACCGGAGCGTCTCTGGCATTCCGCAACGGCGCTCAGCGGACGTTTCCCCGTTGTTTCCCCCTCTTTCCCATAGCCACGATAGCCTGCCGATGTTGCTCTTCGCTGGCCACCACTTTGTGTCTCTTCCGATGCGGGATCCCTTTTCCTTCTCTGGACGGTTCCCTGTTGGGACACCCTGGATGGCTTCTGGCTCTTGGGCGCATTCTTTCCGCCTCTGTCTCCTTCTCTGTTCATCATGCGACAGTTTTCCCTCTTATTTATTTTATACTAGCAATAGCAGACGACGTTGGCATTATAAAAATGCGTTGACACTAATATTGCAAACCGACACCAATCGCTTTTTGATTGTTAAGACTGAAAACCTGTCACGTTTCCACGTGCCGTATAAGCATGACGGTATTGGTCAAATACGTTTCCGCTTGTTGTTTCAACATTAAAACATTACCCAACTGCAGCAGTGACTACAAAGGTTTATAAAACTAAACTACAACTTTTAACACAATATAAATACAGTTATTTTGTGTTTAATGACTGTATTCTGTCCCACTTCAACGTGTGTCCAGCGCCGTAGCAAATACAAGCTTGTTTTTTTTCATTTCATTTCCGCCTTTGTCTTTAAGTAACTTTAACTAAAACTTGACAGCACCGCAACGACTGTACTTAAAAGCTGTACTGTAATGCAAGGTTTTACTTACTATCTCATTATGAAATTCATCCATAACACCGATTGAATAAACACAGAAAAATAAGCCTACTTTAAGAAAATCAATTTGCCAATAATTTCTACAAAGACCTTGCTTTATTTTCTCGGGAAACTATATGGTAAAGTAAGGCTTTCCTTAACTGTCAACATAAATTATATTACCAAACAGTTTCCTGTATCTAGTGAATGTCATATTTACGTTTTGCTTTTTAAATTGAACAACTTAAGACAATAAATAATCGAAAAGCACCTTCAAAAGCGTCAACTTTCAGACTACGCTATAATTGGCTAATGCACACGTCAGTCATTGTGTCCTTGCCACCAACTTCCGGCCGTTCGAAGAAGTCGATCAAGTGAACTGTCCTCGATTGTTTTCCTTTGCGGCTCAGTCATTGGCTAGACAGGTATATTTCAGTAAACTTGATTCCCATTCATCACTCCGGGTTACCTTTTATTTGTTTGGTAATGCGCCGCAAACGTTAGCTAATGTCTCCTGCACACGTCTAAACTCACGAGTGCTATATTGCTAGCTATCCCGGACTTGCTATTTCAACATGTTTGTTGGCCGGTAGGCAGCTGTTCGTCGCCCCCCGCCGTCTGTAACAAAAGCGTTGCGTGTGTTTACAGTCGCTGTGTTTTGGCTCTCTGCGATGTTCGGAGGGAGTCCAGACTGGGGGGCTCGCTCGCTGGTTTCAACATGACTACTGAGTGACTGTCCTCTCGACTGACGATGAACAGCGAGGAGGAGTTCTACGATGCCGAGACAGGTGAGGCAAGCTACCCAACAGCTGTCGAGTCATCAAGTTTCTTCAGCACGATACGCTTCGTTTCTTCCGCACGTTTTAATGCTCACTAAATTGGGGTAACACATGTCATGCATACTTCCACCAAATAATTACAATTCAAAATAAGGCAATCAGAATATTCTTTAATGCAGGCAAATATGAACACAACAACGTTATTCAGTCGTTTGAGGAGTTTAAAATATGTAGTTATCGAAAAGATCTTTTTTTAATGTACAGTGATCCCTCGCTCTAACGCGGTTCACTTCCTGCTGCTTTGCTGTTTCACGGATTTTTTAGTGCAGTTTTTTCATGCTTTTAAACAGTCAATTGCGTTCTGCAACCTGATTGGCTCAGGCACTGACTGACGTGAACAGTCTCACACCTCGTCTCTATACAGCTTGTCAAATTTACCTTTGCAAATGTTTGGTCTTTGGTTTATTTGTATCAGTGGTGGATGCTGGTCTGTCAAGGAGGGGAAGCTCAATTTCGGCCTACATCATAAAATGTGTCCGTTTATTTATACGTGAATTCTACTCTGTTCCTTTTCAAAAAAATGAAAAAGAAAAGCATGCCTTCACCATAAGATCATTGGCTCATTTCGCTGTCAATCAAAAAGAGCTTCAGCCTCAGAGAGATCATCCAATCGTCATGAAGAAAAGCTGAGCTTCTGCACGCCCACTCTCCCGAGACTCCCAGAGACCCTGAGCGTCCAATGGGCGGGACAAAATCAGCATTTATCCACTGACTTGTCTCGTTTCAATGCATTGGGGCAACCTAATGTGAACTCTCTAGACGCCCAGCGTCCGCGCGATCGACGCTCAGTGTCCACACAGTTTAAAGCACAGTGAAGCTGCGGCAATGAATGAGAAGAGAGTCACGTCGTAACCAGTAATAAGAAGCTGATTCGGAACAAAAGTTGAGCGCATTGGAACGCATATTTAGTCAATGACATGTTCACACAATTGTACGTACACACATATATTTGATCACTTACTTTTTGACATTTTAGGGGAAGCTGAGCTTCCCTTGCAGTCTTAGAGCAATCGCCTCTGCATTGTATACATAGTCCAGTATTGTATAATATCTGTAAAAAAAATAAAGCTGACTATCAAGTACCAAGTACAATTTCATTGTCAAATGTGCTGTATGTGCTGTATGTGAAACATGTGAAACATACAGCACATTTGAAATGTCGTCCCTCTAACATTTTTTTGCTTTTTTTAAAAAATAAATCCTACTTCACGAATTTCACTTATCACTGGTTCTTTTTGGAACGCAACCCCCACAATCAACGAGGGATTACTGTACGTTAGTGATGGGTCCATGAGGCCTCATGAGGCGTGTCGACACAATGACACACTGTGTTGATACTGTACTGATACTGTGTCGCTGACCACTGCCACCTGCTGGACCTTCAAAATCCCTGCAGCCAACCCACTTGACAGACTGAACAAACTGATTTGATGATGACGTGTATACAATGCACTACCTCACTCTACCCACAATAGCCACAAGCGCCATTGTTTATGTTGTTGTTTATGCTGTTTATATTGTTTATATTGTCTATACTGTTCAGATTACATGTCTTTTTTATACAGGGTAGCTGCTATCCTTTCTTAGCTGTGTGTGTTTAATGCACAGCATGTTTGCATGCATGTATGCACTGAGGATTGAGAGGAAGAAATTTCATCTATGCTGCATGTCATACATAAAGCATATTTGACAATAAAGATGACATTGACCCTTGACAATATCATTCACATCCATGCATTCATATTGTATCATTCAATGTGTTTCAATAATGTGAATGAGGATGCTTGTGGGCTTTGTCTTCACAAATTTTGATTTAGAAAAATAAGATGCTCCAGTGTTTTAAATTTCAGTCTGTTGCGTTTAATGCATGCTATTTCCCCTGTTGTGGAGAACACACACACACAATGGAATAAGACATGTCAAAAATCCGAGAGGCACTTGGAGAGACAAGGAGATTTTAATAAATACCTTATTCTCCAAAAGGAGATCAAAATGGCTCTACACGGCGGACAATTTGTATTTGTCCGGAAGCTGCTCCATAATATGCATGTACTGTAGCAACGTCACTCGAGTGAAGCGCGTCTCAGCAGTCGATAGTCTGCTGTTCTCTGCTGTGAGCGCGTGAGCGCGAGCACGTACTCGCGGCGCCGACCCAACCCATGCCACATATTAAGCTTTGAACTACGACAACAGCTAAACTAGCCTAGCCGATGTAATGATGGTCAGCAGACAAGGTTTACGTTTTATGTGACTTTTAATAGCAACGTGGCAGAGTCATCAAACATGCGGTGTGCTCACTCGCAGTCACTTTCTGGAACTCCCCCTTATAGGCGGGACCTCTCAATCAACTGGAGTATGACGTACAGTACAAACGTTCATAAAGCACTTCTCATATAATAATAGCCTATTATATGACAGCCGACATGACGCTCGAAGTCAGACGGACACATTTTTTCTGATAATCAGTGTGTTTTCCGTATTGCCCAAACATATATTTTTATTCGAGCGAGGGTGAGGTCTGGCTTGTTTCGGCAATCGGCATCGTGTCGCCAGACGCACTTCCTTAGGATACACTGCGCGGGCTTTTGCTGCATCAACGCCCCCTGCACTGAGTCGACGCCCCCTGGACTAAGTGGCGCAGCTTGGACTGTGCCAAGCAGCCGATGCAGTCTAAACTGCACAGGTGCAGTTCACGTGTCAATTAGCAGCCTGGACTGTGTCAACGCAGCCGATGTGTCAATTAGCAGCCTTGACTGTGTCAATGCAGCCGATGTGTCAATTAGCAGCCCGGACTGTGTCAACGCAGCCGATGCAGTCTAAACTGCGCCGGTGCAGTTCACGTGTCAATCACGTGACGTAATGAAGCAGCACATGCACCGACACGTGGTTTGCTCTGTGAGCCCGGCGCATGCGTCAACGCATCGGTGTCGCTGGACCCATCACTACTGTACGTAAATAAATAAATAAATAAACAACGAAAATATCAGTGAATACTCAGCAACACTTTCAGGCATTGTAACCACTTGTACACACCACACAACATCTTTAAAATTGCGCTGTATTAAAATTTTTTTATAAATTGTGACATAAACTGACACTGGACCTTATGAGATTTAAATCACGTCCATTTTCAAATGTAAACGAAGTGATGCACAATATGAGAAGTTTCTACCGATAACCAATAATTTCCTCCTTTGTAGGGCTGATTCATCCATCCATCCATCCATCCATTTTCTGATCTGCTTTATCCTCACGAGGGTCGCGGGCGTGCTGGAGCCTATCCCAGTTGTTGTCGGGCAGTAGGCGGGATACACCCTGAACTGGTTGCCAAGCAATCACAGGGCACACACAGACAAACAACCATTCATGCTCTCAATCATACTTGGGGACAATACTGTATTGAGTATCCAGTAAACCGAGCATGCATGCTTTTGGAATGTGGGAGTTAAACCGGAGTACCTGGAGAAAACCACGCAGGCATGGGGAGAACATGCAAACTCCACACAGGAACGCCACCATGTCAATCTATCTATCTAGCTTGATATACAAACTGCAAATATATCTACACTCACATTTGAGATTTAATTTTGATTTAGCTCATCATGTAATCTTTATTTCTTGTTTTCTTCTCTGCAAATAAACTTGCCCCGTCTTGCTTTGCTTTGGTGTGATTGGCTTGCTGCCGTTACTTTGTATGCTGCAATGTAGTTCTGCAGAGGCTTGTGAGTGGATATTTGTTGATGTGCCCAAATAAAACGGGTTGTCTTGTCTCAGGGCTTGATTCAGATGATTCCTTGGAGGTCAGTTTCAAGGATGCCCTGGTGTTTGACAGCAGCAATCAAGTCACAGATGGCTGCGCTGCAGAGTACGCTACAGTGTGGCGGCGTCGGTGAGGAACCTCGCATGATATCCATCTATCTGGGCTGCAGTTATTGAATATTTCAGTATATCGAAAATTCTATCAAATGATTGGGTACTCTGCTAAAAATAAAATATTTTTGATTGGGGAAAGATACAGAAGACAAAAAAAAAGACCCACAGCCAACTATTTTTCATTTTTGGACAAACAGTTTTTTTTACTTGAATTCAAACTGTCCTTAGCAGCACACTATTGTCCTCCCGAGACACGGTAAGATTTTAGACAATTCTCCATGTTTTAGTCTATAGATTTAGTGACGTCACAACTATAGAAGAGATTTTGCCGTCAAAAACAGCACATTTGACCAAACCTGGTTTATTTAAAAAGTTACCAGTATGAACCACAACTGAGGCAAAGTCATTGTCACCTATTAAAACCGCCTTTGAAAAGCAATGCACCAACTCTCGTCAGCCTATTTGGGGCACTTGCTTCGCGGCTGTCTGTTGTTAAACGCTGCCAACATGCGTCATACAATACAATAAGGGCCGAATTCGAGTTCTTTTGGGTGTCCTTAAGTAGCGATTGAACTTAATTTCGGGACGGCGTCATCTTGTTAATATCAGTGGCTACTGTTTTAATGGCAACATAAATTGGCCTCAACTAAAGTCTGGAATGTGAGTGAGGAGACAGCCTCAGCCGTCACGCTGCGATGCGCTGCCGGGAAGAACTTCAAAATAAAAGGAACACGAGGAATTTATGTCCATATGTTATTTGGTAAGGTTTATTTTGAAGTTGGCTCTCACCACATTGGCCGCGTGTTATGGTCATGCATAGCATGGGCACTTGTTCCTGGAGTTAGCTTGACTTTTTCCTGACAATGTACACTAAATAAATAAACAGGTTCCTGTAGCAGAAAAGATGCCTTGAGCATTTTTTTGAACTGAGGTAGTCAAATTACTCAAGCATCCATCTATCCATCTTCAACACAGCTTTTTTTTTTTAAATGGCAAAAAAAAAATCTGCCGATTTTTGCAAAATGTTCTGTCTTGTAGAGTGAATCAAATACTAAAGTATTGTGAAACAGTCAAATTTGTCCCTGTAATGCTTATCTTTGTTATTGTAAGCATGATGGGACCAAAAAAACCCCACAGGTCTTGAAAGTGTGACCATAATGCTCGCAAATGCTCCGGTTTTTTCATTTTGTGCTCATAAAAATTTCATCCTGTCGCACAGCACCAGTGCATGGCACACACTGCACACAGAAGGTGGAACACGCGTCAGGTTAAATCCTCCCTTTATCAATTAAATGAATATCCAACTCTGGATGTTTACTTTTCCAAATTAACTGCCATCTAACTTTATCTAGTCCTGTTTGCTTCAAAAAGGACGGCATCCAATTCAGCTCCCTCCTATTCACTGAGGCTTCTACAACCTGTACCGCATTTTGGCAACGGAGATATTGCGCTTGTCTATCTTCACCGGTGCATGTGGAATTGTAAATGCTGTTGGTAATTCTATTGAAAAACACTATGTATATCGATGGTTGGGTCTCAAACTACTAACTTTTATTAATCATTAGCTTGCTTAAACATTTACACCTCTTGCGTTACGCTAGACGCGAGGTGCACTCAAACAGAAAAAAAAGTTCCTCGATGCGGTAAACGATAATAGTTACAAATCTCTGAACAATTTGGGCTTTCTATCAATCAATAAAAGATGATATACATCAAGAAGCCTGATGGGGGTGAGATTACTTTGCTATTTTACTTAATAACAATACATCTTTAGCTAACGCACAAGAGCTGCAGCTGTAACAAAGGATTCTCTTGAAAATTTACCAGCAAGTAACAATAATCCCACAGAACACAACATAAAATATCGACTGTAATACAATCGTAACAACTATTCCTACAAACGCCTTGTTGGTAGAAGTGGTGACAGATGAAAGATGAGAAAATGAGTCTCCATTTACAAGTGGAGCAGAGATGTCATGATCACAGTGTGCATGATGCCACATATGTCTACGACAAGCTAAATTTGAAGGTAAAGAAGAAGCTGTTGCGTCCGTTGACGAATACAGAGATCGGTTGAGTTCTCCTGTCCCGTTTGGATCCACTTCAGTTTCAAGCATCGACACTGTTCACTTCCAAATACACATCTACACTCTGCACCGACACTCCTCTGCTCATCCTCAGCCCCACCAGCCATCCATCCAGCCTCAGTAGCCCGACTTCGGGAACTACCTTTACATGGTGTCGGGCAAAACGGAGAATCCCCGATCACAGCTACGCAAAGAAATTTTTTTCCTTCTCCCTCTCAGCTCTACTTCAACCCAAAACATATCAGCTCCGAAATATATCAGCAACAACAACCGGCCGCACCAACGTAGACTGTCCAACAGTGTTGACATCTCTGCTGAATAAAACGGGGCTATAAAAAATATTGCCCACCACAGGTGCAAAAAACACAAGCCTCACAGCTGTCAAGGGACAACAGCCAAATCACGCAGATATTCCCGCCATCAAAAATCAGTGTTGGAACATGCATGCCGTCGAGAAGGCGCAACTATCAACCATAGAACCCTCTCCTTTGACGAATGTTACACCCAAGACGCTGAGAACAGTCCACAATGGGTCCATATGTAGGACAACAAACACCATATGACGTAAACAAATGGAAAAAAACCCCACATCAACAAAAAGAAGAGCTCTTGAAGACCCGCTGCCAGTTAGGGCACCATCTTGGGAAACACAATGCTTAAGTCACAATTAATTACAATCATTTATCATAATACCAAATCAAACCAATAGGCTTTCATTCTTAAGTCTAGTGGTTGGGATGTCAAATGTTCAATGAGATTTTATATTCCCAATATCTAAATGATAAACTCATATTTTGTGGCCTTTAAGACTTCAATATGGATAAAAATATCAGTACAGTAGTGTGTAAAAATGGGTCTGGGTGTGTATTCTATATCTATATACTGGTAAGTTATTGAAAATAAATTGCCTTTTTATGTTTTGTTGAGCTAATACAAAGAAAAGGAATTTGAAGTTGTTTAGCTGTCAGTTGTTGTTACAGTAAAATATTTTGCAAATATATTTTCGACACTGTCAATCTTTACATCATACAAAAAAAACGGTATGCCGATTGAGACAACTTTACATCAGCAAATATGGTCACGCTCTACTGCCCCAAATAGGTGCGACCAGTCTGAGTTGGTGCGAACAAGTGAAAAAGCTGATTGCACCGGTGCTACCAATGCATCAGTCAGTTTGTTTTGTATATGTAATATGATGAGGTGATCATACATTTCTATGGTTTATGTGGCCCATGACAAAAATAAGATTGAAACCCCTTATTTTGAATCTTCAGTGAACCTCACGTGCATTTTTTTTGAAATGTTGGAGTGATTGGAACCCTGAACATCAGAAGTGTGAGGTGCTAACAACTTGAACCGCTTCCTTCCATTCCTAATGTGTAACTGATGACTAAGCAGATGTGTTGCGGCCAACTGATGTTTGCGTATAGTAGAAATATTTCAGTCGTTGGGATTTCCAATCAAAACAAAACATCACATTATTTTATTTTATGTATTTTTTTTTTAACCAGGGAAACCCTGCCTGCTAAAATGGTCACCAGAAGCAATTTCAGTGTGACAAGCATCTTGAGGAAATGTATTGGCATGGTGAGTAATAGATGTCTACACAAAAAAATGAAACGATCAAAAGCAGTCATAACTTGAATTTTCAACAAGATGTATACCTCGAATAGAATGAAATACATATGCTTATAGTCACCCATCATGCTTTGACATGCAATTCATTCATTTTGCGAAATGCTGGCTTTTAACCCAGCATGCCCAACTGCATCGCTCATACATACTGTATTTGTCCCACAATGACAACAGTTCCTTGCACCTGTTCCTGATTTGTTTCCTCTTGATTTTGTTGTTGAAAATAAACTCTTGGTCTTCTTCTCTATTCAGTTAGCTATATTTGGGTTGGCTATCACATTTTTGGATCATCAGAAGGACCTAAATAGGAACACAAGTAACATTACACAGTATCGAACTGCTCTTTTTCTTTCGGTCCTTTACATTGTACACCGAATAAAAGGGGCAGTATTTCAAAACACTGTCAATGTTGTTTTATGTTGTGTTGCTATAGGAGCTGTCCAAAATAGCCATGCCGATTGTGTTTAATGAGCCACTCAGCTTCCTCCAGAGACTCTCGGAGTACATGGAACATACTCACCTTATCCACAGAGCATGCGCTTTGTCTGACTCCATAGAACGCATGCAGGTATGAACGAATGACTCTAGTGACTGTCAGTTTGTAAACAGTGTTCAGAAAAAAAAGTTAATATAGTGGTGTCTTCAGATACGAGTGACTTGACTTAGTTTTACGAGCTATGAGCCATCATTCATGAGGTTCTACTGTACTTTAAAAAAAAAAGGAATATAAACTGAAGACAATCTTTTTCACCTGACGTATTTAATTGTTAATGTTGTAATGTAAAAGCATAAGAAAAGTATGTGCATTGTTCATAAATGTAGCTATCAAATTCATTTTCATTTAATATTTTTTCCATATCATTTCGCTTTTATTTTTTGGTTTCCGGTAATAGCAAAAGCAACCCACTCAGTGTAATCTTTCAACAAAAAAACAAAAGAGCAAATTGGTAACAAAAGTCAATTTTGCCTGAAAGTAGGAAGAAGAAAGCTTAATCAATCCCACTCCCATCTATTATTCAAATTGCACACATTAGCTACTCTGCTACTATGATACACTGATAAGCAAGTCCCTGGAGAGCAATAACTATTAAATTACCCCCCCCCCCCAAAAAAAAATTGCTAAGGACTTAGCATGGTGGTGTTAACACTCGAAATTTCAACCAATATCAATAACCAATAATTTCCTGCTGTAAACACACACACACACACACACACACACACAAGTACATACACAAAATCGCTAAAGAATTAATTTAGTTAAAATGAACTTGGAGCAAACATACCCAAGATGGCGACTATATGAGCATCATCATCCAGCCAAGGCACACTCTCGCTAATATTTTTGTCTCCATATGTCGCTACCACATAGCATGAAAGTTTACCCATTCAGGATGTTTGCCACGAGGAATATTTACCATCATTTTACAACACCAAAGGTGCAATAACCGACAACCCATAGGCCACAATACAACATCAGGTTTTACTTAAGCCTTTTGAATAACTATTATGTCGTTAAAACAATGCGTCAGCAATGCGGCTGCCGATTGTATTAATACGTTTCCAAATAATTGAATGTCTGGCTTTGTAAAATGCTTTGGGAATTGTCTGTTGTAGATAAGTGCCTCTTAAGTCTTCTCTATTTACTATTTAGGGTCAATTTTAATACCCACTCCTACCCCGAAAATATGTCAGATGAAGTAATGTTTCAATTGGAAATTGTTCACTGATGTCGGCACAATTGGCAAATTGGGATTTTCGGAGCAAGTCCAGACAGCATCTTGAAGTAAACTGAACATTAACACCCCCCCCCCCCCCCCCCCCCCCATAACAACAGGTTGTTGCTGCCTTTGCGGTTTCAGCTGTAGCATCTCAATGGGAACGGACTGGAAAGCCATTTAATCCGTTATTGGGGGAGACGTTTGAACTCACAAGGTACAAAAGAATGCTTGAGAAGGCTTGTGCTTCCACCTCCCAAAAAGTCTGATTCATTTGGTCTCTTAAATATTTTTTTTTCTTTTTTGAAGAGAAGAAGATGGCTACAGATTGATCTCGGAGCAGGTGAGCCATCACCCTCCCGTCAGTGCCTTCCATGCAGAGTCTTTGAAGCAAGAATTTGCATTCCATGGATCCGTCTACCCCAAACTCACATTCTGGGGCAAAAGTGTGGAGGCCGAACCTAGAGGCACCATGACGCTGGAGTTATTGAAGTGAGAACTTGTTGATATTCGATTGGAACGATATTACTGTTCTCAGTGATACTGATTATTGTGCTTTAACGGTATTCTTAATGATCCCCTGTTACCTAAGAAAAACAGTTCTGTGAGGTGAGATGCACATTTTCTATGGGCCGTCCTAAGCTGTATATGTTTGTCAAACTTGCTTGTGTTTTCCCTTGACATTTCAATTATTTCTTTTGCACCTGTGGCAATGTGCGTTGAGCAGCGAGATGTCAATGTACAGTAATCACTTTGTTTTTCTCCAGGCGTGACCACTCAAACCAAGAAGAAGCTAATTTTTGCAGTAGTGTAACGGTTGCATTGAGTGTAAATCCATTAGTCATGCCGAGAGTGCTAACCCAATGTTAAGTACTCCAGCTTGTGCTGTGTGAGTTCATATTAAGTAGAACCTCTGAAACTTCAAAGCTGTTGATATAGCGACCTGGGCCGATGACCTGGTGACAGCGTGGCTTTAAAGCCAGAGTTAGTGGGACTCTGACAGCGTAGGAGTTGTCAGCGTTACACCCACACATCAAAATAATGATATTAAATTTATAGGGTTATTTGGCACAATGGACATTTTTATATAATTCTACTTATCATATTGCACTGTAATTTGTGGGTTGGTTGACTGTAATGCCAGCATTATTCTCCCACGCCTCCAGAGTCTGGGGGCACCATGTTTGGGGAATATTTATCCAGGAAAATGTCAAAAACCCTTTTTGAATCATTCTCACATTTGTGTTTACTAGGTTTGAAATGAGTCCTCAGGTAAATTAAGTACCTCGATATTTAAGAAAAGAAAAAAAAAACTTTCTGACTCAGGTAATAAATCAAGCCAGCCTCAGCAACACTTCTTCATGGTATTCATGATGATAACATGCCGCCACTGCGATTGGCTGTCAACTGATTCAGGGTGTCCCCCGCCTACTGCCCGAAGACGGCTGGGATAGGCTCCAGCACCCCCCGCGACCCTAGTGAGGATTAAGCGGTTCGGAAAATGGATGGATGGATGAACATGCCGCCATTGAATTGAGAAGGCTAACATCAAAATAAACCTTACCAAATAATACATGAACACTGTGCTTTGGTACACTTTTATTTTGAAGTTCTTCCCGGTAGCACAAGGTTGCATTTCTTGACTCACCTTCCTGACTGGAGTTGAGTCCAGTATATTACCATCACAAACTATTGCCACCAACATCAATACAACGCCATCCTGAAGTCATGTTCTGTAGCTAATTAGGGACTTTAAAAAAGCAAATAAATTACCTTGACATGGTGAAGAAATTTTAATAAATGTCATTGGCTGAAGGCAAAACTTCTCCCTTTTTCTCTCAGACTGGTTAATCCAGAGGTCGCCAACTCCGGTCCTCGAGGGCCCATATGCTGCATGTTTTAGATGTTTCCCTCCTCCAACACACCTGATTCAAATGATCAAACCATCATCAAGCTCTGCACGAGCCTGATAACGATCCTGATCATTTGAAGCAGGCATGTTGGAGGATGGAAACATAAGGTATGCAGGATAGGGGGCCATCAAAATCGGTGACCCCTGGTTAATCAAACTAGCAAAGCATTCTTGAAGATGTTGTGAATTTCTTTCAGACATAAAGAAGCATACACATGGTCCAACCCAATGTGCTGCGTGCATAACGTCATTATAGGAAAGATTTGGATCGAGCAGTACGGAACAGTAGAGATTGTTAACCACAGGTACCATGACAGATATTTTCTTGTAAGCGTGGAAGCATTTTCAGCGATGTACTACAGTACTGACATTGTGCTGATGGTGATGATTTAGCACAGGTGAGAAGTGTGTGTTGAACTTCAAACCGGGTGGAATGTTTGGGAAAGAGCTGCACAAAGTGGAGGGTCACATACAAGACAGCAGGTAAGAGCAGTCCAACTTGTTCATGTTCAGTGTGCCAGAAATCTTGAACTGCATCCGGTTTGCATCTGTGCTACTGAACCAGGAAGAAGAAATGCCGCATGATTTATGGCAAATGGACTGAGTGCATGTACAGCGTGGAGCCCAAGGTTTATGAAGCACATAAGAAGTCTAAGAAGGCAGGAGCAGACTCAAAGAAGCTGAAGGAGGTGAGTGTATTTGGAACCGCATTGGCTATATGGAGCTAAAAACACCTATGGTCCCACTGCACCGTGGTGACGAGTTTTTATTCGGTGTCGCAACACAGATGTCACGGTCACCTAAAATGCTAATTCTTGTAACATTTCTGTTGAGGAGAGTCAGCTTTTCGTTTGCTTCTTGCTCTCCTTGGACACAAGTCCTTTTATACCTCTGTAAGGTGGAATAAAGACCAAACACCACGTCGTACTTTTTCAGTTTATCACAGCACAGCACAAATCGATTTGGGCTTCCGAGAGTTTCAGATTTCTTTCGGAAGCCCCAAAGAAACACATTCATGAGATTATATAGAGACAATATGATAATGAGAGGCGGGGAGGTACACCTCTCATGCAAATCCCTGAAACAAAGAAAGTAACATGTCATCTAACCCGGCGTGGCTGGAAGAAGTTGGGAGCGGTGGGGTTCGAGGGCACTAAAGGTGATTGTAAACACAGCGAGCAGAAAATACCTTTAACAGCATTCTACATTGTTTCTCTCAAGTGCCTGAACAAACACAACTAGCAGAGAGGAACAACACCATAACCATTAAACCTACCTAAGCAAAAAACTAGAGACAAAGAAGGTCAAGCAAAGTTCGACCTTGAAATGATGACGAAGTATAGACCACTGCTGTTGGTCACAGATCTTGAGATTAGGGTTCCTCTTTGAGGGCACTTGACAGCCTTCAGGGATTTATATGAGGTGGTGGAGGCAGGAAAACCCTCGGGGGGCTGTTAATTAACCAAGTGAAAATAGGACCTAAACTTCACACTACATTCTTTGTTTTAAGTACTTCAGCAGATGTTCAGGACAGAGACTAGTGTCAATAGTTCTCATAGCAAGATGAAATTCCTTAACAATGTTCTACTACTACTTCTAGCGGAATATTTCCTTAACAAATCCCTCTCTTGATCACAATCAATATTGTGATCACAAAACTTCAGTGCCAAAATCCGTCGTCAAAGCGGAACAACAAATTCCCCCTTGTGCAAGCATTATCAAACAAACTACAGCCGGAAATAACAGTCTCAGTGAAGCCTGACACCAGTGCCCACATTAGTAGAGAAATAGAGACCAAAATAACCAGTATAATCAGAAAGATATGTTATTAGTTCTGGGCCCCCTGAGAACTTTGTCTTGGTTTCACGTCCAGTTGTCCTTCCGAATGTCACTTTGAAGTTGGAGATGCTTCTTGGGGCTGACGCATTCCTTCCCGGTAGACAGCATGATGGGTCCTTTGTGTCACTCTGCGTGGTCCCATTCATCTCGGCTGATGCCACTTCCGCTTGAGGACCCTTAGATACACCTGCTCCGGATACGTCTGTGGTTTCACGCCTGGATCGTTCGGGTGCCCACACCCGAGTGCAGTCTGCTTCTGGAAATGAGAGACGAGAACACTCAATGAGTCCATGTATGCTTTATGGGGAACCATCTGTCGAAGAGTGCCCTGGTCCATCGATCGCCACGGACCAGGGAACTCCTGGCCATGCTCCAGCTCAAAAGGTGTGAAACCTGTGGCAGAATTAATGGTGGACCTCACAGCAAGTAACGCGATCGGCAGCGCATCGACCCAATTCAGTTTTGCCGATGCCATTATCTTGGAAAGTTTTAGTTTGAGTGTTTGGTTCATTCGTTCAACCAGTCCTTGCGATTGTGGATGATAAACCATGCCAAATTTATGCTTAAGCCCCAACAACTGCTCGACTTGTTGGAGATGTTTATTCTTGAAATGAGTACCATTATCCGATCGAACCACACGCGGAAACCCATGCGTTGGAACGTAGTGGTTTACCAAAATCTTGATTACAGCCATCGCATCTTCTTTGCCACATGCGTAAGCCTCGGGCCATCGAGTGTAAGCGTCCACCATCACTAGAAGGTATCGTTTGCCTCTAATCCTATCTATCATGTCAGTGAAATCGATAACGACTTCCTCACCTGGACCCCGGGGTAGCGGATACACCCCAGGTACCGTCCTGAGACTTTTCCTTACATTATGTCGATTACAGACCTCACACCCCAAAACTACCTCATTTACCATATCCAGAAGGCGAGGATGATACCAGGATCTTAATTTATCTGCCACATTCCTTTTTGCCAAATGAGCTGGACCGTGTGCCTCGTGAATTAGAGTCTTCAATTTATCTGCTGACGGAACTGGGCGTCCGTCTGTTTTGTGCCGATACAAACCAGTCTCATCCCTGGCCACCCTGTTTGTGCATAGCCAGTAGTTCTTCTCCTCAGGGGATGCCCTCTCTTGATCTGCAAGAAGGTGGTTAATGTCCAGATCATACATCTTCCCCATTGTTGGTTCTACGACCATCACTGGCTGGCTCACCTTGTAGCCCGCTGTCTCTTTCGCTACCTTATCTGCCCTGTCATTTCCCACTTCTACATAGGAAGTCCCTCCAGTATGTGCCCTGCATTTAACAATGGCTACTTCTTTTGGTTTTAACAGAGCCTCTCCGAGTCTTTGGATTTCCACACTGTTTAATTGATGTTCCGGCTGCTGTTCTGTACCCATTCCTTCGCCAGAGGGGCATCTCTGTAAAAATCGCCCCGACTACATATGCTGAATCCGTGTAGATGTTAACCCTTAACCCTTGCGCCCTCTCTAGTGCCCTTATAACTGCTACCAGCTCGGCTCTCTGGGCCGACTGTTTCCCTTCTATTCTGTCAGTTTCTTGTATCTTAAATTGTCTTGTTTGTTGGCCATCATCGATTATTACCGAATAGGCCGAGATCAGCCCTTCTGTTGGATGTCTAAAGCAACAGCCATCTGTGAACACGCTATAATCTGGTTCCGATATTGGTGCGGCATACAAACCTTCTCTGAGCTTTTCTTCATTCAGGGAAAGGTCGGCACAACAATGGGGTGCGCCTTCAACCATTCCATCTGCCGCATTGATTCCTTCTGATTTGTATGTCAGATTGGGTCTGTGTAAAATTCTGTCCAATTTGTCACTTCGTTTTGCTGACATCGTAAAATCTTTAGAACAGACAAATGCCGCCACTGCGTGAGAAGTAAGGACCGTAAGGGGATTGTTCAACACAATGTGATCCACTTTTTGCAAAAATTTGCCTAATGCTGCCGCATATCTGAAGCATGCTGTATGTTTTTGTTCAATTGGGTCCGATTGCATGCGGACGTATGTCAAAATTCATCAAAATTAGTCTTTTACTTCCCTGTTGTTCATGTTCCTGTCATCCACATTTCCCTCTCTTTTCTGAAAAAGAACTACAGAAACAAAGCCTTCTTTTTCGGAAATATCCAAGTAAATCAGCTAAATCAGGCCGCACAAGAGAAACCGGCATCGCTGTACCTTCTGATGTGTTCAATCTCCCCTAAAATTTAAAGGCAGAGCGAATTGTAATTTTTTCCATGCGATAGTTTGAAACTGCAAAAAGCCAAACGTCAAAGGAACCACCTTGCGGCATCCAAACAGCAAATCTTAGATGATGCATCGAGAAGAACATTACCATACCGAACAAGTACAACGCCATCCGTAGGTCGAAAAGCGTAGAGTAGCTGCTTAAGCACTTGAATAAAAATTCCAGAAGACAAAAGTGAATACGTGGGGCAAACGAGTGTAGCGTAATTTAACTCCAAGGTGAGAGAATGAGAAAAGTCCCTATACGATCCTGAAAGTGGTATATCGAACAACCTTATCTAAATCGATTACAGAAGAATGTGTACAAACGAGAATTATTGTATATTTGAGTAGACGGCAAAAACAGTACGTGCAGCGCGGCCATAGATACCAGTCAATGAGATGAGATCCTCTGACAGGTCCACTCTGGCTGCCACACCCTTCAGGACCTACAATAATTGAGGAGGAGGGAACATTAAATAAATTGCCTTGTGTTTCATCCAACCAGGCCATGCGATATATTTCATTCTCTAGTTTGTCAAAAGCATTGTGCAGTGGGAAGGACCGATCAGTGGATGGTAAGGTCATATGGAGGAAGTCTAAGGAGACCAAAGCCGATACTGTTGGAAGACAGAGTTCAGTGGTGGGTCATCGGCTGACTTTAGCAACAGTCAGCCTTGTATCAGCAGGCATTGGGAGCAAGTGTGGTCCAGCATGTTCAAGTTCATGACAGTCTTTCAGTGAGGCCAGCAGCGATCCCTATTGTTGGGGATTCGGTTACCCATGGAGCAGATGGGTATTGTCCATGTGGGGGTGCCGTATCCTGTCATTGTTGTTGGTTTTGTGGAGGAGGAGTCGGGGCTTGTTGATCATAGCCTGATTGATGAACAGGTGGGTGCCGGCGGTGCGGGCATTTCCTTGTCCAATGATTCACATCACCACAAATGAAACAGCCAGCTTGGCTCCCGTGACTTCCTCGTCCACGCCCACCTTCCCGTCTCGGACCTCCCCCCAGCCATGCGTCTCGGCCCTGCCTTGTGGGCAGGTCGTAATGTTGAGGTGGGGCTTGGAGCTGCGGTGGGGGTGTGATCAGCCGTGGTGGAGCCTGCTGAGAGACACTGATTGACATTTGATTAGATCTCCCAAGTTTCTCTTTTTTGCATGCATTACTGGTGGCTCTCTTAGCCTCTTCTACTCGTGGGTTCAAAGAGTTGTTCTGTAGCTTGGATGTTTTCTCAGTCTCTTCCTCGGCTCTCATTCGAGATTGTTGCACATAATATAGGAAATGAGTTTGCCAGTTCACGTCATCTGAAGTGGGGAGAGTGGGAGAGTTAGTCATCATTTTCTGCACATCAGACGGACAACCCCCCAGCACTGCTTGCCTGAACAAAGCTTGATTCAATGGATGACTATTGGGGTCCTTCCCAGTTGCAGTCACCCAAGCATCTATACAATTAACCAAATAAGTCATTGGGTGTACCTCAGATAACAATTCAAACGCCAATTGTTGTAGAGGACCCAATGTTGTTGGATAAAGGGAACTCAGCGCGTCAGATTTTCTATTATTCAACCTAGTCAATTTGCAAGAGGCTATTCCCTCTAAAAGGTCCATAATCTCTTTGGGTAAATACTTACTCTTAAGCCAGTCTATTGCCCATAACTGTATGTCATAGTCAATTTTAGGCAAATCCAGCAACATTTGCCTCATCAATTCAGTCTCCCTGGTTATAAAAGTGGTTGCATCCCAAACACTCATGCTCTCATTATCCTGTTTAATTTGCATACATTTTTCTAATTTTACCAATTGTTTATGAACCACCCTGGGCAGATCAGGGGGAAGCTTGGCACACAATGGATTCGGGTGGGGGCCAGTAAAATGGCTAGTATGTGTTATCCCCCTTTCCTCGCCTATGTTCATATGGCCGCTCGGCACTTGTAGTGGGGTCATAAATTTAGCGCTCCTCACCCCATGCGGTGGAGGAGGCATCATCGCTGCCTTGTTTATCATAACTTTGTCGGAGTTACTTTGTTTGTTCATTTTTTTCTTTTTCCGATGTCGAAGGCAGTGGTCAAACCGCCCATGAAATGCAATATATATAAAAACCTCTACTTGTCAACTTGACTCTCTCTTTTCCCCTCACATATCAACCACATCACTCGTTCTGCACATTATCATCATAGAAACATCCGCCGGCTCCGCTCTTCTCTCACTCCTCACATTCAAAGCCATCCATAACCTAGCCCCTCCATACCTATCTGACCTCAAAACACATCTGTTTGGACAAGCCTATTCACTCGGACCATAAAGCCATTATTCTTTTTGTTGTATTTTTCCTTATTTTATTTGATGTTGTTTTCACATCGTATTCGTGATTTTAACTGCTTGTTGTAAGGTGTCCTTGAGTTCCTCGAAAGGCGTCCACAAATAAAATGTATTATTAGTAATATTATTATTATTATTAGTATAGCTCGAATTGAATTTCACTTAGCTTTTTCTTTTTATATTTCAAACTATTGTCTTATTCTTACAATTTATTCTTAAAACCTTGTTTTCTCGCTTTACTTACCCCTCTGTGCAGTGCATTCGCCCTTTTCTCTCTCTGCGCAATGCATTCACCTTCCTTTCTTTCCTACTTACCACCAGACGGTATTTCAACCGTTTTCTTGCCATCAGGCCTTCCGTCCATCTTACAGTTCACCATGTTTTTATCATACTCACCGTCCAATATACTCCCTTATGGACCGTGTGACGTCACGTAATTCTCCAATTGTAACAATGGAGCTGTCCCTAACTTGCCCTAAAAATACAGCTGTTTACTCAGGCCCCGATCTCCAGTCGGCAGTCCTGCATTTTGACAGCATCCAGAATAATAAAAATTACCTGGACCTGCTCCAGCAATTAACCACTAATTTTTTAATTGCCTACTAACTCAGTTTGGTCTTTGCTCGTCAGCTACTAGCCAAACCTATGTCTCAACGGTTCTACCTAATTTAAACCGCCTACGTGGTGACTCAATAACTGTGCCAATTCAGTTATCTACTACTCAGTGGCAAAGTTTGGACGGTATATTGTTTTGAATATACCTCACACCTATCCTTTAATTCCTTTTTCCTGTACAGTACTTCATTTTTCCATAGTCACATATCTCTTAAAACTCATTATCAATTCACATATCTCTTAAAACTCATTATCAATTTGTTATTTGCCACCTACAAGATCCAATCACTATACTTGGTTCAACACATTCAGGATCAGAGCAGTTTGATTTGATCGGTCCTGATTGGACATAAGCCGAATCTTGACACTTCGCCCGTAATAACAGGAACAGGTGTGTCTTACCTTATTTAGCGGGGGCCCTGGTTACTGCCTGATCTTGGAGGTCTTGGAACCGGTGTCTGTCTTTTTCCAGAGGGACCCTGTTCGTGACGCCATTTGTTGAGGAGAGTCAGCTTTTCGTTTGCTTCTTGCTCTCCTTGGACACAAGTCCTTTTATACCTCTGTAAGGTGGAATAAAGACCAAACACCACGTCGTACTTTTTCAGTTTATCACAGCACAGCACAAATCGATTTGGGCTTCCGAGAGTTTCAGATTTCTTTCGGAAGCCCCAAAGAAACACATTCATGAGATTATATAGAGACAATATGATAATGAGAGGCGGGGAGGTACGCCTCTCATGCAAATCCCTGAAACAAAGAAAGTAACATGTCATCTAACCCGGCGTGGCTGGAAGAAGTTGGGAGCGGTGGGGTTCGAGGGCACTAAAGGTGATTGTAAACACAGCGAGCAGAAAATACCTTTAACAGCATTCTACATTGTTTCTCTCAAGTGCCTGAACAAACACAACTAGCAGAGAGGAACAACACCATAACCATTAAACCTACCTAAGCAAAAAACTAGAGACAAAGAAGGTCAAGCAAAGTTCGACCTTGAAATGATGACGAAGTATAGACCACTGCTGTTGGTCACAGATCTTGAGATTAGGGTTCCTCTTTGAGGGCACTTGACAGCCTTCAGGGATTTATATGAGGTGGTGGAGGCAGGAAAACCCTCGGGGGGCTGTTAATTAACCAAGTGAAAATAGGACCTAAACTTCACACTACATTCTTTGTTTTAAGTACTTCAGCAGATGTTCAGGACAGAGACTAGTGTCAATAGTTCTCATAGCAAGATGAAATTCCTTAACAATGTTCTACTACTACTTCTAGCGGAATATTTCCTTAACAATTTCCCACCCAAATGATGCTTTGGTTCAAACCAAGATGCTTACACCTCTCTATAGGAATTTGCAATTCGCAACAGCAGTTTGCATTTGGCTAGCTACTAGGTAGATAATATGAAAATGCAACTTTCCATCGAATAGTCCACTATTGTGGCTGCTTTAGAGTGCCTCGTTGGGCGAATGTATGCGCAGGTCATGGAGGGTGGGCGGAAGAGTGAGGGCGATGGGGAGTCTGACGCGATAACCAGTGTTTGGAAACGGACTTCCGGCTGGTGTGTCTCCTTTAGAGTGCCTCTGTGTTGCAGCAGTTGTAAGCCATAGATGACAATTATTATTTATCATATTGCACAAACATTTATACACAAGGTCACAAAAAAAAATCTGATGTGCTTGGAAAAAATAGGAAAGACATTTTTGAAATCAATGTCTAAAATACATGAGGGACACGCCAAACCATCTCTGATCAAAATTAGCTGTTGACCAGCGTTACGATCACTCTTCTCAGGAATCGATAGAAAAGCTATTACAGCAATAAACTGCTTCCTATAATTGCTTATCCACTTTTTGCATGTAGTCACTGGTATTTTTGCCCATTTGTCTTTAGTGATGAGCGTCACCTCTTTCAGGTTGAAGGATCTCCTTGCTATCACCCTGGTTGAGTTCACTCCACAAATTTGTGTTTGAATTAGAATCAGTCCCTGGGCTGGGCCACTGCAAAGCGTTTGTTTTGTCTGCTGACCAAGTTTCTCTGCAGACTACCCAATGTTGTTGAATCTTGATGGACTTCTTGTTTTCATGGTGCCATTTACTGTGACTGGGTTACCTGGTCCATGGCTGAAAAAATACTTCCAAAGCATTCCCAGCAGGATGGTGTTCCTAGTGTTGAAGGCTTCCCCTTTTTTTACACCAAATGAAGGATTTCGTTTTATGAGTAAAAATTCTAATTTTTAATGCGCAAATTCAGTTAATGTGACAAATATCCATGCACTTGAGAATGAGCATTGACATATTGGTCACGCCGACCTTTAAAGCTGACTAGCTTAGCGCTTAGCGCTGAGCACCGTTGCTTGCGCTCGAGCAGTGATTCAGTTGTTATCTGATTGGTTGCCCTGATTGTCAATCAAGTAACGGGCTCGATGATAGGCTGACGTAGTTAGTTCTGTGAATTTAACGCCGTTGTTTGAATGGAAGCGCCACCGCCGAGGCGTTTTCGATGCTTGTCATGAGAAAGCCCCGGAGCCGCATTGAACCAGCCAAAGAGCCGCATGCGGCTCGCGAGCCGCGGGTTGGCCACCTCTGCCCTAGGGTTCAATCGAACCCAAGTTAAGAACCACTACTCTAAATTGTCCCGAGGTGTGAGTGTGAGCGTGGATGGTTGTTCGTCTCTGTGTGCCTTGCGATTGGCTGGCAACTGGTTCAGGGTGTCCCCCACCTATAGCCCGAAGACGGCTAGGATAGGCTCCAGCAACACCCCGCGACCCTTGTGAGGATAAAGCGGTTCGGAAAATGGATGGATGAATGGATGTACAAGCCATCGGGTCAGGGAGAATTGAAAATTGCTGACTTTTAAATTTAGGAAAGTGTAGTGTAAATTTAGCAATGTATCAAAAACAAGGCCCCTAGTCAGTACGTCTCAATTTCCGATTTATTTGGTACATGACAAAATCAATCGTCAGGCGCGTGATAGGAGTCTCAAGCTATAAGTTGTTTGATTTTTCTAGGCCCATCCGGTCTGGCCGTATCACTCAGTGTGTGGTGGACCGCAGCGTCGGACTTGGGAAGACAAAGGCTTTTGCTTTGCTGCCCAAAAATAACATTGCAAAGATTGTTTCTTCTATGACATGTGTTTTTAGTCTTCTATTATGGATTTTGTGGATTCTTTTTTCTTTTCTTTTACAATAACATGCAGTGGCATGAGTAGCAGGTAAGGGAAAACATTGTATTTGGCATCTTTAGTGTGCTGCTGCATCCGTTATGACCAAAGTGTAGTGAATGAGTAGCTCATTGCCAGCACTGATCCATAATGCTTTGCAATGATATGCATTGTTGCTTGAGAGATCTATATAATTTGTGGCAAGTGTAGGTGTGTGCCGCTGCTGTTTGCATCAAGTTCTGTCCTTCCATATATGATAGTGTTAGTGATTCGGTGTGTGTGTGTGTGTGTGTGTGTGTGTGTGTGTGTGTGTGTGTGTGTGTGTGTGTGTGTGTGTGTGTGTGTAGGAACATAGTTGTGATGGTGAGAATACAGTTCAAGAGACTGTGACTGTGATACCAGGAAGTGCCTTACTCTGGAGGATATTACCACGGCCTCATCACTCGGCACAGGTTGGTGTTACGCACATGCCCACGCCATGTAGTTCTCGTGGCTCATGCTAATCCTTGTCATCTCGTTCAGATGTACAACTTTACCAGCTTTGCCGTGACCTTAAATGAGCTGGAGCCTGGCATGGAGCGACTACTGGCGCCAACTGACTGCCGGCAGAGGCCTGATATCCGAGCAATGGAGAGTGGAGACTTAGGTAGCATCCGTCTGCAACATCTAGCCAGCTGCGGCTTTTCTTCTGTAGTCCTGACTTTGTGTACTTACACAGACACGGCAAGTGCAGAGAAAGAGCGTCTTGAGGAGAAACAGAGGGCCGCGCGTCGAAAGCGATCCAAGGATGAGAAGAAGTTGTCAACCAGGTATCGAACTGTGTGCACTGTGTGCCCTGTGTTGCGTGGATGTCCCTGAATTTCTTAATTTCAATGAAGAGAAAACAGTATTGTGGTGTTTTGTTCCATTGGCACTTGCGCATCCCATCCTGTTGACCGGGGCCTCGTACTATCTCATCTTAAGCCAGCAGTCTCTAACTTGGGTTTTAAATTGGACAGTGATTTTAAATTGGACCAGCAAAGTGGTGCTGTTGTTGAAACCAGCTTCTTTCGTCTTAGGCAGCTGGCTACTGTATGGTAAAGCCCTTCCTTTCTCAGCAGCACTTCGATCCAATTCATGCCTTCATTAAATCTAGGCTAGATGACTGTAATGCACCTTATTTTGGAGTCGGACAGTTTTCCCCCAAGCATCATCTGTTGGTTCAAAATGCTGCTGCTCGCCTCCTAACTGGAGCTCATGAGGATGAGCACATAATCCCAATTCGGTCTTCCCTTAACTGGCTACCAGCACATCTTGGAGTTCATTTTAAGATACTTCTAATTGTTTTCAAACCTTTTAATGGCCTTGGCTTACTTATCTGAGCTCCTCGACCCCAACGCACGTGACCGGTGCCTGAGGTCTGTGGACCAGACGCTACTGTGGAGGTACCGAGGACCAAGCAGAGACTCGGAGGGGATCAAGCTTTTGTTGCTGCCGGTCCTTCCCTCTGGAATGACCTTTCATTCAACTTTAGGAAAGCCTCCTCCATGTCCATTTTTAAAATTAGTTTAAAGACAAATCTTTATTCTTTGGCTATCGCCCAACATGAGACTGACACTCTTCTATTGTTTTTTCATGTCTGCTGTATATGTGTTCGTATCATTCATTTGGGTTTTTATTTACTCTTTGCATTTTTTTTTGTTGTATTCTTATGTGATTTGTAAAGTGCTTTGTTACAGCTGTAGCTGTTATAATATGCACTGTATGAATAAAGGTGCATTGTATATTGCATCGGAGTAATAATAATAATAATATTTGGCTTTACGCCATTTGGATTTTTGGGGCCGATCAGTAAGTTTGTACAAACTGATAATTGATCACTGATTCGATCAGGAGATGCTTCCCAGATTTTGCACTGTATTTATCAAGGGTGCCTCCATCGTCCTCAGGTCTTTACCTGTATATAAATTTGACAAAATAGCAGTAAATCGTTCGGCCAGTCCATCTCATATTCAAAACTTTCTAATGTCATTCTCTGATGGAATATTTTTTAAGTGGAGGTGCCTTGCAGTTGTCGTCACCATATGTCCTCCAGCCACACGACGGCGCCCACTAACGCTCCATTCTGTGGTTCCCTCCACCTCTATGGCCACATACACAATGAATGGGTTTGATGACTGCTAAGTTTAGTGTGAAAGGGGCTTTAAGAGCCGCATTTGGCTTATGAGCCGCGGGTTGGCCAGACTTGATAATAGGCTGTGTCCAAATTCACAGGCTGTGTCCTCCAAAGGCCGCATTTTCGGCAGCATGACGTCAGTTTGGCGTGACTCTACCGCACGTGTTTCCCAAATTCATATGAAGCCTGTCCAAATTCGCCACGGTTTATGCGGTCCAAGAATGCGACATAAGAAGGCACCTTTCAAAGCGATGAAGGACCCAGCCTGCTAATTGTCTTTCTAGAATTTGGAAACCAGGTGCGGTCGAGGTGTGCTGGAACTCAAGTCATGTGGATGAAAATGCAGCCTCCGGAGCCCATTAAATTGGACACAGCCATATAACGTCACGCTTCGGTAGCACAGGATGGCTTGAGCTGAGGTTTTCTACGCAGAACAACCTGATTAAAAACATGAAGTTTAATTTTACTGTTTTTGATGAATGCCAAATAGCTATGGAGTTGATGAAGCTCGGCGAGGCTGACACACTGACACGAAAATAATTCTCAAACATTTTGCTCACGCCCCTTCAGGTGGTTCCAGCTGGGAGTCAACCCTCACACTGGTGCGGAGGATTGGCTCTACGAGGGCGAATACTTTGACAGGAACTTCGCCGACTGTCCAAACATTTACTGACAGTAGAAGATGTTCTCACTTCATTTCACTCGGCATTTTAAGATAAGTGTGCCGTATTGGACACATCTGTGGTAGCATTTGAACTGATCATGTCCATGCCACCCACGGAAAAGGTTCTCCTAAGTTTACTCTTGTAGTTGTTGATCATAATTCCCGCTATACTCACCTTTGATGTGCTCTCCTAATCATAGCCCACGTGATGTCAATGTTACGCAGCTGTAAAATGATTTGAATCACAGGACATACAGTCTGGCCTCCCTTTAAGTTCACACGCGAACCTTCAATGTTACATGTCAACGCACAACCTATTTCTATCAAGTTGCATTCAAATGTCAGGGGTTATTTAAACACATGCTACTTTACTTTAATGCGTTATCGAATACAAAAGCCGACTACCCGCTCTGAAGACATCATGAGTGTTTTCTCGCAATAGCAAGATGGTTTTCCCCACATTTACGTCCACAGTAAAATGCTATTGTAGGTTGCCACATTCTGATGTAGCTGCTAATGTGTCGATTTTTTTGGCGCATGCATGGCACTCAAAGCTGATCTTTTACAAATGTCAAAGCCATCAACTATCTTGTGAAATACTGATGTACTCAGATCGAACTTCAAAACAAAGGGATTCGAAGCATATTGTGTTTTATCCGAAAGCGGTGACTGTATATTTCAGACGTTTTATATTCACACACGAGCCGTTAATTCTGACGTGAGTGTAAAGACTTCTATCATGTTCTTCCCACAACCAAAGTCCAATGTCAGAATAGGGCTCGAACCTATGCAAGCTGATGCACACAGTTAACCCCTCTGAAATGTGAAAAATTTAATTCCCGTAGGGCTAGATTGAAAAACATTGATGAATCGAATTTCATCTATTTGCTTTTTCATAGTCCAATATCAATTCTTAAAAGCCATAAATCGATCCTTTTATTGCGTCTTTTTCCTCATGAATTCACATGACTTCTCATGTCATGCAAGATCTTGTCACGAAATATCATAGCAGAAGCACTCAAACCAGTGCCAACAAGCTAGAAGGCAGATGTATGGACGTTTTGGGTTTTTTTAGAAATGTGAAAACAGCAATGAACTTATACTTTGTGAAACGGTCACAAGAAGGTGAATTTCATGACGGTGTTCAACACGTTATTTCCACAGACTGCCCTTGGTGTTGGAATTGATTGAAATTATTTGTTTTGATCAGGTCATGTTCAATAAAGCACACGTGATTAATATAAATGCACTGCGTTCTATTCTTAATGTAACTTCTGAAAATGTCATCCATATGAAAGTAAAAATGGTGCCGCGTGAAATCCTTCCTTAACTGAATCGAAAATCAAAGTGAGTCGAATTGGGCCTTTGTGTATTTAATCAATTTTGGAGATATGAATCATGAATGCGATACAGCATGCTTATTTATATTGTTTCTGAGCAATAACATTGACTAAAACGGCAAAGTCGGAGGCTCACTGCCCTTTGCACAAACTGTATTGTTTGATGAGCAATGCTTTCTTGAGTTACACGCACTTTCAACCCTGCAGACACTAGAGGTGCAGGATTCATTATGCTTCCTGTTTGTGATGTTGGTCGAATTGAGAGTTTGTTGTCTGTTCAGTGATCATCCCTCTTGACATGACACTCATCCACACACAAACCAGGTATATTTAGGATTAAAATTTTTAATTTAGGATTAATTTTAATTTAAAATATGGACCATGAAAATGAACTGGTCCTGCCGTGTGTTGATTACTCTGTATTCTCATAGCAAATAAGATGAAAGTGAGAAACATTAATGAACCACTAAAACACAACAAAGCAACACTTAACGTTTTCGGGTACATATAAAACGTACCTTCTCATATTTTAATTGAAAAAGCATACAAACGTACGCGTGCGATTTTCTTCATTCTAAGTGATGTATTACTGTATTGTATTTGTGAAATACGTTACAATGAAACATTCACGGTTTTTGAATAGTGTAGTGATTGCGTTGATCGGAAATCAAAGCACACTTTTTGCACGGTGGAAGTTGGCAGCGCAGTCTCTCCGCCTCATTGAAATGAGAGAAATCGGCAAATCACAATGAAGCACGTGACCTTATTCTCAAACCTAGTTCTCCTTGCTCAACTCGGTGACAGATGTCTCCACCAATCACATTGAAGCATGTGACCATTACAAACCAATTGTAACAAGGTCGCTCGTATCGGCTCTACTTCCGTTTTTGATAAAGCACAGCAAGCAACCGTAAGTAAGAGCCTCTTGGTGTTTTAACACGTGTTTACAAATTTTCCCCACCGAAACGTCGTTTGTGACACTTATAGAATGTAAGATGAATTATAATGCTATATGCTGTCAACATTGAGCTGAGAACAATGGTCTGGTTTCAAAGATGCAGCGTCATCCTGTGCGAGTGTAGTCGAAAAATAGCCAGAATATTTGAAAACAAACAAGCGATCAATACAATACGTGGTCAAGACGTACAAAACGACATTTCTCTCACTTTAATGCTAAAAAAACAGCAATGTTTAGGTCAGTCACGGAAGATCGCCTCTTCGTCTTTTGTACCTTGCAGTAGTCATCGTCATCATCATCATTATGGCCTCTGGAGCTTTGTTCCCCAGCATGGTGTCCGGCTCTCGCGGCTCCTCCAGTAAGTACCTGGTGGAGTTTCGAGCTGGTAAGATGACCATGAAGGGCAGCACGGTGACGCCCGACAAGCGCAAAGGCCAAGTCTACATCCAGCAGACGGACGACTCCCTCATCCACTTCTGCTGGAAGGATCGCACCACTGGAAATGTGGACGATGTACGTGGCTGTCGGTTTTCTTAAGGGAAGATGTTTGCAAAACGTTTCTTTTAAGAGACACACCTTGCCCTCACGTTTTACTGAAAAAGCACACGCATTCTCTGAGCAAGTAACCTTAGGAAGCAAGCAAGCCAGGATTCGACATAACAGGGAAAGTAACACAAATTAGCACCTATAACAGTGGTCCACAACAAATTTTAATCTTGAGGTGACTGTATGTGTCCCTTATTTTCAACCTGATTCAGAAAACCTCAAGCAGATCAAGTTTCTCAGATATTTTCATTTTATCATTTTTAGGGTTGACCTATAATGTTCAAATACATAATGAAAGGAAAAACAATTCGCCTGTTGCTAAATTCATTCATTCATTCAAGTTAATTTATAACTATTACTAATTTTATAACTATTACATTGTATTGTTATTAATATTATTATGAAAACTTGATGTGCTAGAGGAAAATAACGATGGTCGATTAGCATTTGGTGCAAACAATTTTTTTAAAAATCTAGAAAAGTTTCCTTGCATCTCTGATGAAAAACATTTGTTCACCAGTGTTATTTATAAACGGCGGCACGCTGGGTGACTGGTTAGGATGTCTGCCTCTCTGTACAGGGATCCACGGTTCTCCAGTTTCCTCACGCGTTCCAAAAACAAGCATGGCAGGTTAAGTGAAATTGTACTGAGTGTGAGTGTGAATAACCATTCACACTCACTTTTGTCTGTGTGTGCTCTGCAACTGGCTGGCAACCAGTTCAACGTGTATATACTCTTGCCTACTGCACAAAGAGGGCTGTTATAGGCCCCAGCACACCCGCAACCCTCATAAGGATAAGCGGTGCGGATGGATAGATGGATGTTACTTGTAAACATTTTGAAAAGCTTTGTAGTCTTTAGGCTGCTTACTTAAAAAACAAGAACTTCCCAACAGTTATGTTGTATGCAAAACCTGATTTCTTCTGCATGTATGAGTCCTGATGTCAGAGGCTATGTTCAGACTTCAGACTTATTTAAATCAGATACCTCCTCAAATCCAATTTTTAGGGCTGACTGTCAACACTGTTTTTAGCAAGTCACCAAATCGGATTTGGCCCTGTTCAGACTGGGCAACATTATGGACTCATCTGACAGGTTGCTTTGGCAACCTGGTTGTAACAAAGGTGTTGTCCAGCATGTACAGTGTTGGACCTCATACCGTGTAATTGTGACAGAGGCAACATGAAATACGTTCATAAATTGATTGTTTCCATACATGCTCTCAAGCTTTACTAGTATGGCACTATCTCCCGGCAGACCGATGAGGCAATGCACTTGCCTCCTCAGTCTAGCTACTGCAGTCTTCAATTTCTTTGACTTGCTCCATTCTTTACTGCTCAGTGCTTCGGTTGGCTCATTGGGTCTTGCGTTACTTAGAGTGACATCATGGAAAAGCATAAGCAATAAGTGTGTTTGGAGCTGTTCAGACACAGACACGTCCTGTAGAAATTCAATATGAAATTACCTCCTGAATGTGGCTTCGGTCTGTCTCGCAAAAATCTGATGACCTTTGTGAGTGTTCAGATGACAAAAGAGCCATCCAGTTCCAATCCGGATAGGCCAAAAATCTGATTTTGGGTAGCAGTCTGAAGAAGGTCAAAGTTGCACATCAGTCACTACTATTTATCATCCCATGCACTGCCACTCACTGGTCAGTCATTGTGATGGCAAACAATTCCTCGAAAGCACATCCCCACATTTTTGTTTTCCTGCAATGGTCTCTTAAAATGGAAAGAATGGACAAGGATGGGTGGCACCTGAGCATCCACTCTTGTACCTAATGTAAAGAGACTCATGCAAACGGAACAAGTCTCTAAAGCAGTGTTCCGGTCTAGTGACGGTCCAGTCCAGTGGCTACGGCATGAATAGGTTTTCATCTTAACCACATGCTCAAATGCAGGACCTGATCATCTTCCCCGATGACTGCGAATTCAAACGGGTCAGTCAGTGCACCACCGGCCGCGTCTACGTACTGAAGTTCAAAGCTGGCTCCAAAAGGCTTTTCTTCTGGATGCAGGTATACTACTTGCTGATCTCTACCCCAACATATCCATACACACGTGTTGCATCCAAGTCTATATTGATTTCAGGAGGCCAAGACTGACAAAGATGAGGAATACTGTCGTAAAGTGAACGAGTATCTCAACAACCCACCCATGCCCGGCACTTTGGGTAGCGGCGGCAGTGGCGGACATGATCTGTCCGCTCTTGGAGGTAACACACAAGTACACACACTTAAACTAACATTGGCTTTGTTGTTGTTATTATTGTTCTGCCTCCCCTCCCCCAAAAGAACTATATATTTTTTAATATTGTCCAATCTCAGTTATTGTACAGTCAAACCTCGGTTTTCGTCCATAATCCTTTCCAGAAAACCGAAATTGTTCGAAAACCGAAACCACGCTCTTTTTAAAATAAAAATGTTTACTGAACACGTCTGCTCACAATGGAAAGCAACACGAGGAAGCGTCACTTCCTCGTGTAAGGAAGGCGAGAGGAGTCAAATGGTGCATTCAAGTACGCTCAGTTTGTTCGAGAATCGAAATTAATTCGTCATCCGAGGCATAAAAAACTCGAAATTTTTGGTCGAAAACCGAATTGGTCAAGAACTGAGAGGTTTGACTGTAATTATATATATTAACTTCGGAATTTATGTATATAGAAATTTTGATGGTATAGGACTTTCAATACAAAAGCCAAATCAGTGCTACTTTTACTTTTTGAATACCGGTACATATTTCTGTACTTTTAATTCAGTACAGTGTGCGAGTACTTTTGCCACGTTGGCATGCAAAGTGTAACATCTTATGCTTTCATGCAAAGGCGAGGGTGGTCTGCAGAGCCTTCTGGGGAATATGAGCCACAACCAGCTCATGCAGTTGATTGGACCAGCTGGACTTGGCGGCATTGGTATGTCTGATGGAACTTGTGTGATGCCAGAAAGATATTGTGATGTTGAGTTACAAACGAAGCTGTTGGTCCCACTCGCAGGTGGTCTTGGCGCACTTGCCGGCCCAGGGTTAGCAAACCTCTTGGGCAGCAGTAGCAGCAGCAGTAGCGTTCCTGCTGCCAGCAACTCCTCCACAAGGTGTCCAAAGATTACTCATCAATGTGATTAGGCTGCCAGAAGGATGTTAAAAGACTCCCCCCCCCCCCCCCCCCCCTCCATTTGCTTTCAGTCCCTCTACTGTGGTCACGCCCACCTCGACCTCCGGCGCCAGTCGCCTCGGTGCCTCCCAGGCATCCACTGCGTCCGTCAATCCCTCAGCCGCCTCTGCAGCATCCCCGCCTGCGAGTACTCCTCCCACACCCACACCTGCTGCGTCATCCGCCGCAGCAGGAGCCGTGGCGAGCAACCCAACGCAGCCCATCCAACTTAGAGACCTGCAGAGCATCCTGGCTACCATGAACGTGCCCGCTGGCAGCACAGGAGGTGAGGAGGCCACTGTAGTACTTGAATTCCATCAGCATTTGCCTGACTCAAATTGAGGTAAAGATAGTGTGTGTACATATGCCCCCCCCATTGGTCAAGCCAACACTTTTTCTGTGAAGTGGTTAAATACATTTGAGTGACTGGTGCAGTCCTTTGTGTGTGTGTGTGTGTTTTTTTTATTAAAATAAATCATAGTAGCCATGTAACGACGCTGCTCTTCCATATTGTTGATAAAATAATAATAAGGCCAAGTGATTAAAAAAAAACTAAAGTAAGATTTCAAATTACATACATACATAGGGTTTTGTCAGTGACCTGCACTGGAAGGAATTGCTTTTTGTTGTTTTCTGAATGCAGAAGTCAAATATATCTTGTTTTACCGTAACTTACCACATTAAAACATGAACCTTGGCATGTACAAATGCAATACTGAACTTTTTTTTCTGGTGTTTCAGCAATTGCTTCTGTAGTAGTGGTTTCCCAGAGAAGGCTGTCTATGACTGAAAACTAAGGGTGCATGATTGATTGGCCGGGATTTTTATCAGGGCCCATTTCCTTAATTTTGGGGGGGGGGGGGGGTGATGATCGGCTGAGCCCTTACACTAAACCCGATCTTGTCCACCAATCCCATCTCCCTCCCCAGAGGAATGAGAAAGTTAGCCATCTTCTGCTGTGAGATGAATAATAGCCTTTTCATGTTATTTAGCGAACTACTTCATGTCGAGTTAAAACAATCAAAGTGTATTGTTCGATATTTAAAAATGATACAAGATTGGAACACTGAGGGTGCATGCTGTTATGAAAAAGATCAGCAAAAATTGGGATCAGCAGGTCAGGCTTGTTAAAGATCAGTAAATCAGCCAGTAAATTGTGTGATTGGTGCAACCCTACTGAAAATGCTATTATAATGCATATAAGAAAATATTGCTGGTGTTTTGGCTGGAACAACCTATTTTTTCACAAATCTATACTCTTGGTCAGTCAATCCACATGTGTAGGTGGTCCCCCCCCCCCCCCCCCCAAATATTGTCCAATCTAAAGTATTGAAAATGGCTTGCTCTCTTTGACGACGCAATGGTAATGGCTGAACGCACGTTCCGTTTTTGGGGTCTCCACAAAAGTGATCATTTTGGAAGCTGTAAGCCTGATGTCTTTCCCCACAGTGGACCTGGCCACTGCCCTGACTCCAGAGGTGATGGCCCCCATCCTGGCCAACCCTGAAGTGCAGCAGAGACTGATGCCCTTCCTGCCCAGTGGGGAGTCCCTGCTCCAGAGCACGGATGAGCTGCAGACCACGCTCAGCTCTCCGCAGTTTCAGCAGGCAAAGTTTTCAATTAGATTTGTTTGTTTGTTTGTTTTAGGAGTTTGGGCAGTCTTAAGGGGTGTTCACACGGCAACGTTTACTCCGGTGTTGCACCGGGGCTGCCCCCCGTAGAGCGTTCATACGTACAAAGTTATACCGGTGTAGCCCCTGAAAACAGCTTAAACTGGAATACCGTAAATTTAACCCTGCTCAGGAGGTGGTTTAAAAATTTACTCCGGTGTAAATGCTAATTGCCGGGGCATCATCGATATAAAATGGCACATGTGAACGCTACAGGAGTAGACGCGCTACGCGTGAGAAGAGTCTATTACATATGGGTAGAACGCGTTGCTTTCGTGCTCTGTTGTACTTCCGTCATCTTTCCTTTCTCTCTCTCATCCTTGTATGGTGTCTGATAGACCACAGCGTTGATTTGTCTGGAGAAGTATAAACCATGGTTTTTCGATATGTCACAAACAAGGCGGGGAAAAGGAAGTACAAATTACGCATGCCCTGCTCAATGTCTCTCTGTTTTATTTCCATATTATTACACGTCCGCAGAAACTGCCATGTGAACACAAGTGGGGCTGCACCAGGGTTAACACGCTTCTCTTTACTAAGCAGCTTCATACGTGTGAACGCTCCACAAAATTTACACCGGTGTAAGATATATCGCAACAAAATTCATCGGTGCAGCACCGAAGCAAATGTTCTTTGGAAATCATACCTGAGCAATTTGAGTGTCTTTTTAAACCGAGGCCAATGCCAACATTCAGTATAGCACCTGGAGAAAACTGGATTCAGTTTATGTTTCAACTTTAAACTGACAATGTGAACAATATTTTCAGTAAGAATAAAAGCAAATCGTTTTCCATTCAGTGTCCTTTTAAATTGTAACATCAAAAATGTATCTTGTGCAAGCAGACACGTTAGGGCGTCTCCAATCACAAATCTTGAAAACAAAGTTTGCTGATTTTCTTACACAAAATTGACAACAGAGGGCAGTGTTTCACTTTTCAAATCGCTCACTCAATGACGTCAGGAAAAAAAACTACATTCATACCTGTCAACTCATACGGTTTAGCCATAGTTCATACGGATTTTGTGGTGAATCTCACGTATATGGCCGGATCGCACAAATCATACAGATTCTGAAAATTTCCGTCCCCCCTAACAGGTAGTTCCGTTTGCTTTTGCCCAGAATGGTGCTAGTCTACTCGAATGCTTTCATTTCCGGTAACTTTCCAGTAAATCACGTGGTTCCTAGTTGAAAACAGCAGAGTATTCATTGCATACTTCGGTAGTGTACAAGCAAGTTCTACAAGGAAACACATTTCCGAAAATCGCTTGCACCAGAAACACTGACAGCATTATTGCAGTGCAAAGTAAATATGAATGGATGCTGTAACTTCGAGCCGATGGGTCAGCATTTGGAGTTGGTGAAAAAAGTAACGCAGGAATACAACTCTGAACACAGTAATGCCACTAAATAGAATGATGATTAGACATTAACCAGACATTGTATTATGGAGATCTACAATAAATATCATTGAAAATATCGGGGGGGGGGGGGGTTCTGCTGTTATTTTGACATATAAAATGCTTTGGTATGTTATAAGGATTTTTTGCTCTTTATAAGGATTTTTTTGGTAGTTTATACAGTTTGGCGCTCCGAAAAGTTGACAGGTATGTACATTCATTGGGAGTATTCAAACTTCTCATTTGGATACTGTCACATGCTGTGGCATTATTTGCAGACTTTTAAAACTGAAATGCTTCCAACACTGTTACATCCCTAACTTTACATATCAACAAATTTGGCTTTAAAAAACCCCCAAAACAATTATGGCCACACTTGGAAACCTTGAATCAACATCAAATCATGTGCAATTGCTGCCTTGTACATTTCCTCCATTCCAATTCAACACAACATGTTCTCAAGTTAACCTGAAGCTCTTTTTTTTGGATTTGCTCCCTGCAGGCTATGAGCATGTTTAGCAGCGCTCTAGCATCGGGGCAGTTGGGGCCACTGATGAACCAGTTCGGGTTACCAACAGAGGCTGTGGATGCTGCCAACAATGGAGGTCAGTAGTACGCATCAGTTTGTCACTTCTCGGGACACTGCAATATTAACACTGCAGTTGTGCAACTACAAGAAGGTTTTTTTCCTCAAATAATACATCTTGACCACTGACAGCCATAATGAACACTAATTATTATTCTTTTTTTTAAAGTATGATTTATGTTTTCTTTTTCCACTTTGTCTGCAGATCTGGAGGCGTTTGCAAAAGCAATGGAGACCGACACGAAGTCGGATCAGGGCGGAGACACCAATGACAAAAAGGACGATGATGAAGACATGAGTTTGGATTAAACAATGATACAAACGCATTTCTTTAGCGAATGCGATTAGAGTATTACAGCTCCTTCCGTGCATTTAAATAATAAAGATACGACAATGATTACAATCAGTGTTCTACTTGTATCCTACCCACAAAGAAGCATAAAAGAACACTTCCTGAACAGCAGCCAAATGCGGGGAGGTAGGGATAAAGTCAACATGCAATTCTTCCACCTGTGGAAGTAATATTAGAGCTGTGACATTGTTGCATTTAATTATCTGATTCCAGTATGCAGCGAATTCGGGAAATCCAGCAAGTACGGTAATTCATAAAGTCTGTGCTGAGTGTTTTATGAAACGTGTCTGAGCGTGATGAACTGTAAGCAAATTATGTCACTGTTAACGTATGAAGCCATTCTGTTTTGAGAAGTGCTTCGCATGCTGGTGCAATTCATAAACATGAAGGTGAAAAAGGTTTACAGGTAAATGGATACCTGTAAACTTTAAAAAAAAATTGCTGTGTTGGAGCCTGGTCAATTGCCTATGCCAAAAAATGATTGTTTATCCTTTTTCATTCATCTTCCGAACCGCTTCATCCTCACGAGGGTCGCGGGGGGTGCTGGAGCCCATCCCAGTTTTCTTCGGGCAGTAGGCGGGGGACACCCCGAATTGGTGCCACCCAATCGCAGGGCACACAGAGACAAACGAACATGCACGCCCACACTCACACCTAGGGACAATTTAGAGTGTTCAATCAGCCTGCCATGCATGTTTTTGGGATGTGGGAGGAAACCGGAGTACCCAGAGAAAACCCACGCAGGCCCGGGGAGGCCGAAGCTGGAATTGAACCCGGTACCTCTGCACTGTGAAGTCGACGTGCCAACCACTGGACGACCGGGCCGCCACTATGATTGTTTAGTTTGCTAAAAATAATTTTTTTTTAATTAATATGAAATTTTCTTGATCCCCTGAAGTACGGATAGGTACTTTCATATATCCTCGTCAATACATGTACATGTACATGGAGAACATATTCCAAAAATCACACGATGTCCCTTTTTTTAAACACTGTAATAGTTCAAAACAAACGCCATGTCACATTGGATTCGTGATTTTGTACCATAGCATTAACCACAAATTAAAAACATTCCATGAATAAACTCCACAAAATATAATGGCGTCAGCGTTTCGGTGACTATTTACATGCGGACACTTGAGTACTGAGACTACTTCCACACCAGGAAAAAATACAAACTCAGTATCACATTTTAACGTGATATAATTCACGTTTAACATGACTGCTTATTACAGTACATTTAATTTGGTTAAGTGACTTCCGCCTTCAGCAGAACAAAACAAGTCTAATTCTTTCCAGCTGAGGTCCCTCGTGAAGTCCTTTTTGTGTCCTACGAAGCACAAATTTACTCCCTACAACTATGCAGCTTTTCTATCACAATGTACGAGGGTAAGTCAAAAACTATCCGCACTTTCTGCTACAGCGCGCTCTTGCGTTTAAATTCGATGCACGTGATCGCAATCAGCTGATATACTGGATAGTAGTTGATCGATTGTTACAGTCGTTATTGTAGTACGGGATCGCGCCACACGGGGACGCCTCTTTGCTTTGTTGTGTCAGTTGATCACCTTTTTCCTTGAACATCTGCAGTACACTTTTTTGTTGTTGTCATGGACTCGGTCATAGTGCTCTTCACCCTGGAGAACCCAAGAACCCTTTTCTTCTTTGGAAAATGATGAATCATACATTAAATGATGTTCACTGAACACCAAAATATATGTTTTTTCAAATATTCAATGCTTTAATCCTCGTTTAGGATTAGGGCCAAATTTGACCCTTTGGGATTTAAGGGTAGCATTATAGGGGCCAAATATGACCCCGTGGGTTCTCCAGGGTTAAGTGACGTGTAGTAAATATGAGTGACTGTTATTTTGTTAAGAATAAACAAGTGTTTGTCAAAACTCAGTAAGTCTTTCCTCCTTCGGCTGTCCAACAAGCACATGTCCAAGGCTGGTTTCCTCCTTGGCTGACACCACCACGTTACATGTTACATGTTACATGTGTTTGTTTCAGTCGATAAAAATGTTTGCTTCACTAGCAGAAGTACCAGTCACGAACAGCGCGCAGTTATCCGATTTTTATGGTCAGAAGGTACTGTATGTCTGGGGCTGAAATTCACCAGAGGTTCTGAACACAATATGGAAACAGCGCACGATCAAAATGAAGTGTGTACGAGTGGATTGAAAAAATGTCAAGTGGCCGGACCGAGCTTGTTCACGGAGTGGCCATTTAACAATCGGTCAAACAAATATATCACCCGATCGCGATCACCGTGACGCTCAAGTTCCCGCGTGAAGGGAAAATTGCATCAAACTTAAACACAAGCTGTAGCGTAAAGTGCGGATAATTTTTGACTTACCCTCGTAAAAAGCATCACAAGGGCAAGTGTTTAAAAAGAGTTAAGATTTAAAAAATATGCACATAACCTCCTCTCTGAGCAACCACCTTATCGTGTTGTAGGGGTTTTGTGTTTCCCGGTGATCCTAGAAGCTAATTTGTCCCGCCCTTTCGGGAGACCTTGGGGAAGGTGCTGGGGGGCACTCCCACTGGGGACTCCCTCGTTTTGCTCAGGAACTTCAATGCTCACATGAGCAATGACAGTGAGACCAGCAAGGGTGTGATTGGGAGGAATGAGTGAAGCTATGGAGAACAACTTATGGATGGCTTCGAGGAAATTCTGCCCTCCCATTCGACGTTTCATTAGGGCACAGGTGTCAAACTCAAGCACGTGTATGTACCGAAATCTCAAATTGTCATGTGTAGTAAATAACGTTGAGATTTTGCAATAATTGTGTTACCCTGTGTACACTCACTTGAACAGTAATTGAACAAACTATTATAATTGACTGATTTTAAAACGAGTAAGCTATTAATTTGTTGTGTACAAGTAATAATTTTGTGGTTTCACTGTCAACGACCCTTCGAGGGAATGCGCAACTCCAAATTGGCCCGTGACTAAAATGAGTTTGACGCCTCTGCATTGGGGGAAGCAGTGCACTATGTGTATACTCTGTGTATTATGGAGATTGGGCATTGCTCTGTTCCGCAAGGCTCTGGGTGTTGTGGGGCTATCCTGGTTGATATGCCTCTACAGTCTACACCATTGCATGAAGTTTGGGGACAGTGTCTCTAGATTGGGCAGACTGGGGTGATGGTTCTTCTTTCTAAGAAGGGTATCCAGAAGGCGTGTTCCAAATGAAGGGGTGAGGTATTCACAGTCTTCACCCTCCCTGGTACGGTCTACTCAGGGGTGCTGGAGATGACTGTCCATCGGGAAGTTGAATCTCAGATTCAGGAGCAGTGTAGTTTTCATCCTGGCCATGGAACAGTGGATCAACTCTACACCAGCAGAGTCCTTGAGGGTGCATGGGAGTTTGCCCAAACACTCTACATGTGGTTTTTTTGGACTTGGAAAAGGCATTCAAGTGTGTTCATAGGGGGATTTCTGTGGGGGGTAGTCAGCTGGGATAGGCTCCAGCACCCCCTGCGACCCTGTTCAGGATGAGCGGTGTTGAAAATGGATGGATGGATGGATGTTCAGCTTTGCCAGTGACCTCAGTGACAGAAAGAGAAAATAAACGATCCTCTATTAGATGGCAGAAACTAAACTTGTATGACTCAAGAGCTAGAAACGGTGTCACTGTTAATGTCCGTTATGTCATTGTTATACTGTCTCTATGTGATCTTATATATAGTGTCCAATAAGGCTCATTCAGGTAGTGTTGAACTGCGGAGACACACGGTCCTCGCACGCGTCTAACTGTTTTAGTGTATGATTATTGTTTGTTTGTTAGTGTTTAAAGCGGTTTAAAGCATGAACGGACTCAAGTGGATTACGAACGACCTCAATAAAATACAGTCGATGCGCCTCAGTCAAGACGCGTAGCAAACTACACTAAGATGAACTATATACATCATTGACATGTGTGACTTTTTTGATTGTCACAGTGTCATGTGATTTTTTTCAAACTTAAAATATGTGCCTTGGCTCAATAAAGGTTGGCAATCACAGCTGTAGTGAATTCCATCTATTCATCCATTTTCTAATAAACACCAGTGTTGTGTCCAAGGACCGTCAACCCAAGGCCAAGGCCAAGGACTTGACTCCGAGGCCAAGGCCAAGGACCAAGGACTGATTTTGAAGCTGAGGCCTAGCCGAGGACATGTATAAAACAATGCTATCATACCACTTGGCAGGTCTTCATGATTTGCAACACCCCTCCATCATAACCCTTTGCACTCCCTAACGCTTGAATGAAGCGTTTTTATTCAAAGAGTAGAACAGTCAGGGTACGTGTTATTTATACTGAGAAAAAAAATAAAATCATATGGTATACATTTATGAATTAATGTTTTAGTGCAGTAGTTTCCTAATATGAAGTAAATCAACACTCAACAGGCATGACATGGCACGGAAGACAAGTTGAGAAATGACTTTGCATAGAAGTCAATCACTGACTGCAGAAAAAGCGGTAATCTCTCAGTGATAATTTTACAGTTTACCGGCAGCGAGTCCCAGGGACTCGCTGATCAGAAAAGTATGAGTCCCATTATGCATTGAGAGAGTCCCAAATTTCGAATTCTGAAAGGGCCTACTTATTCAATTGCATATGATAATAACACAAACAACAACATATACATACAAATAAACAAATGCTGCAAAAATTTAAATAATTCAGGAGCAGGCCTGAGGATTTCGGAAATTCATGGTAACCGTTTTTCGGTTCCATCGGATTGCCCAATGGGAAACCACAATAACAAATGTTGGGTTCCGTAAAGGTTCATCATGGGAACCCATTTTTCTATTTTGACTGATATTGATAATCAAGAATTCCGAAACTCGAAAGTATAATGTTTCAAGGGTCAATGCTTGAAAACTATGCATTAACAATGAACATTACATCAGCAGCTGTGTACTCCAGGTTTATTCCAAAAAATAAATGGATCAAAAACTGGTGTACTCATGTGGCATCATCAGAGTATTTTTTTCCAATCTCACACTGCAAAGATTAATTGACTGGTAATCATTAATACAGGTAAGTATTGATGTGGCTTGACATCCTCTTCCCAAGATGATGCATGTGTAATCTAGGATCAATTTGACGAAAGAATTTAACACACGTCATCATTAGTTCTACCAACAGTTAACATTAGCATTACTACACCTTGTAACGAATGTTTTATTCATAAAGTTACCATGCTACAACCAGTAAATTATAGAATAACCAATACTGTTTCATAATATTTTTCACAGCGATTAGCCTACAAATCTAATGACCAATTTGCCTCGTAATCGTGCCTCCCGTCGTATTTCGCTCCCGCGTTCTGTGCATACGTCACAGGTGAGTTTAGTGATACGCCCTTTGGACGATTCATACGAAAAATCAGACAAGCATTCCCATTTCTTAAATATCGTAATTAGTAGACCTTGTTGAGTTTTTTTCGCCGCCAAACTTTCATCCGCGCGATTCCTCAGTTTGCGGACTAAAATAACAACCCGCATGCGCACATAACGTCATCTGTTGTGTCCCCCCCAACACTGAAAACAAAACAAAACGAAAGTAAATTAGAAGAAACACACTCACACACCACACCACATCACAAACACACATACTGGCGCAGTGAAATCGCGTGGATCACACAGTCAACTCAAGTGCGGTGACTTTTATAATTAAACTACTTTTCGGTACCGTGAAAATGACGCCACGGAAACGACACGCTACCGGTAACGATTGTTACTGTGAAATCCTCAGGCTTGCTGTAGTTTTTTTGTTTGTTTGTTTTGACTGAGAAAATTCCTTGCGTCCCAAAAACGCACATTGTTTGGAACTGCGCGTCCCGTGGGTTAATTATGCGTCTAGGACGCGGGACGCAGAGGTAACGAGATGGCTGATCTCTAAACATTCTCTGAGTACTACTATTATATCCACTACCACTAATACTACATTAATTAATACCTTCAACTTCACAATAATAATAATAAATAATTAAATCAACCATGATTTTAAACTACGGTATGTATTATCAATATTCATTATTCCAAACATGAGAAAGCATTCAGCAAACACAACTGGAATCGAGCAAAAGGACTCCAAATCCCAACGGCCAAACCCGGAAGTGAAGTGCCGGCATTATTGACTCCAGCTGTAACGCAAATTACTTGGTTCAAACAAACATTCTAGTGCGACCGCACAAACGTGACGACTGTGCAAAAATAACGAAATAAAAGACACCACTGTTACAGAAAGGCTTTACACGCTATTTAAACTGCCGATCGCGAACGGAACGAACCGTGATTGAATGGATTTTGTTTGATTTCTTCATGATTATTGCGGTCCTCGGGCCCACTTTATATCTGTGGACGAAGGATAAGAGGCTCAAATCCTTCGTTGTGTTCGAGGACCGGCAACCCAAGGACTTGACTCCAAGGCCAAGGACCAAGGACTTGACTCTGAGGCCAAGGCCAAGGACCAAGGACCGAGGACCGACTTTCGGTCCTCGAGCCGATCTTCGAGGCCAAGAACCGGCTCGAGGAACACATCACTGATAAACACCCTAAGGACCCTTCCAAGGCTGTAGCGATGGTCCACTGCTCCTTCTGAACCTGAGATTCAACTTCCTGATGGAGACTGCTCTCCTTACCAGGGAGGCTGAGGACTGTGATACCCCTGAGTTGGAACACAGCCTCTGGACCACACCCCGTTTTGCCGCATTCGCAGGCACTGTCTCCAATGTTCACACGATGTTGTAAAGGCGTGTCAACCAGCACAGCCCCACAATCGACTCTTTAGGAACTCAGAGCGGATCTCATCCACTCCCAGGACCTTGCCACCGAGGAGCTTTTTAACTACCACAGTGACCTCACGACCAGAGATAGGAGAACCCAATTCAGAGACTCCAGACTGTGCTTCTCATGGACACATTGGTGGAACTGAGGAGGTCTTCAAAATGTTCTCCCCACTGACTCATCTCCTCCCAAAGTCGAGGTCAGCTGTGCCCAATCCCCACTACGCACAGCTTCCCCCTCCTGAGACACTGAATCATGGACCAGAATTTACTTGAAGCCGTCCCAGAGGTTGTTTTCCATGACCTCACAGAACTTGTTCCTCCCACTCTCAATCACATCCCTTAAGTCTCACTGTCATTTCCCATCTATCTATCTATCTATCTATCTATCTATCTATCTATCTATCTATCTATCTATCTATCTATCTATCTATCTATCTATCTATCTATCTATCTATCTATCTATCTATCTATCTATCTATCTATCCATCCATCCATCCTTGCAATGCTATACTGTATATGCATGCATATGCTATTCAGATATAGAAGTGGAGGTGGTTTGCACCAATGTCCAAATCACATTACAGCATGACAAAGCATTGTACTGATGGCATGTTGAAGTGACTCAACGGGGGATGTATACCCTCCTCCTACATGAGCGTGGCATGTATAGCACCGATGGGGGCCGTGGAATGGGCGGTGCATCCTGGTCTGCGCACACTGGTTGGAGGGAGCTCGCGCACGCAAACGGGAGGAACTGCAGTTTGTGTGTGTGTGTGTGTGTGACTGGGGGGGGGGGGTGAGAGAGAGAAAGAGGGAGAGAGAGAGAGAGCGCAGATTCGCATCCGCTTGACACATCGGTGTTGACAAAATGAGTCACGTGACCCGCACGAAGATGGCGTATCTCACTCTATATTGCAGCCTCCTCTCGATTCCTCTTGCGCCAACTCGGATCTGTTTACGTTGCGACATCGACGTTAACCAGCGTCTCATTCTCCTCCCCTCGCGGCTCACCTGCAGACTCTAGAAGACTTTTCTTTCTTTCTAAAAATGCCACTGGATGAGAAGATTTTGAAAGCTACCTGCGCTTGACTTGAAATGCGGCTGGAATAACACCTTTGTGGAAACCGCGAGGCACTTGCGCGTGCGCGTGTCCTCAAGCTAGTCACGGAGACTGCATCAGACTGGAGACACGGGCCGGAAAATAATAATTACAATTAAGTGAAGATCAAACGCTGTGTTCTTTGATGCTCCTTGCTCCTCACCACCATTACTGTGCACACCGACGACAGAATTCTAGTGGAGACATGTAGAACACCGTCCTCGTCCTCTTCATCCCATCTTTTTTCTAAACCGACATCATCTGCTGACATCGACACAATGTGGCACAAATAATCAAATATGTGGATTCCTACCGAAGAGGAGAAAATCGGAGTTGGTGAGTCAACTGCACCTTTTATCGTTTATTAGCGACGTTTGTTGTTTTCTAATGGCGTTTCACTAAGATACACCCGCCGACACATGCCACCAGTTCATATTAATTCCCTCTGATCAAGCAAATTTCACCCACTGAAAAACAACATCCACTTATAATGGCTGCAGAGCGGGGCGGTGGGGGTGGTATGGGGGTAGATATTGCGTGGGATGATGCAGCCTCCAGTCCGAGCCACCACCTCGGAGATGAGATCTCAGTGTGCTCAGGTGTTGATGGAATGAATCACGCCTGTATTCACCGCTTGGTTTGGCGGAAATTCGTCCATTTTGCATTTTTACAGCGTTCTATCCACCGGCCAATATGAAGTCGTAAGTGGGTGTATGGTTTGATTGGCGTTACAACGACCACCAGGGGGGACTCTGACCCTAACAGGTGTACGCGGGGTTTACCTGTAACTTCTCTCTGCTTGGGGCGGGGGGCGTTGTGGGCTTGACCCCGAATCTCTCTCTCTCTCTCTCTCTCACACACACACACACACACACACACACACACACACACACACACACACACACACACACACACACACACACACACACACGCACGCACACACGCACACACACGCACGCACGCACGCACGCACGCACGCACACAGATACACTCACGCTAAATCGATAGATAGACACACAGATTGACTATTTACCACCTGCACTCACCCACACATGTACAATTTGTTGGTGCAAGATGCTGTAAAAAGCTAGTCAAAACAAACTCAACAGATTCTGTTATCACTCATGACTGCAATTTATCCAGGGATGAACAATTCATCGAATACATCGCAATGTACTGGAATGCAATTTTCAAATCGAAAAAGTTATTTGGAAGAAAAAAAACCCACAACAAAAATTGCTGCTTCATTTTGGTTGATTGGTAAGGTTTATTTTTTTATATACAGTGTTCCCTCGCTACTTTGTGGTTCAGTTATTTGCGGTTTTACTCAATCATGGGGTTTTCATTTATGACCATAACTTAATGTAGTGGGGTTTACCTTGCTATTTCATGTTTTAATTTCTAAATTTCTTCCTTCTAAGTGAGACCGGTCAAAATATGTCAATTGTTTTGAGGTAAAATTTGTTTTACAAAAAACAAGATCATGAACATTGGAGCTCGTCGCTCCCCAAATCTCCATTAATACATTTGAAAATATGCTCATTACTTCACTCAGACCGAATACCAACATTGAATGCCCGTTACCTATGATTCCTCAGGCGACACTATATTAAAAAAATCAACAGGAATGTGTAAAGGATATCACCGCATGGGCTCAGGAACACTTTTGAAAACCACTATCAGTAAATACAGCTGGGCTTTACATCCGTAATTGCTGTACATCATGCTTCGTCATCAAATATGGGAAAGAATTTCAAATCCAAAGCTTGAACAACTAGTGACCTCAGTTCCCAAGCGTTGATTATCTAATATTAATGGTTGAAAGAAAGGGTGATGTAACACAGTGGTAAATGTTCCCATTTCCCAGCTTTTTTTCGGGAGGGGAGCCTGTTGCAGACATAAAATTCTAAGTTCATTATTATTTGATAAAACAATAAAATTTATCATTTTGAACGTTACATCTTTGGAGTGCATTGAATTGAATCTAGCTTGAACATTTGGAAATCATTCTATTCTGTTTTTATGAATGTTTAATACAACATCCCAACTTCATTGGAATTGGGTTTGTATTTTGAATAAATCTGAGATTGCTGATCGTAATACTGATTATTTTGTTGCTTGTGTTTGATGAAAAAAATAGACATAGGAAGAGGACCTTTAAAAAATTCTGGCATATTAAATTGTAATTGCAATATTTAAGAAAACAAGAGCAATTTGATTAATTTTCAAAACATGCTGCTCAAAAATCAACACAGCGGTCTTGAAATGTGCCTGCATGTGACCTTTTATGTGCCACCTTTTTTCACTGAAACAAGGCCATGAATTAGATGGCTGTTCGCGGCTATGCGCACGTGGCTCATGCACATGATTATGTCACGGCACATTAAATAATCAAGCTGACTGCTGCGTCACCACTATTTGTAATGGACACTCCGAGGATCAGATGTGATCATGACAGAATGAGCCCTTGCGTTTTGGTGCTAAGCCTAGCTTTCCAAGTAATGTCTGCATTCACTGTATATATTAAGGGTGTTTTGAGCCGTGGAAAAATTCCAGCTGTTTTTTGGGCGGTCATTTTCGATGATGACACGATTGGTTTTAAAGCATATCATTTTCGTTTTTTGAAAATTCATTTTCAGTTCATATTGTCTAATATGTTTTTTTTTAAATTGGTGACAGCTTTGCACACCTGTCTCACAGTTTCTAAATTGTGAGTCTCTGGCCTTCTTGCGTTGAGTTTACATGTCTTCCTGAAACTTGTGTATTTTATTTTCTCCTGGCACTTCGGTTTCCTCCTGCATTCCAAAAACTGTGCATGCTCTGTTCACTGAAGACTCCAAATTGTCCTAAGCAATTTAAGCATGTAAGCCCAGACTTCCCCCACCCCAGCCACTTCATCCAGCTTGTCCTGGGGGATGCCAAGGTGTTCCCAATCCAGCTTGAAGATATTGTCTCTCTAGCATGTCCTGAATATTCCTTGAGGCCTCCTCCCAGTGGGACATGCCTGGAACACTTCACCAGGCATGCGTCCAGATGGCATCCAAACAAGATGCCCGAGCCACCTCATCTGGCTCCTCTCAATGCTGAGGAGCAGCGGCTCTACTCTGAGACTCTCTGGATGACCGAGCTTCTCACCTTTTCTCTAAAGTAGAGCCGGGACTCCTTGTAGAGGAAACTCGTTTTGGTCGCTTGTATCCGGGATTTTTTTCTTTCGGTCATGACCCACCACATTTGTGACCATAGGTGAGGGTGGGAACATCATAGATTGACCAGTAAATCAAGAGCTTTGCCTTCTGTCTCTGCTCCCGCGTCACCAAGACGGATCGATACATAGTCCGTATTACTGCAGCCCCCCGTTGATCTCGCGCTCCATCCTCCCCTTACTCAGGAAATAAACAAAATACATCTTAAAAATTCATAAAATAAATAAATAAACAAACAAGATCCCAAGATGCTTGGACTCCTCCACTCGGGGAAAAATGTCCTCCCCAACTCGGAGAGAGCACTCCGCCCTTTTCGATTGAGGACTATGGTCTCAGATTTGGAGGTGCTGATTTTCATCCCAACCGCTTCACACTCAGCTATGAACCGCTCCGCTGAGGATTGAAGATCACCGCTTGAAAAAGCCTACAGTACTACACCATCTGCAAAAAGCAGGACTGTAATTTCAATTTCATTCAACTTAAAACAGTGACAGTTTTGGTGATTTATTCTTGAATAAAATGTTCTCGAACAACAGCAGCCCATTTGTGCGGTTGAAAAGTGTTTTATGTTGGACAGATAGCTTTTTGTTATCTCACCTTTTTCTGCATTCCCCCCTTAGGGGCTGTTGTACACTTAGGCAGGAATGTGCCTCATTGGTCCTCAAGCAAGGTCGTTCAGCCACACGTGTTTTATTTTCATGAGCAAGAACAGGGAAGCCTTTTTCATGGCTACCTCTTCTGATATACAGTGTTCAGGAGAAAATGAATCCTCATGCTGCAGTCTTGTGGATGAAATTGCATAGAGTACATAGTTTAGGGTGCATTGATACAGCAAATTGTTTATGCGGTACTGCAATATAGGAAACTGAAATGTGTTGTCAGAGAAGGCCAACCTGCACCTATTAAGGTCCTATGAGTTCAAATGTGCAGTAAATGTGACATGAAGGCATTTCAAAATCCCAATAATGTTGTTATTTGCTAATGTGGTGCAGTTGCGCTCCTGCGATACTGAACAGACCTTAAAACTATGACGCATCAGGTGCAATATTCGTCTCAATTACCTGCAATCATCTCATAAAAGGCCCACTGCAACTCTGGGGTGTTCTTGTCACTAATGGATTTCTATACACAAAACACACATACGCGCACGCTCGCGCGCACACACACACACACACACACACACACACACACACACACACACACACACACCACTGTAATTGTATTAAATTAAGTCTCTTTCTTTCTTGCATCCTTGCAGGTTTCAAAATAAAGTGTTGTGCATTTTCTCCAAGCTTTAATGGGAATTTCTCCATTGTGAGACAAATAAAGGTTTTCTTATCTTATCTTAACATGCTTGATGCCGTTGCTCACCATGTGGTGTCTGAAATCTAAACATTTAGCAGCAAAAAGTACATTTCTGGACAATGTAACCTATCTTTTTGGGGGTCTTTGCACATTAATGCCCACATCAGACTACACGAATGTCGCCTGATTTTGAGCCGACCGACATGTTGCAGATCTTTGTCTGCAACATGTCGCTCTGAGCCGAATTTGGGTTGTCTTGACAAGTCACAGACTCTGTCGTGTCACATGCTCAACGACAGACACCTCACGACCAGGACGATGAAAGTCTGGCACGTCAGAATTTTTGTTCTTCTGCCCGCATAGTGTGACATGTCCCATGTTGTCCTTAGATCGATCTTTAGCACTGACCAATAGGAAGACACTACTGCCCTCCTACTTATGACAAAAGACTGGACATTACGCATACAATCACAATGTGGTGTACGGTATTCAAAAAGTGACTTGAACAAAAGGGGGGGATATTAGAAAGTATACATAGCCTTTCAATTCATGTTAATTTTGCTAAGTGCACAGTAGCTAATTAGCAAATGTGGTGTCATTGAACAAATTTGCTACCCCAAGTTCTTTTTGGAGAACACACAGTCTACACCGCCCTCTTCCCACCATCCAGGAACAGGTCCATAGTCGCGCTTTTTAAAAATTTTTTATTGACCTTTTCTAAACAAAGAAACAATGTACATGCACATTACGCCTCCCTCGACATGACTTTGACAGCTGCTTGTCCTGCTTGCCTGATGGACATGTGACGATGGACTGAATCTTGACAGAAGCACACGACGATTGGGCGAAGTCTGTTCGGTGAAGGCCTTGTAGTGTAACATCTCGCCCCGTCGCAAGACACAGAATGATATTTATGTGGAAATTTGACAGCCCGGCCGTCGTGAATGACAAAAAATTCATGTTGTTTGAGAAGGCCATAAGTCAAACCTGAAACTCACCTCATCACAAATTTCTGTTTGTCTGAATATTTGCTTTGTTTTTTTGTTTTTTAGATGTGCCTGATAGGAATTGCCTGACTGAGTGTCTGATTACCGGTACCTGAATGTCACCACCTGCTGAGAGGGCTCTATTTTATTATGCACAACTTTTCTTGCTTCTAAAAGAGAAAATAAGATTTTGAATGAACATATCACTGCAGTGTCAAAGACTTGAGGTCAAATTACACCTGTTCTTGAGACCTGTAGCGCAAAGCACTGGCAGATACTACCAGATATTTGGAATGTTGAAGAAAATTGGAGCCATGGCGATGTAACTCACTAAAGGTAGTACCGGTATATTAAAATACAGTAAGGGTTGCCAAAGACGGAGATGCTAACTTCCTTAGCATCAGCACAAGAAACTCAACTTTGCTGTTGTGATGTGATTGGTGCTGCTCCTTTGGACCAAATGCTTCATACTGCTGTCCCGCTTTTTTTGTTGTTGCCAAAGGCACTGAGAGATTGCAGCGGGTTAACTAACATTTGCACAGATGCTCTCACAGTTTTTTCATAATACAGTGAATGACCAGACTTGGGGAACCAAACTAATGTCATAATGTGGTGTTAAGGCTAAACAAACACACAAACAAACAAACAAAACCCTACTCTTGCTTTGTATTTTGAGAAATTCAGCCTTTTTTTGCTGAAGATGATAGCATGTCTAATCCTCCTCAATTCTGCCGTTCATGCCTACAGAAAGTGACGTCGATAGGTTCATTTTATAACGTACTGTATATCTTGGGCCATGATTATTGATGGTTAGATCGACTACTGTGTACAGACGAAAGGGGTCGCTATAAACCAGTTTGTACGATATTTTTGTTTTATCCAATGCACGTGCTCTCTCTCAATCCGTTTTGTATACAGTATTGAAATGTGTTCTTACGTTTTAAAAGTGTGTTTTAAGTCCTTAAAAATCTGAAGTGGTGAAAATGCGAAACACATGACTAGGAATTATTTCAGGTGCTATTTCCGTATCACAACTTTTCTTTATTGGGGTGGGGGTGGCGGTCTGGAGGGGGCATGTTATTTAATTGAATTTCAATACAAATTCAACACAGTAGATTTCCTATTTTTGAACCAAAATTTGGTTTAGTCAAATGGTAAAATGGTGCAGGAGAATCCTTGAACCCAATTTTTCAATGCTGCTCACAAAAACGTGATCATGCAACTCAATTGCCGCACAGTCTGCACCAGTACTGCGTGGCAGAGCAAAAGGGCTGTGGTTCTGCGGACTTCCCCGGCATCCTTTAATCAGCGTGTTTTGGATGGGCGCTTCGCTGGTTATGTTTAGAGGATATGCTCATGCCCTGCAGCCTTAGACACACCGAAAGCCTGTTTGCCCAGGTTCTGAGTTTTCTGAGGGAGGCCTCTCAAAACATGAATCTCTCATCTCTCTCTCAAATATGACATCGTCTTCATTTTAAAGCGAACCGAACAGACCTCCATCCTTTTACCTTGTAATGGACGCCATGCAGCATGTTAACTTAGGCTCAGCGGTGGCGTGCAGCAGCGAAAAGCTTGCCATTTTAAAATATAGTACCCTCATCCTCCAAGCAGTTGCAGTGAAAAGAGCGCTGCAGTTTGTCGCTGGTCTGTTGCCATAGTAACCCTCGGCAGAGGACCTGAGCACTCGTTACTCTGAAACAAGCAGCAGATCCGAGCCAGAGCCCCTCCTTATCTTCCTCCCCCTCACTGGGTCCCATGGCTAGTTCATTAGCATAATGATTCACAGCTAGCGGACCTTCAAGGGCCGCCGTTTGTGGGTTTTAACTTTGTCAACGGAGCGCTGTCATTGTTAAACAAGTTTGTCTTCACCGAAGCCTTTCTACTGTGTGTAGCATGCCTCATGTTGCCACTTTACTGTGGCACTTGTTCCCTCAAGAAAAAAAACAAAACATGTCCTTAATTTGTGTTTGAATCATTTGTGTGCACGGTCAAGGACTGCATAATGTTGCACATTACAATCAGGTGACACAGAAGACCTATGCAGATGCCTACTCACTATACCAGGGGGTATTATGTAGTATTTATTCCCTGAAGCCCCACGAGCCTTTGCTTGAACTATGGGCACAACTTTTGGTATGAACCAGAACCGACATTTACTGTACATGTTAACTGGGAACTTTACACGACAGTTGCAGATTTAAGACACACCCGACTCAACATGACAATTAGTTATTACACGCCCACTTGGCCATCTGTGGCTGGTTCATTTTGTGTACAATTTAAAACAACTTATACTTACTTATGTCTTGAAATTTGATTTAAGTTTTTTTTTCTGTTTTTAATAAATGCATTTTTTAAAAAATTGTAAAAAAAAAATAAAAAAATCATATTTTCACGAATGAAGGATTCAGTGAATGTGCACATGAACTGGTTGAGTTCGGTACCTCTAATCAGGTTAAGAACCACTGCTATAGACGGTGGGGCAATGAGCAATCTCTAAAGCGCCGAGGCGTATCACTACCTACACAGTGACAAAGTTGCTCGCGTTTATTTACGTCAAAGGAGCCGTCCGTCCCAGCCAAACCCATAATCTTGTATCAAATTCATAGTTCCCACTTCATGGTAACCACACTAGCTATGTGCTCCAAAAAACAAAGAAAACCGAGTGCATAATAACAGCAGCAACCTTACAGAAGGATCAAGATAAAAAACACAGAATTGGTGACCAATTTATTGTGTCTGAAAGTGTTATCCAACCCCCCATACACATGAACTCATATTTGATGTTCTTGTGACACTGCTCTAAAACCTTCAGTGGCACCCGGTGAGTCTTCTGCGATGGTTGTCGCAACGCAAGCGTGAAGTTCGATTCCTGTGTTGTGGCCTTTAGGACCACGCGTACGCTTAGATTTTTTCCCCCCAAAAGATTTTCAGCTTAATCCTTCTGTGGTCTTCGTCCCTAAGTAGGCGCTAGAAACTGCACCGATTCAACTTCATCTGGTTCTTAGCACAACCGGCAATAGCGCAACAAATTCCGAAGCTGTGCAAGACATTTTTTTCAATGCTATGGTCAAATAAACTGCGCCGGGAAACGAAGGCTGTTGCAACTAATGGCTCCCTGCTACTTCCGTTGTCTTACAGGAAGTCGTTCCTATCATTGTTTCTTCATCAGAGTACTTTGGAATAAGGTGGATGAAGCTGTTTGGCCACCCTGCCTGTGAGGGCTCCAATTTGCCAGCTCAATTAACTAAATATTGCTCACATTACAAGCTGTTTAAAAATTAATTACTTATTAAAATGACAACCCACTTCAGGAGTGAGGTTTGTGTGTGTGTGGTGTGACAGGGTTTTTATGCTGTTGAGTATTTTACTTCTTTAGACCTGTGTTTTTCAAACTTTTTTGAGCCAAGGCACACTTCTTTCATTGAAAAAATCTCGCGGCACACCACTAGCTGAAAATGTGAACCCCCCCCCCCCGCTTATTTTCACAATTAACGTGTTATATTGTTACTATGCCCGTTTTTAACATTGAAGAATGATGTTATACCAGCTTGAATTGGAAGCAAATGAGCACAAAGAAAAAAGTATTTTATCATCTTTCATATTTATTGTTTCACTGTCGTCCTGCATTCATGCGGCACAAATTCACTTGTCTCTAGTGGTCGAAACACAAGGCAATTGGCTAGCTGTTGCTGCCCCTTGCGGTATGGGATGGTACTACACATGATTACATTCTGGGCGATAGACCACACAGGCATACAAATTGGATATCATACCGCGGCACACCTGACAATGTGCCGCGGCACAGGGTTTGAAAAACACTGCTTTAGACCCTGTCAAGTGAAATCAAAGATTTGTTTCTGAATAAAAAAAGAGATAAACGCTGAAAACTTGCCCAGACAGAGAACTTTATTATACTCGATTGTGGAGATCAAACGGGAAACTGTTTTTCGCCATTTCGGTGTTCCTGATTTTTTTTCTTTTTTTTTTTGGAGTTAAAACGGCACCCAGTGACACACACGCGTGAGCATCACTCCTCCCCAACTACATAAAAAAACTTAAGCCCAGAAAGCAAATGCCCCAATTTACAGAACATTATTTAAAATCCCAACCAAGGAGGTGAGGCCCCAAACGAGCCATTCGCCCCTCCGCTGGCCAAGTCTCAATACCTGGGGCTTTTCGAGGAGGAAGTCCTCTAGCTGGACACATGTGAGAGGAGGGAGACCGACGGGATGCATTAAAAATTGAGCTGTAATCCACCAAGAGCATCCTGGTGTAGCCCAGCTGCTGCTGCTGCTGCTGCTGCTGTTGGTGGCTCGGCAGAGATTGGAGAACTGCGGTGGTATCCCCTGTGAATCTGTTCAAGCGCTATGCAAACTGGTAGAGGTCCAAGTCTGGAGGGCGATAGCCAGGGACAGCGGTTACTACAGTGGACAGTTTATCATGTTATCAGGTTACAAGGTGCAGGAAAGTGTGAAACAACTTCACTTTGGACTGGCCACCCGGTGCGACACCTCATTCGTGCATGCGTGGCGGCCCATGAAGCATTTTACCTCAAACTTGGGGAAAGAATAGACTGCGTGGCGCCGACAGCCATCTGAACTGAGCGGAGGACAGGTGGGACTCGATGCTCACTTCATGGTCCATCTGTTTTTTTAGAATTCCCCCCTCTCAAGCACAGAGCTCTGTTACCTGACCTGAAGACAGCGAGGCGGGCTTATCACTCTTGTCTCATCTCTTGTTTTTTTTTTTTTTTTACAGTTATCTGCAACTTCCGGTCACCGATATGTCAGGCCCTTGTCCTGGAAATCGGGGAGACTGTTCAGATTCTGGAGAAAAGTGAAGGTAAAGTGTTTTCTGCATGGATATGACAAACAATGGCTCGGCTAATTGTGAATTTCTTTGCGTTAAAAGTCAATCTCAGTTTCATCACATCATAAATCATTTTCCCCACATGCTTTTGGTAGATTTTGTGTGTGGTAGATTGCTGCTTGATCTTGGACACAATCAGGAGCTTCCAGGAATTCTGCTGCTTGTAATATTGCCGCCAGCGTCTTCTTCGCAGCATCTCTGTCCGCTTTTCTTCTCCTCGAAAAACAAAGAACTTAATCAGAGTCGCACTGGCAACAATGCTGTATAACACAAACTTAAATGTGATTGGTCAGTCCTGTCTGCAGTTGTCACAAAAGCTGCCATTTTCACAATGGAGAACATGTACCGACTGCACAAGAGACAGTGGAAGGTATTGATTTCAGAGGTGCGGCTATCGAAAATCCTTGGAATCAATTATTCCATCGATTGATTATTGATTAGTCTAGTAATCAGATACATTTTCATTTCGCAAGAGAGCTTATTGCAAAATAATTTTTTTCCGATGAATGTTTTTGAGCTGATTACAACTGTTTGTTTGGAATTGTTGAAATGATTAAGCAAACCAAATAAACATCTATTCATCGGAAGGCTTATCCTCACTCGGTTCGTGGGCCAAATACACAACAGCGAAGCTGAAACTCAGAGCTGCTTCTTGGCTGTTGATTCATGCAAACGAAAGGCTGCCAATTTGATATACACTTACTAGGCTGGCTCAGGTTCAACCACGTCAATTTCAGGTTAGTCATACTACAGTTGGTAATTATATTCATAACACATTAACTTAACTATTATGCTTTCTGGAGATGAGGATTCAGTTACTGCTTTATTCCACATACTGTGTCAGAAAATGAGGACTCATTTTGTGAAGGTTCATCGACTATTGTAGCTTCTATTCGATGCGCCTAATAATGCAGTGTGCCCGATATATTTAAACAGTTTTAAACTAGGCCATTCATTGAATGTGCACCTTATAATCCAAAGCGCCTCATAGTGCAGAAAAGATGCTATCTATCTATCTCTCTCTCTCTCTCTCTCTCTCTCTCTCTCTCTCTCTCTCTATATATATATATATATATATATATATATATATAAAAAATTACACACTAAATTATCCCTAGCTGTGAGTGTGAGCGCACATGGTTGTTCGTCTCTGTGTGCCCTGCGATTGGCTGGCAACCGGTTCAGGGTGTCCCCCGCCTACTGCCCGAAGACGGCTGGGATAGGCTCCAGCACCCCCCGCGACCCTAGTGAGGATAAAGTGGTTCGAACAATGGATGGATGGATGGATATATATATATATATATAAATATATATATATACTGTATGTATATATATATATATATATAAATATATATATATATATACTGTATGTATATATTTTTTTCTTAAACCTTAAATTTGTTTCTTTTTTTTTTTGCATACAGATTTGTTTCTTTATCAATTTGAGTCTACATTGTAAATCTGTTAAGGTTTTTCTGTCGTGACTGTTTTTTTCCCAAGCATCTGAATAAGTTGGCATTTTAAAACAGAATTTATCGTGTGATGAATGAGAGACAGAATGCAATGTGGATAAAATATTTTATGGTCCTTTTTTGAAATTCCAGTATGTGCTGTGTTTTTCTGTTAATTTACTTATCTTTCTTTCTTACTGGTATGTTAATTTATAGCTTGTACTTTCTATATGGTTGCACAATAGGTGACCATAGTGCTTTGGTTTAATAACACACCAAAGACACACCTGTGTATGTTTTCAACAGGTTTCACGGTTTTGATTTTTGCCTTGTCCTTCAGGTTGGTACAGAGGCTTTTCAACTAAGAAGCCTTCAATCAAGGTAACATTTTTTCAAATTGTTATTGTTATTCAGTCAGCAGATGGTGCAGTTGGTGTTCTCATGAAACAGTCTTCACGTGCACAGTGTTCTCTCACTTTTTGCGGGAAATAAGTGAATTTCTGCGAAGTAGAGGTGGACGTTTTCTTTGTATTGATGAGGGCTGACCCCTGATGTGGTGACTCAAACTGATTATTGAATTTAGATTTGAAGATCAATGCCGAATTAGAATTTTCCCATTCGAGTCTGAACGGTACATAGCGTTTGTTGCGTCACAAAGGAATGTTGACTGGCCAAACTCCACGGACGCCCGTGTCACACTCTCGGACAGTCACGAAAGCCAGTTGGACAGGCAATCAAGGCCTTTGTCTTTAACTCATTCAGTACCAGCCAATTCTAGAGCAAGTCTGAAAAGACGTTTAAAAACGTCTTTGGGAGTGAATGAGTTAATTGTTGGGCACCGTAGGGTGTCGATGAAACGCTGCAGAAGTGCACTCGATTTACCCTTATGAACAAATAGGATCTTTCATTTGTTGGATTGTGAGGCATTTTTCGGGAAAAGCATAGTGAGTACCGTAGCCAATTCGAGTTCATACGGTATTTGCTTGTTAACATGAACAGGAATAGCAAACACAGATTCTGGGTGCAAGTTCGAGCTCTAACAGGTAGTTGTGGCGAAGAACCCTTTGAAAAATGTGAGGTAAACCCACAAGAGATTATGGTCATCAATGAAAACCCAGCGATAGACTGAAGCCACAATAATTGAACTGTGAAGTCGCATTTCATAGTTAGTTTAACCTGGACTTTGAAGTCAAACTGTTGTTCACTTCATCAAACTTTACAGTAACTTTTGTGTGGTGCCCTCGTTTTATTGTTTATTTGTTCGGATCCCCATTAGCTCTTCCCTTTGGCCCCTAAGGCTTAGGCACTGCAAGTCTTCATGGGGTCCGCTTAAAACAACAGTACATACATTTAAAAACATTCATTTGGAAAGAAAATACAAAAACAGTATACCGGTACATTAAAAAAGAAAGTTGATTTGGAAAAAAAAAGCAGCAGGTATTAAACCCCACATTCCATTTTAACATCATTTCATAAACAACTGTAAAAATTTCCTTGAACATCCTACAGTTCCTTTCCCAAATGTTTCTTTATTGGACTTTTGAATAGTGATTTCACATGACAGTTTGATCATTGACAATGGTGTCAAGTATTCCTTCAATCAAGGCCAAATCCAGGAGACTTTGCTTTGAAACAGGGAACTCAATTCCGACATTGTATTTTCCTGTAGGAGCAACTTTTTACAGACCATCTTTATTCAAGATGTGAAGTGGGAAGAAGCAAGGAAGTAGACCAATAGAAGATCGTCACCGCGGACCGAAATCAATAACCTGCACTGCAAAAAATACCCAACACATACGAGAGAGTGTTTTCGACAGCTGTAACATTCCTCCATGAGGAATTGCACAGTATATGCTGCAGAGTAGTCTGGAAACCCGAAGAACAAGTTGAATCTTGGAAAAGAGAGACCGATGCTTTTGAGGCACGCTCCCCACTGCTCTTAAGATAAGATAAGATAAGAAAACCTTTATTAGTCTCGCAATGGAGAAATTCCCAATTCACAGCAGCAAAGTTATGAAAGGAAGAAGTAGAACAACAAAATATAGGAGCTGCTGGAAAGGCAGCCACTCTCGCGGCGCCATTTTGAAGTCAAAATAACAAAAATAACACAACACAACTCATAGGACACAGACAGTCGTGCAATCTTTACCACTTTTCTGCATACATTTTGTTGTCTGAAGCACTTATAGATGAAAGAGGAGAGGATCAAAGTGTCCTTTCACCAGTGGATCAGAGACGTCATGCTGAAAATGTGCACACGTCTGCTACAAGCTACGTTTTGAAAGCAAACACGAAGCTGTAGCGTCCATTGACGAAAAGAGATTCGTTCACTTCTCCTGTCCCACGTAATCCACTTCAAACTCCTAGCCGCGACTCCCAGTTCCAAATCTGCATCGGCGCTCCGCGCTAACGCTCCTTTCCTCTCATCGTCGGCTCCTCAAGCCTTACATCCATCCAGCCGCAGACCGTTCAACAGCACCGATCTCTCCGCTGAACAAAGCGGGGCTGTGAAAAATGCTGCCCATTCCAGGCGCAAGACACAAGCGCCCCGGGACTGTCCAGCAACGACAGTCAAATGGCGCCGACATTCCTCCCAGTCAAAAACAGTGCTGGTATACCCATGCTGCCGAGAAGGCGCAACCACCAAGCACAGAGTCTCCTCCTTGATGAATGTCGTGGCCAAAAAATGCTGAAAAAAAGTCCACATCAGGTCCACACGACGTAACAACAAACACAAAGTGACAAAACAAACACAAAAACAACAAAAAAAAAGCAAGGCTCATGAGAGCACTTGCTGACGGCTGCCTACTCGGGCGCCATCTTGACTTCAAGGTTAACAGGTGCATGAGGGGCTGAGGCATGATGCGATTCATCTGGGCTTGGTTAAAAGAAATCACAAGAGCTGTCCATTCCCTGGGAATGGACTGTAGGTGTTTGTGACTGCAAGCTGTCCTTGTCCATTCCCATCAGCTATTTACAGTTCTTACTAATAACCCTCCATTTTGTTGTGCGCTCCGCTGCCCACGCTGGTTCGCCCCCGTACTCTCCGAATGCTCACAGACTTAATTTCACTTGCGGTAGCTAATTGCTCACATCTGGCAGATTGGAAATACAAGCTGCAGAAGTGACATTTGGCACCGTCTTTCTCAGCACTATTCTTCTGCGTGTTCATCTTCTGCTTTGTTACCACTTGGAAATGGCAAGAGCCCGATGAAGGCTTTCGAAATGGTTTATCAACTGGTTATGTGCACTGCAGTTTGTGAACGGTTTCTTGTGATCTAATAAACTGCTACGAGTCATGAAATAAGAGTGAGAGGGATCCCTCCTTGTCCCCTTTTATTATTTGTGTTATTAGCTAGTAAATTAATGATGACATGTCTTTCACTTGACAGTAAATGCCCCTTTCCTAATTATAAATGGTCTCAATTTAGAGCCATCAAAGGATTTGAGATTTAACAGCAAGACCATGTGCACTTATTATTGAAAACTGTTGTGCAGTGTGTAAGCATTTTGCTTTATCTAAAAGCAATTTATGGCACTTTTTGGAACATGGCCCCGCTGGATTCTTCTGTTAAACATACAGTAATCGTGTTTTTTTTTCTAGATAGTAATACATTTAAAAAGTGTGTCTAAACAAGTTGTAATGTCATTACAGTGGATGCTACACGCTATTCATTATTATTAGTGCCAGGCAGATTAATCGGACAGTTGATTTAATTGGCTGATTTTAGCTCTGTTTAGCATTGGCAAAAAAAAAAAAAAAAGGCCGATTTTTCTCTCTTTTACAAATTAATGTAAAGCAGTCAAATGCTCTGCCTGTAATTAAGATCTTTATTGTTGCAAGAGATCAAGAGAGAAGTTATTTCATTATTTACTTTTTAAAAATGTTATTATTTTTTGGGGGAATTTGATTCTGCCAAATGTTGGTCTCCCAAAAATTCATATCTGTCATTCCATCTTTCCTATAAATTTAATACATACAATATATCTGTGTTCAATTACATTCACGATATGTATGATACGTTTTAATGTGTCTGAAGCATGCACAAGTGATTTTCGGAGGCTTAAACTTCCAAAAATGTTTTTAATTTCTTCATGCCATGAATACTGTATTAACGTATGAACTATTTCTATTTTACATTTGCCTTTTTTTGTGCCGTTTGATAAGTTAAATGTGTTTAAAGCATGTGCAAGCGATCTTTTAAGACTTAAACTATGGATTATTTTCAACAGTATGTGATTTCTATATAGGGCTTGGAACAGAACCGAAGCAATTAACAGGGATCTTTGTACAGCTTCTATTTTGTAACCCACAACACAGTCACAAATCTGCTCTCCAATCAATCAATAACCTAATCCCGTCACAGTGTGTAACAACTCTGTCCCTGTGTGTGTCCACAGGGTATTTTCCCAGTCAGCTACATTCACTTGAAAAAATCCACAGTGACCAACAGAGGGTAAGCTGCATTTATTTGACAAGATTCTACATGCACGATGCATGTGTTCCAGAACTAATTGGAGTTTTGCGAAGGTTCATCAACTCAAACCTAAACTGTGCTGTGCTTGCATTCAGTAAAAGTGGAATGAGCCCAAAATATAATGACAACTATTGGACAGGAATTTTCCACTGAAAAACAAGAAGGACACAGCTGCTGGTATACAAGTTATGATCAGGGGCCAGCCTCAGGCAATATTTTATATGACTCCCCTTTCCATTGCCTAGTTACAAGTCTACAAAATAAACTAGTTGGTCATTTTTGGATGCAGCCCACAGAAGTTACTCAGCGTCTCCAGAAGTGGGTAGAGTAGCAGTAGAAAATAGTAGCCACTGTATTTAGTGTTTTGCGTGCAAGTGCAAATTTGGCAGAAAGCTCTGCGCCAAATTTCCATCTGTGTCGATGCACCTGGTGGAGTGGCAAAGGCAGACACATTCTGAGTTCTGCAGTCTTGTGCACATGGATGCCCGACGTATTTCATTGATAAATATGTAAAGAGTGGGCACCAACCCCTCTGAATTATTGTAGAATGTGTTCACACCCACAGTGGTGCAAACCTCCATCTTTTAGAGATGCCCGCTCGTCCTTGTCTGCGAAATGACCAACAGATTTTCTTTTGTCTAATTACAACTCACTTTTTTTGGCTTACAGTTCGGCCACTAGGTGGCGGCACAGTTTTGTTACATCTGAAAGAAGAGGAAAAAACAGGTAGCGTCAGCCTTATTTTTGTTGAAGAGATTAGAAAGATTATTGAAAGAGCATTTATATCGGGTGTGTCTATATTGTGGGGTGGTAGGCAGGGGTCTGGAAGTAACACCCGCAATGGAAGGGGATTTACTGTTCAACTGAACTATACGATAGAGATTCTTTTGTACCAGTGGTGGTCCCACAATTTGAGAATTACTGCTTTTCGAGATTGGCATGGTGGTGGTTGGCTGGTTACCACGTCCACCTCACGGTACAGAGGTTTGAATCTGGCCCTGGCCTTCCTGCGTGGAGTGCCTGCCTGTGTGGTTTTTCTCCAGGTACTCGGTTTCCTTCCACATTCCAAAAACATGCATGGTAGATTGAACGCTCTCAAGTGTCGCGAGGTGTGATTGTGAGCGTGAATGGTTGTTTGTCTATCTCTGCCTTGCGATGGGCTGGCAACCGGTTAAGGGTATTCCCCGCCTACTGCCCGAAGACAGCTGGGATAGGCTCCAGCGTACCCGCCACACTCGTGAGGATAAAGCAGTTCAGATAAAAGATGGAATTGGTTGGGTGCTATACAAGAATAATGAGGAGTACGAATGTTTAGTTGCCTTAACTCGTGGAACTTACCAGGAATTCCCTCTCCAGCTGGGTTTCTTCATGTTTGCGCTCAAACAATTAAAAAGTACTGTTCCAACTTTGAAATGTACATGATTCTACTTTTTCGCTCCAGGAGCTGCAATCTGGGAAGTCTGTTTTACTTTCTTGTGGAGTTAATGATGTGATGCATCTATTGCTTTTTCCGAAAGTGTTCCCTGCACTGATAATCACTTAGATTCATGGAGTGAGTGGCTTCCCCCTTGTCATGACAACAGTTGATGCACTGGCATGCTCCCTACATTTTGGTCTTGGTGCTGTGAGAGGGGCGCACATTGGTTGTCTCACCACAAAAAAGTTTCAGGTTCAAATCTCAGGCCATGCTTTCTTGAGTTGACATGTTCTCCTTTTGCTTGCGACTCTGTTTTACTCCAGAGTTATGACAAGAAAGATGTTCGGTTCACCTCCGTTGTGACGCTGCGTGAAAAAAGCAAATGGGTTCCAACCAAACCCACAACTTTTCACCTGGAAGCTGTGAATGCATAATTTGCAATTTTCAGTGTCCTGAAATACTTACAGTAAAGACTCATTTTAATACAAGCATCCATTGCAAAGATGGTACAGCACTTTATATGAAGGAGACTGGCTTTGCTCGCGAAGCTCCGCCTCTTTTAGCATTCACAAGTGCATCATTATCAGGTGTGAAATTGCGACGAGCACCCAATATCAGATTGTCATTTTAAGTGGTCATCAGTGCCTCTACTGGACAAAATTAGCAAAGAACACAGTTCCTTTTTTTTGAAAAATGGCAGCGACTGTATTTTTTGTGCATGGGTCGGACAGGACCCCCGAAGGTTCAGTTCTGGCTTATGAGCCATACCTTTGACACTCACGCTCTCCATTGTCAGTCCTTTGATTGACAGGCAATCAGGGCCGAGCCTAAAGATCTCATAAAACAGACGAAATTGTCATCACCTCCTGACCTGCACACGTGAATATTTTTGTGAGAATTTGATGACACACTCTCTGCGTCCCGGTGGTTTGACCAATTCCATTTCGGCTTGAATTACACTCATTCCTAAATGTGTTTTGTGGTGGTGTGTCTCATGCACCCTCGTCTTCATGCAAATGTTTATGTCAGGTTGTGTGAGACGGCGGTGCCCCTCGAGGACCCCATCATCACTGAGACCACCTCGACACTGCAGGAGTGGGGTGTCCTCTGGAAGCAACTCTATGTGGTGAGTAGCTCTTGATTCATGCTCACATTATCACAAATAGGACAACAAATTCCTCAGCCCTGGCACACACATAACGTCAATTGGGTGGATTTTGCCCCGATTTTGCCTTTTCTTGACCAACACCCGACAATCTTATGTCTTAGAAGATTGTCCTACAAGGTCATCTTCCTGTTTGAGTGTGTCAGAGTGTCTTGATAATATGGTCCAAAACCAGACCGCCCGACAATCTTATTAACTCTTTCATTCCACAAGACGTACCTGTACGTCTTTTTAAAATTAGGCCCCGCCTACCAAGAACGTACTTGTACGTCTAAGTCTTTTTTTGCGTCATCGAGAGGAGGAGGGTCTGATGCTATCTGTGAATGAGAATACGCCGTTTGCATTGTAAATCCTGTAAAAAAGCGACCAGTAGGTGGCAGTGGTGCCTCACGTGCTTGAAATGCATGCTTTTACAAAAAGCTCTTTTTCTCCGTTTTTTACACAGGAATCGCCATTTTCATGAAACGTAGCCATTTTGTAATGCCGATTGCTGGAGAATAGAAAAAGATAGAAACATTTTTTTTTTCTGATGAAAGAAGAGAGTCCAAACTTTATTTTGGTAGGGTCCATGTTTATATAGCATTAGAACCAAATATTCTGTGGGCCTTGCAAGATCAGTCAAAATCCAGTAAAACGCTGGGATTGAGGGGGTTGCTCCAGTGAAAATGGCTGGGATTGAATGAGTTAAATATTAGACGTGGCCAGTAGTTCTGACCAAAAAGCGACTGCATGGACTGTGATGGGAACGGAATGTAGCCAATCAAAGAAGTCCTCTAACCCAGTGGTCCCCAACCTTTTTGTGTCACGGACCAGTTACAGACAATTTTTCCATTGCTTTTGAATTGCCAGTTTTAAAGCACTGGTACTGACATCAACAAATATTGTAGAGAGATTAAACATTTTATGAACATAGATTTTTTCAAACAGTGTCATTGTCCTGCACAACAAATGTAGAATGAAAGAAAATAACAGAGCTAACTATTAAGAAATGGACCAATCAGGAATAGTAATTACACCTTATAATGTCAACATAACTTTTAAGTTACGCTCCTACATACGACGTTAGAATCATTGCTGCTTGCAAATGTGACTTTCCACTTGAATCATTTGAACAAGTAGCACCCAGGTAATCAACAGGTTTCTTGTGTTGCCTTGTTTTTGACGACTTACAATGTGCAACGGCTTCCTCCTGGAGATGCCGCTTGGGGAGGAACTTCTCCTATTAAAATAGCTTCAGCTTCGGAAGTCACGGCTGGCCATCAGCTCTGCGTATCGTCAATTTGATACTCTTACTTTCTGTACTTACTGCATCTTCTTCCATTGATTGGTGGATTCTGTTTATTTCGTCTTGTAAACCAATGTTAGCAGAGGGACTCGGATTGGCTAGAGTCGTACACACTTCTGCCACATCAGAAAATGTGTTCACAGCCGGCACATCTGTCTCTGTGTGGCCCGGTCCCAAATGGGCCGAGGCCCGGTACCTGTCCTTGGAATGGTGGTTGAGGAACCAGTTCTAACCAATGAACAAGAACGCGGCAGTAAATAAAATATATACCCATACCTGATTTCACTATTTGTCTCAAAGTAGTTTCCCCAGACAGTGCTGTACCTGAAATGATCCAAAGTTCACGAACAAGTTTGTATTTCAGGTGATCGAGTGGATTTTGAATCGAATGTACTTTGGCCTGGCAAATGTTTTCTTAGTGAGATCACGGGTGATCACATGAGCTTTCTGTCACAGAGGACTTGTTTCGGAGTGGTGCAAGACAATCTTCATGTGTGTGGTGCTTTGCATTAAGGCAGTGGTTCTCAATTATTTTCTGTCATGCCCCCCAAGGAAGAGGAAAACATCCCACTATTTGAGAAACACTGCATTAAGGTAATCGGAGCAGACCGCACACAATATGATCCGAACTGTTACATACCTGATTTTTCATCTTTATATGTGGGGTGGGGGGGGGGGGGGGGTGTCACTGATCAAGAATCTTTTAAAATCCGAAAAACACTCAAATGTAGCAGGCCTTCGCAATAATTGCCAGAGCGGATCTAAGATTGGTGAGCCTTTCTGGGGTGATTTGTAAGCACAACCATTTTTTTGTTGTTTCGCTTGCATCCGCCGGAGGGGTTTAACGGAAGAGGCTTTTCCAACACGCTGTTCCCCACGCACCCGATCCAACACACATTACCCGGACTCCTGTAAGAGATATTGCCTGAAAGTACAGTACACCTCATTTAGATCAGTCATGACTGTTGCCCTACTTTTTCTTAAGCTATCTATGTGGGACCAGAACTGGGTGCTGGACACAGATAATGGCCCACAGACCTGTCATATCCGATTTCATGCTCTGTCATTCAGGCCCTTGATTGATTTTGACCTGCTTCACTTACTTCCTGTGTCATCTTCAGTGACTGGGCAAAAGTGATTACTACAAACCTAAAGCATCCTGAATCCAGCTCCAGGGCAGGCGGAATGGGTTGAGGCTGAGAGGATACGTTGCTGGGCTGGCACTGATATTCTTTTAGTTTTTTAATTGTGAAAGTACATTTTTCTTTTCGGCGATAAAGGAACCCAACTGAAGGCATCACTACAGTGATTGAACATCCTCCGATGCTCGACGAATGTGCAGCATTTTTGATTTAAAGCAGGTGTGCCCATTGAGTCGTAGTAGACCGCGGACTGATCCCAAGGTGACCGCGAGGTGTGTAGGGAAAAGAAAAATGTCATGACAGGAAGTCAGTGTTGCCAACTTAGCGACTTTGACGCTATATTAGCGAGTACTGTGACCCTCTCGAGCGACTTTTTTCAAAAAAGTGAAAAGAAGTGATTTTCCTTTTTTCAAACTGTTGTGATGTTGACACTGGACTGGTAGAACTCTGGGGGTAGGCTCCTCGAAAAGTAGCCCTTAGGACAAAAAAGGTTGGGCACCCCTGATTTAACGGCACTTGTTTGGCTCATCTCCCATGTGACAAAGACCTTGCCGTCACAGTTGGTCAGTTTGTGAGATAATAATAGAATGTATCACAGATTGAATGTCGATAGACTTTATCTCATTGTTGCCAGTTTGAATTTGCTACATTAGCTTCAGCAATGGGCTAAAGATAACTTTGAAGAATGAACATAATTAGCCCTGCAGAAAAAAATGCCTTTAAGGGCTCATCAACCCCAAATAAAATCTTCGACCCTGGGCAGTCTTGGAGAACAAGCAGTGTATTATTTAAGCCTTTATAATAAAATATTGTTTCTGGTTTTTATTTCATGATTTTTTTTTTTACCGTATAAAATGGAACTGAATATTTAACATTTTACATTTTTAAATCTTGTTCAAGCCTTTCCTCATGGAAGGATTCAAACAGTGACAAGATCAGTGATGATTGATCAATTTTGAATTGTCTAAAACTCTCAATATTGAAAATCAAATATGAAAAAAAACAACCAGGGGTGGCCGAACACAGTCATGTAGTGGCCTGAGGCCACCAGGCCACTGTTAATGTAGAGCCCTGCGTGAGTATTGTGGCTTTGCTTAATCTTTGCATTGATGTATAAACAAAATGACCGAGTACTGCAGTTGTATCTTATCATTTGGGAGAACAGGGGCAAATTTATTTGCTTGTCCTCGGTCTGCAAAAAATTACCACCAGCAGGTCAACACTGGAAAGGAATATTTGTGTTTTAAACCTGTGGGCTGGAATCTCAGTGGGAACACACGGCCAGCGCGTTGATGTGACGCCTTTCTCCCTTCAGGGTTCCCAAACTGCTTTCACTCTCTCTCCACACGATGACGAGGAGGGATGCTGCTATGGAATGAGTGGAATGAGAGTCATCAGATCATTCAGACTGATAATGGGGATTCAATGTCCTCCTTTTGATATTAGGGCGTACTTTGTATCAAACCAGATATCGTGAAAATGCTCGATGGCCCCTAGAGACCATGTAGACTCTTCTCGCCGAAAAGAAGCTAAATGCTACATGCCTGCCAATTTTTTTTAGATTCAGTGCATCTGAAATTATGCATTAGGGGCAAGTGGAGCAGTGATTCACCAGATGCAGCAGATGGTTCTCTAGTGAAAATGCACATGAAGTTTTTTGGCTTGTGTTATGGATTTCATTTTTAATATGCAGAGTATAAATCATGTTAAAAGTCATGATTTTGCTGTTTTTAATTTAGTCTTTAATTTCTTTTGGTAGCCCTCTGCCTCAAGTTGCCCTGACAAACATTTGTCTTGCATTCATTTCAACCCTCTTGGCACCTGAAGAGGATTCCAGATAAACTGAATTGAATCCAAGGCTTTGTCGTAGTTCAATCAAAGATTTCCCTCGTGTGTACTAACCGAGACTTTTTGGCTGATTTCACAGAAACATAAGGTTGATCTGTTCCACAAGCTGCGTCACGTGATGAATGAACTCATCGACCTGCGTCGGCAGCTCATTCAGGGTCACCTCGCTCAGGACCAGACCCGTGAGATCAAGCGACACATCACTGTACGCCTTGACTGGGGCAATGAGTGAGTCTCACCTTCACTTAGGATATCATTATCACATATCTTAAAATTCAATAGATGCATAGATACATTATTCATCCTGTGAGGGAAATTAAATTTTCACAGCGGCAATATTCACAATCACACCAATAAAAAAGGAATCATCGCAGAAAAAAGTGTGTGTGTGGGGGGGGGGGGGGGTCATGGTGGCAGACGCACCATCGAGCTGGGTAATTAATCATAATATAATTATGAGTTCGATTTCAGCTTTCTCACATCATAAAAGCATAATAATCGAGAAAAACATTAATGTACTGTATATGCAAGTTCCTGCATTGTGCAAGCCCCCTGATTGTCCGGGTGTTACTTATAGCAAGCCTGCGATGCATGCACGTCTTTCCCCCGTGATCGTGCTTTAAAATGCTTATTGACGCTTCGATCAGAGTTTACTGTCAAATGAACACACGATAAAAAGAATTACACACATTTTATATTTAAGTCCAACATGGATTTGGTTTTAGAAACATTGCCGGTTTATTGCATGGCAGGAACAGCATGTTGGTCATTCCGGAATTGGGGGACATTTTGCCTTGAACATTTTTGGAAAAAAATGCTTTCCTCTTCTTCTACCATGCCAAAAAGGTTAAGATCGCAGGCTTGCGTGCATGTCGTGGGATGCATGTTCCATGAGTCAAAATTCTTGTTTCAATTTCAAATATTATGTTCATTAAAACAAACGTTCCCACGGTTTCAAGAGGCAGTCATGAAACAATGACTGTCAAAAAATGAAATTAAATCTAAAATTCATTTTAACAGTTATATTTGAGATTTGATTTGGTTATGGAGGTGTGGAGATGGTCGAAGATAAAAATGGTGCTTTAGGGCGTACTCCAAATTGGCTAGCTATTCTTACATATTATTATTCTTACTTTTTTTTTTTTTTTTTTTAGATTTGGTCTCAGGACAAGTAAATTTCCTCAAAAATTTCATGTTTTAATATTTTGTATGTGGATTATTTAAAATGTGAACTCAATGTCCTCAGATTCTGGAATGACCGTGTATTTATTTGTTCTATTTTTTGCTATTGTTTTAAGATATTATTACTATGCTTTTTCGGAATTCATTTTCTGGTAGTTCTTTCAAATTATATTTAAAGTTGGAGTTTCGGTCATTGAATAAATCGTTTTGACATCAATGAATAATCGTGTTTATGAATCATTATTTCAGTATCAATCAAAATACCCATAATGGTTTTGTTTCATAATTGGACACCTCCACATTACTGTGTTTCACTAGTTATTAAGCAACCCCAAATATGAAACACTTGAGCTCGTATACTTTGTACACCATAGTTAAGTTTATTATTGTAATTATATTGTTCATCTTCAAACTGACCGAGGAAGTTACGCTCACACTCCGCGATGAAGCATTAGTCATCTTAGTACATCGAGACTGATGAAGCATTTTCCTCACTGTCTGTCCAAACCCGTTTTCGAGTTGTGTTTGTAGACGAGCGCGTGTCAAGCAGATTCAAGTCAGGGCACTTCTCCCTGGAGGAGCTGGAAGGCCATATTCTGTCTGCTGCCACTTTTCAAATCTCACTGAGCAATGACAGACATCCATAACCCAAATAAAGACTCAAGTGGGGGGTGCATCTTGATGGAGGCGGAGCTCAATTTAGCAATGCTGGCATTCAGATTTGCCACATCTGAAAGGAGCGATACTTTGAAATGCATCTTTAGGTTTGGAAACATCCAAAATGTTGTCATCAAAGGAGCTAACTGTGGTCGTTAAGGTCAGTGCACTTCGTCACATTTTGGAAAATCTTCATTATGACTTGACAGCACGGTTTATCCAACTTTAAGATGACAACATGCTGCGTTATAGTGACACTCCATGACAAACAAGGCCCCTTTTCTGCGATAACAAGACAGCACGAAGTCACGATTTCTGTTCCTGATTGGTTGATTTTTTTCAGGTGCGGTGATTTGTTGTACAGCACACCCATGTTGCTTCGAGGGGGGTTATCATGATGTCTGCCAAGAATGTTGAGTCCACTGCTAATAAATAAAAAAAAAAACAGCTAAGAAAATCATTTGCTCGCAAACATATTTTGAACATGTGAAGGATGTATTTTTTACTTAGAATTGCTTTCTCTGAGTAACACAAAGTGTATTCACGTCCTTTGATCTGCGGCAAAAGTACCTCGGTCATTGCAATGTGACATTGCTTGACCGTCATTATTTCTCTCTCATCAGGCACCTTGGCATAGACCTTGTGCCCAGGAAAGAGTTTGAAATGGTGGACCCCGACCAGATCAGCATATCCGAGCTTTACAAACTGGTATGTTGTCCCGAATTATTCTTGAACCGTTCCATTCTACACAAACCCACCCCATGAATAAGTAAATGCAATAAATTAAATATGTGAATGAGTGCTCTCTAAATTATAAAGTATGCCCTTTGCCTGCAGAATGTATAGACTACGTCTGCAGCATTACTCTGTGCGTGAATGAAGACAGAGTTTACTGTATGTGATGTAGGCCGTGTAAATAAGTGGACCAAATATCAAATCATCCAGAAGAAGGTGACTCACGAGATGGGGCGCATTTGGCTGTTGGGACAGCCTCCTGTGACCTGTCCTGTATGCTCCTTGCACCACCATATTGAGAGTGTCCTTCACTTGCAGGCACGCGACTTTTGCAAGCCAGCAATGCAGATGTAATGTCAAGTGGCAGGAAAATACTACGGCTGAACCATTTTGAAAAAATGGTTCCCCTGACTCCTCAATATTCTGATTTCTATTTAATAAGTGAAATTTTTGAAGGTCCTCGTCCCGTGTATTTTTTTTTGTTTGTTTTGGTCTTAAAGGTTAGGCTTACACCAAAATAAAGGAAAGGGAACCATGAATTAATATGATGGAAATAATATGAAAGCCACTGAATTTATCTACTTCAATTAATCTAACACACACACACACACGCACACACGTACGCACAGCCCCCCCCCCCCTCTCTCTCTCTCTCTCTCTCTCTCTCTCTCTATATATATATATATATATATATATATATATCTCAGCGAATAGGGGGCGGGACTATTTGTTACCACACACACACACACACACATACACACACACATGAGCCTTACAGTTGGGAACAAAACAAAGTCGTTTAATTTCTTTTAACTTGCTGCCTTTGTGATTTAATAATGGCGTTGTACTACAATGTCTTCTTTGAACCTGATTAATTGTACAGGACTAGAAGATACTCAAATAAATTGTTTGCTTTCTCAAAAGCTACCAAGCGATTTATGTTAAATGGGGTACAAGATATTGGCTATCCAGTATCAGGTTAAAGAATGGACTAATAACTTTCTTATATTTTTTTGGCAAACTATTTATCACCTGCATGCCCCATCAAGAAAGTTTGCAGTTTGTCCTTGTGAAAAATGTACTTAATGAGCACAAGCTTGTTTTTGGCAGTACTCAATGCTCTGGCACCTTTTCAGGTAGGGGAGAGAGAGAGGCGCTCTTTTTGGCTGCTGTGACGTGTGTGGGCGATAGCGGCATTGTCCTCGTCCCTCCCACACGTCGCTTCTTTTAGCGCTCGCTGCCACTCGGCGCCGTACGTAGGTGACGAACGTCCCAGTTCAAATATAGGCAAAAGCCATGAGCTCGTGCTTGTCTGGAACTGCGATGAGGGAAATAAGTTCAAAGCTTTTACGGGAGGAGACAATGCCTTTCTTGGTCTCGCTTGTGACCTTCACTCTTTTTACTTTTAGCATGTATCCAGCAGACACTGTGGTCAGCAAAGCACAAACCAGGTAAACGCAACTCAACATTTTTTTTTCATTTGTTGTCCAGCGACAATAGAGGGCCATTTGTGATCGAGTTTTTAAGGCAAGTGGTGCCGTCGGAGCCGTTACTCGGTGGATGTTTTTAGCTGAAACTTGTCAGCCAATCTGACCACGGGTTCCTTGAGTCGCAGACCAAACGAAAGGGCCGAGATGTCCTGAAAAGTGATCAAGGTTTCCGATTTTACTCTAATCTGAAGGTGTTTCCGAAGGCCATTTTTGCGACACTCCGGAACCCTTCGTCTGATTATTCAAATTCTTGGTGTGTTGGACTCAAGCTCAAGTGGCCATGCCAGCCAGGCTCATCCCTTTGACAGACTTGTTCTTGTCACATTTCTACTTTGAGTGTCGAATGAATGACTGTAGAAAGATTCAAAGCTGCCCTGGCAACCTTCCATTTTTTTCTTGGAGCACCCCCGCTTCACGTATATGCTGTTTACGCCGATGGGGATCACTTGGAGTGTAAACAGCGTGTCATTACAAATAACAGTGCAGTAGAGTGTGGACTGGAGTGGACAGCAACTCGACTCAACAGCTGTAATTTAGATCAGCGCCCAAATGTACGGCGTCACAGCTACCTTTGCTTGAAATCCATCTCTATGAGGGATGCGTAATTCATTCAGGAAATCCAGGAACATATCCAAAAATGACCCTCTTGCAATGTTCAAACATCAAAAACTGCTTCTGCCTCCACATCAAAATGTCATGAGCCCCTCCTCTATTGATCGCCAATCGACTGGAGCAGCACTGAATACAGAGTTTGACTTTACTCGCAGTAGTTGTTCCCTGAGTTTCTCCTTTTCTTGCCAGGCCGATAACGTGAGACAACGCCACGGCGACAGTTGCCGTGTCCCGGTGTCACACCACCTCTTCATCAATCTGAAGAGCTTCACTTACAACAGTATCAGCGAGGACGCTGACGTCTTCTTTTCCCTGTATGACACCCGAGAGGCCAAACAGATCAGGTAGACGTACGCCTCTGGCACATGACCGGATGAGTGCAATGAACACGGATCAGTAAACGTGATGTCTTTGCAGTGAAAAGTTCATGGTGAAACTCAACAAAAATGGAGGACCAAAGAATCCCGAGAAGGTTGATCGTCTTTGTGCTCTCTTCACGGTAACGCTTTCCCCTTTCCACCCATTCCATTCAATTCAATTCAAGAGGCTTAGAAGCAACCGTGAATGTTTTGTTTTCACTCTGACTTTTCCATGTTGCTCTGCAGGACCTAAGCAGTAAAGACTTGAAGAGAGACCTGTACATTGTGGCACATGTCATGAGAACTGGTACGGTATTAACCGTGTGTTAGGGCTGCTCAGTTCAACACATTTTAATCGGGATCATCGTTTTGGCTGCCATTATTCAATGAACTTTTCTGCATATCGTTTAAAAATACAGATGTTTTCCCTGACATTATGAAAAACTTGAATTCATAATCGTGACTATAATATTGATCAAAATATTTGGGAGCGTTTGTTAATCATTTTGGCCATGATTGCGCTACCCAACCATGTATGCAATTATATTTATTAGTGTCCTCGCAGTGAAGTTCTTTATTTTTTATTTTTTTGTGGCTTTCCCCAGGTCGTATGCTTCTGAACGACTCAAAGAAAGGCCCACCTCATGTGATGTACCGACGACCGTATGGCTGCGCTGTTCTTGCTATGAGTGACGTTTTCCACACCATCACTGACCTCAAAGAGGAGAAGGACTTTGTGCTCAAAGTTTATACGTGAGTCTCGCAGCACAACACACACACACACACACACACACACTTGTACGTGAACACCATTTCCAATTTCTGAACAGTCTTGGCATTGCCGCGGAAGACCTAGAATTTGGTGCTATTTCTCGCACCACATAAACGTCATTGTCTCTGTGCCTCAGGTATCTTTGTTTGTTCCCCAAAGTGGATGAGACATTCCACAATGCAATGCAAAAGCTGCACTGCATTGTGAGAGGCTTTGGCCATTTTGGGCTAGTAGGAAAGACACCGCACAGTAATTGCTCACATACTCGCTGTTATTTGCTCATCATAAATGGGTTTTCACCTGTTTCTATATTGCACATTTATTTTTAACTACACATCGATCGGAATGAGGTAAATACAGCATTGTAATGCAGCTGAAAGGGAATGATTACATTTCCATTCGTTTCTATGGGAAATATGACCTCGTGTGTGAATGTTTCGGAATGAATGTTGAGAACGGGGTGACGGAACGAATCAAGTTTGTGACCCGAGGTTCCATTGTGCAATGTATTGTTTCTTTAACATTTTTTGGGGTTTAGTAGTTCCCCGTTATGACTCCGGTGCATTTCCACAATTCTGCACTACACAGTTCTCAGCCTCTTTTTATGTTTTCAGCAATTATCTTCAAATATTAATCATGTATTTCCAACCAAATCTCTGTTTTCGCTGGTTGGCAGGGTCTTCAAGAAAGACAAAGGCGAGGCACCCTGCACAGATCGCTGAGCTTGTGTGCCAATCAAAATGATAAAAACAGCTCAGCATTTTTCAGTTTCTCAACTGTGACAATATGCCTGCTCTCGGGCAGAGGTCACTGAGACGCGCTATATCAGTAACGTGGTTGCGTTTCAGGGGATTTTGTTTGGAACAAAGGTCTCCAGAACAAAGAGCTGTTTTAGTGGACCCCTCTGCTAAGGCAACGGGTCCTTGCTTTTAAAACGCAAGCCGTGATTCAATGCTGTGCTGCCTCCAAACTGTCGGCTCCTATAAGGCTCCTTTCTATGCGTTTCCCCATGTCTTTCCCGGGGGCCTACAGGCCCACAGTAATGAAAAAGACTGGTCGAGAGCTGGCTGTCAGCTTTGCTTAGTGCTCGTGAGCGTTGGGGCTGACGTGCTACTTGATAGCAACTCCCCCATGCTGCTACCTTTTCTCCAGGAGGAAATCAGCTCAGGGACACATGCTGTTTGTGCAGTTCCCATGTGCACAATTCCTCCTCGCCCATCTGTTCCGCTAATGGCTTTGCTGCCAACTGCCCTACCTGCCTGTTTTTCTCTCCAGATGTAACAACGAAAACGAGTGGTACCAGGTCCATGAAAACATCATCCGCAAGTCCAACACCAAATACTCGGCTCCCAGCACCAATTACGGTAAACGCCACGCTTCTGAGTATGCATTGCCTCCATTGGAGATGCCATCACTGTTTTTGCAACATATGGTGTGATCTTCACCATGTGTTTTTTCTAAACCACATTATGAGTCATTTATACCTCCCTCTGTCACTAGTTGAAATTTAGTTAAAACAATGACAGCTGGGATGTACCCGTGCCGGTTTTTTTTTTCAGATCGAATAGAAGGACTTACATATTAATACTCACTAATTCCAAGGGTTGATACTTGATAATATCGCAAAGTTTTGCAGCTGTGATGAAAATGTGTTTTATTGCTATTACGTATGTTTTTTTCAAACATGGAATACGTTTTACTCGGATATAAAACTCCTGAGAGAGTTACTGACGTTTTAACATTCAACAGTTATGTGGTGTCTCTGTCTAAACATGGGGAGCACGATGTAAAAGTTCATACTTTAGATGAGAGATGATGAAGAACGTCGTCTTTGAACATGCCATGTCACGTCTGTGTGTTAACTAGAAAATAACATTGAGTCAAGTTACATTTTCTAATATTTATATCGCCCTTAATCACAATAACTTCTCCGAGATATTCACATGCCGACGGTTGACATCCCTTGATCTTTCCCCCCCAGCAGGTCAAAGAAAAACTCAAAACCCCCCATCAGAAACCTTGGCCGCGGATGGGGGAATCCCCATTCCAAGATGACCCGGCTGCAATGGGTGCTGATTGGGCAACATTTAACACGGGGGTCGGCAACACGCGGCTCCAGAGCCGCGTGCGGCTTTTAGCGACATCTAGTGGCTCCCTGGAGCTTTATAAAAAATGTTTGAAAGTGGATTTTGATAGTAGGCTAATATAGCTCAAATAGATATAGATACATGTTGCAGCTCCGAAAAAGGAGAGCTGTGGTGGTGTTTTTTTTTAAACGTACATTTTATTTATGCTTTTAACAGTCTCGACAAACACAGACACGTCTGCGTCCGACTCCGTGCCTTCTCTCTTCTCGTTCGACTCAAGAGGCGTACAAAGACAGCCTCAGAAAAACGGAAATTAATGATCACTTCACTGACACTAAGAAAAGCGAAAATAATACACCAAAAGAAAAAAATCAAGCGAGGAAATTACAAAATAAATTATATGGGGGCGTTTGTGAACACACAACAAAGGAATGAATAACATTAACAATTCTGAGACATTCCAGTCTCCTACATACACACAGCATGTGTTTCCTTCATTGTAAGTTTTATAGAAGGCTTTTATTTTTTTGCGGCTCCAGACATATTTGTTTTTGGGGTTTTTTTGTCCTATATGGCTCTTTCAACATTTTGGGTTGCCGACCCCTGATTTAACACAATATAGGTGCTATCCAATGTTAGTCAGAAAAATCTAAGAGTTCACTGAATAAGATGAAGTACTGCAGGAAGACGCTTTTGGAGAGGTGGGTCCTCCTTAAAACCCGGCCCGGTTGGTCAATGAGGAAATCTCCATAGCATTGCTTCCAAGGAGGTTGTCCACACCAGATCTTGTCCAGATCAATTGGAGCAGAATCTTTTATGTGTTGTGTTATTTTTGTTATTTTGACTTCAAAATGGCGCAGCGTGAGTGGCTGCCTTTCCAGCAGCTCCTATATTTTGTTGTTCTACTTCTTCCTTTCATAACTTTGCTGCTGTGAATCGGGAATTTCTCCATTGCGAGGCTAATAAAGGTTTTCCTATCCTAATTGGATCACCATTACCTACGCTGCTTTCCAAGCCGAGGAGATGGGGGCACGAGAAAGCGAAAGAATGGAGGTTCAACTAAATGAAAAAGTCACAAAAAAGTTGAGTTTTAAACATTTCTTCGAAGGTAGCGGCTCTAATATCCATGACTAAAGCGTTCCAGAACAAAAAGCTCAAGAACCTGCAGACCTCTTTTTGGCTCTCGTGATCACATGAACAAAGTTTTTGGGATGGCAACATATGGACATAGGAAGGTGCTAAACTGTGTAATATTTTATGAAAAAGTCCCAAAACCTTGAAATTGCATCTCTAGTCAACTGGGAGCCAATGCAAGTTGGTTAATGTCAGGCCATGAATTACAGGGTGCATGTAAGAATTAAAACCAAGAAAGTACTGAGCCTGAAATACCAAAACAGTCATGAAGTCATTCTAATACGTTATGATCGACGGTGTCAGTGCTAAGCTAGAGTAATAATAGTATTGATGAGCTGTCGGAGTCCATGGCTAGTGGAAGATCAATGATCATTAGTCACTTTGGCAAGTGTTGTCTCAATAGAGTCTAAATCCTCTAAATCCTGACTGGGGAAATTCAAGTAGATTGTTTGCGGCCTTGTAATTTTTTGTTACGATATTTTTTTTTCAATAATTCTCACAATAACATTTGAAATTGGCCGATAATTACATAGACTCTCCGGGTTGCTTATGTCACTGTCGAATAGCAGTGGTCTTAAAAGCTGCTGCTCGGATGCTACATGAGAGTGATAAATTAATAATATTTAAGATGGAGCGGCCTAAAATCGTAAACAATTCTTAACATAGTTCACAAGTTCAACCAAGTGAGTTATCTGTTTTGCCCCATTTCCCAGTTGTGTGAGATTTTCAAGAGATACTTTTGTAAAGTGAGCGAGGACTGTTAGACATTTGTCAGCCTTGATGCCCCTTTTAACACCATTCACAGCAGCAATCGGCTGGGTTTTTGGACCGGTGTCCATAATGAGCTGAGTCTTCTGAATCAAAAATTGCATTGAATCTTTGAGATGAATGGCGGGAGCTACTGGAAGTTGCGTTAGCATTACCATATAAGCATTGCCATCAAATAAGTATTTCGGGTTGTTTTTATTGAGACCGATTATTCTGGAGAAATAATTCATTTTAGCTAAAATGAGAACTTCTTTATGTTTCAGCAAGCTATCACACCATGCCTGATGGAAGACTTTGAGTTTAGTCACACGCCATTTGAGCTCAAGCTTCCTATATGATTGTAAAAGTTTGCGGGATTCATCAGTAAACCATAGAGTAAGCCTCTTTGGACAGGTTTTAAGTGTTCATGGTGCTAGAGTCGAGGACATTCAACAGAACAGCATTAAAATAATTTGTGAGATTATCACCAATGAACGGAAGCAGTTGCCACAGGCACTTAGCTCAGAGTGCGCAATAGTAGTTGAAGAACTAATATGCGGCTGCTTTAGATGTGATTGTGGTGAGGATGATGACAATGAGCCAAGACTTCAAATTTTATATGGTAATGGTCAGACATAGCAGTGGTAGACAATCATCTGTGGTTGCTCAGCCTCGGGTTCGTACCTTATCTAAAGTATTACTATTTTTATGCATTGCTTCACCTCTTATGTGTGAAAGCAAAAGTATCAATTATTGTCTCAAACGCAGCGGTAAGTGGTTCCGAGGAGAAGATTCATATGAATATTAAAGTCACCTATGAGAATAGTTTTCGTGTGAATCGCCAAGTCAGCCACAAGTTCAGAAAATTCATCGAAAAAAATCAGAGTAAGGGCCAGGGGGATGGAACCAAACTGCAAGATAAAACGACAATGAGGCTGTGGGTCGAATTTCAAAGAGGCTGTCAGAGCATATTTGCAAATAAGGGCTACAGCCCCGCCCTGCTTGTGAAGACGTTGCCCGTTGCTCACCCCCCGGAGCTCGAGAAACGTGTTGCCTGCCCAATAGTCTGCCGTAGCCACTCGTGGAGTTCATTTATTTTGCTGGGCATGATTTGCAGTCTGCAGTATCGCCGTGTATTGTCGAAGATGAAAAGTTTTGTTCGTGTTATTCATAGAATAATTCAGCCACACAGATCTCTTACTGTGCTCGTAATGCCCATTTGATAACAAGAGCTGCAGCAAACAGATAAGCTCCTCAGTGCCCTCCCCGACGAACTTGCCTCTCACAGTAACATACGATTCACTCAAATCTGTCAGCATTTGCGGGCACTGCCAATATTTCCTTCCTTGCGTTATTGCAAGATCTTTCTCAGCCTGCTTCGTCTTGTCTCCTTGATCTCATCTCATGTGTCTATTCACCCTTCTGTCTGTCATGTCCTCCCCCTCACTCTGACTAATGTCCTTTAAATAACCCTCTGTCCTCCCTTCTCTGCCCCCACTTATCTTCTATCCCTCTGCTTCCCTACTTCCACTTCTTCCCACAACCCACTTTGCTCTCAGGCCTCATCATTTCTCTGCAGCTGTTGAGGGGCGAGCTGGAGCAGATCAGACGGGAGAACCAAGCTGTGTTCAACCGAGCCCTGGCACTCACGCGCAAACTGGGTTTTCCAGATGTCATCATGCCAGGTAAGGATCCCAAAGAGCAGTGGATGTATACTGGGCACAGAGATTCATCGAGCAGGCTGGAGACCAGAAGAGGAGGGCAGTGGAAGGTCGAAGATCAGTTTACACAGGATGCTGATGACAGAGGAGAGGAAAAGATGAGGAGGGGGAAGGAAGCACCGTGAATGAATGGAAACAGGAGAGGACCATACAGTAGGAACACAATATTGACAAAATATTTGGTCATACTTTTTGAACAATTATTTAATCAATCTTGTCTAAATACCATAGACCCCCCCCCCCCCCACTTCCAAAATATGGCATTTGGGGTAAATGTGCCAACAGCTGTGTAAAGACCTTTTTCTGTTCCACCATGTGCACCAAGCATTTATAAAAGCCTTGCTGGATGAGTTTGGTGTGGATTACTTGAGAGCCATGTATCTCAAGGTGCCATTGCACAATGACATGATGATTATGATCGCGCTTGTGTTCCCTAGTGTTGTAATTTGTACTAGATTCTTGTGTGTCCCAATGAAAGAAATGAATCTTGCATCTCAAGGCACCGCTGAATATCTATACAGTACTGAATATCTATTTTTGTGACGCACCTCACATGACCGTCAAGTCCTTTCACCGGTTGGCCCAAAATACTTCTCACCTTACCCCGTCTTGTGATTCATGCCCCAATGCAAGGCACTTAAATACGAACAACTCGTATAAGTATCATATTGTCCCGCATTGGCACTCCAAGTAAACATTGCATTGCAATTGACGTTTTCAATTTGCACGGTTCCGTAATCTGTAACCTTTAGCTCATTGTGTCATTTTTCTCTCCGTTTTAATCCTCACAGGTGACATTCGCAATGACTTATACTTGACCCTGGAGCGAGGCGAGTTCGAGCGGGGTGGCAAGAGCGTCCAGAAGAACATCGAAGTGACGCTCTATGTCCTCTACGCCGACGGGGACACTCTCAAAGTACGGCGCGTGTTAAATGTGATTCATTCAGCAGATTTCCATTCCATTAGTCATGGCAAGTACGTTAGTTCTCCCTCAGCATCCACTCATTACTTGCCATATGCCTCCTTCTTTTGCAGGACTGCATCAGTTTGGGCAGTGGGGAGCCCAACATGACTGACTATCGCTCCTTTGTCCTCTACCACAACAACAGTCCTCGTTGGAGTGAGATGGTCAAACTTCCCATTCCCATAGATCGCTTCCGAGGCTCCCACCTGCGCTTCGAGTTCAGACACTGCTCCAGTGAGTCAACCTCGATGGGCCAGTGGCGGCCGTCGCTCTTTTCATGGGCCTCATTAGGCCAGAGTGGTTTATGAAGCATGTTGCTGACACCTATGTCATTTCAGCGAAAGACAAAGGGGAGAAAAAACTTTTTGGCTTTGCTTTCACTCCCCTTATGAGAGAGGATGGGACCACGCTGTCGGACGAGAGCCATGAGTTGTATGTCTACAAGGTGAGGTCCCGTCCAACGGAAAGCAGCCGCAAGAAACGCATCATGTTTTCCACCCGGTTTTCTCATTAGATTGTGAAATAACCAAGGCTTCTCAAACGACCTAAGTCAGGATCAAATTCTCTAGTCAAACAATTTACAGCTCAAACCAGATGCGCGTTAACAACACCTGATGAATTTTGCATGCTAGCATCCATCCATCTAGCCATTCATCTTCTAGCTGTAGCCTATCCCAGATGACTTTGAGCAAGAGGCGGGAGATACCAATGACTGGTCGCCAGTCAATTACCGGCATGTGTGGACACACAACCAATTGCGCTCACACCCATCCATCCACTCTGATCCGCTTGTCCACACAAGGGTCGCTGGCCAGTCACACTCGCATTCACTTCAGTTTTATTTTGAGATGGGAGAGTCCCGCTAACATGTATCGCTCTTGGGCTGATACTGGCCTTAATTTAAGGTATTGGCTAAAGAATTTAAAAAAATACAAATCCGACATTGAGTAAATCCTCCCCAGCAGTAGTTGCCGCTATACTGTGACAGTTTGACACTTCGGCGAATCATGATCTGAGTCAGAAAGAGTGAATACTGTGAGTACTGGTATTGGTCTGAACACAAATCGCTAGTTTTATTTATATCACACCAAATGACAAAAGAAATTGTCTTAGGGTTGTGAACGCAATGGAGCAGATCTAAAATCACACGGCTCACTTACTAAAAGATCCTCCTCTCACATGAACGAGCAAAAGGCGACCAAGGTGATTCGGTTTCTGGTTTGATTCGTAACGTCAGAAAATCGGCAGAAAGTATTGATAATTTTTGTCAAAGTTAAAGCTGATGTTCTCAAATGTTGTATTTGGATTTAACTCAAAGATCATCAGTCTGAAATCTGAGAATATTTCAGCGCAGCGCTGATATTTACAAACGGTTTGCTTGTTTGTTTGAAACAGAAGTAAACCAAAACTTGACTTTGTAAAGTGTGTCCAGAGGGCATTGCTTTGTGCCACTCGTTTAGTTATCGAGCTTTGGCAAGTTGTTGTAATGCGTCACTTCCTCGGTGCTTGTGTGGGAGACCTTTTTCCTTAGAACGCCTCTTGTCTGTCTGGCTGTCTGCAGTGTGATGAAAGCGCCACCTTTAGTAACCAGGGCCTGTACCTCAGCCTGCCCTGCTGCAAGGAGGATTTCAACAGTTGTCCCAACCTGCCAGCGAATCTGCCTTTCCAGAGGAGCCCAAAAGAAACCTTTTGGGTTTCCACCATACTCTGCTCCACCAAACTCACGCAGAATGGTAAACATTGCTTGCTCTGTTCTGTATGACCCAGTATTTTTTTTGAAGTTTTTCAGTTGAATTTGGTTGTGTACTGCTCTTAGTGGACCTGTTGGCCCTTCTGAATTGGAAGACCCACCCAGACAGGGTTCTGGACATCCTCGGTCGACTGCGTCAGATTAGCGGAGAGGAACTTGTCAAGGTCAGCGCTGTCAAATATATTCATTACCTGCTAAAGTCGTAAGCAATTTGGCCTCTGCAAAGCTGTAGAGTGTATTAATTGAGTTTGACACACATTTTCTACGGTATTAACCTTCAGCAGCTCTGGCATTTCATCTTATTGGGCCAATATTAAATATGACTTCACTAATTGTGCACGTCATGATTAAAAAGCGAGAGAATTGGACACAGTCGACTAATTGGCCTCAGCTGCATTATCTTTTTTTTCCTTTTTTTTTTGTAGAAGGAAGAGCCCTATTGATATAAGAGATGTGACGTAAGATGTTTGGGGTGAATGAAGTGAAAGCTTAATTGTCAACTGACCTTTAATGCTTTTGTCTCCTATAGATCCAATCAATGACCTTACAATACATTAGACAAAGCGGTAAAACACCTTCATGTGCTGTGCAAGTTTTTCATTGCTCAGGCATTGTTGCTCAACACACACACACACACACACACACATCAAATACAGATGGAAATAAAATATAATACATACAAATCGTCCTCCCTTCAATGTCTATTCGGCAAGCCTCCTCGCTGCCCATCTTCAAAACCCTCCTCAAAACTCACTGGTATTCTTTGGCATTCGACTCAGCATGACTTAGAGTTGTTCTTGGTTTTACTGTTCGGTGCTTTCTACCGTCTTTATTACCGATTTGTTTTACTGTTTATTGTATATGTTAAATTGCTCCATGTACAGCACTTTGTATGCAGCGATGGCTGTTCGAAAGTGCTCTATAAATACAGTTGAGTTGAGTTGAGTCTATATTGTTGCTCACCCTTCCAGTATTTTCCATGTACAGAACTGGCTGTGCGAGAGAGTTTGTCCTTTTTATTCCTACAGTTCCTTCGAGATCTCCTGGATACGCTCTTCTGTCTTTTAGATGACAACACAGATAAATATGGACCTCTAGTTTTCCAGTCTCTGGTAGGACAATTACAGCAAGACAAGTCCAATGTCATAATTTTACAATTATTTCTCTTTACCGTCACGCATGGATAATTCTGTCATCTACGTTCACGTGTGTTTCAGGTATTTATTATCAACTTGCTCAGGGACAGCCGTTTCTACCACTTCCGCCCCGTAATGGACTCTTACATTCAAAACCACTTTGCTGGAGCTTTGGCATACAAGTACAGACACCTTTGCTACCTCCTCTTTAATAAGTCATTCATCGGAACAAAGTTGACAACATGATTCTAACAATGTGCTTGCAGGGAGCTTATTCGATGCCTGAAGTGGTACATGGATCGCTCGGCTGAAGTCGTTCGACAAGATCACATCCAGGAAGCCATGAGGGTAAAGGTTATACTATGCTACCTGATGTGGTTCACTGGAGGACTCGATTTTCGCAGCCGGCGCATGCGGAAATACTGGCGTGTTTTCGTACTGGTGCAAGCCTCGCTGTGCTCGTTTCAGAATTTGGCTGACCGTTCCGCACCAAGCTGGGTGTTCCACTATTGCGAGGGTGTGTCCTTTGACAAGCGTGCATCTGACAATTTGATGGGAGAAAGTCATCTCAACTTAAGCCAAACTTTACGCCTGCTGGGACCTCTTTGAAGTCTGGCGCAGTATGCGGACTGCTGATTTCATGGGATTTTGGTGAATTTGACCGGGGCACAGACTCTCAAATTTAGAGGTTTTAGTAGAGTGGCGGTGCCCATTACGTCGATCATGATCGGCTGGTCGAGAGCCAAGGGAGTGTGGATGGATCCCATTGCATTAATTCAATCAGTGCCAGCTCTCCCAGTTTTATGCTATTGCTGCCTATCAACGGCAGTGAATGAATTAAAAAAAAAGAGATGCCTACCGATTGTCTGTGATGACATTTCCCACTTAATTGCTGTACAGCGTGTCCAATCACACGCCTGTCGCATGCTTCACTGTGCATGCGTATCTCTGACTCTAGCTCTAGCAAACTAGGAAGTTGCCTTATTAGTCCCCAATTGTTTCGTGTATTCTAAACCTTAAACGGGGGTCGAGTGGTTAGCGCGTCGACCTCACAGTGCAGAGGTACCGGGTTCAATTCCAGCTCCGGCCTTCCTGTGTGGAGTTTGCATGTTCTCCCCGGGCCTGCGTGGGTTTTCTCCGGGAACTCCGGTTTCCTCCCACATTCCCAAAACATGCGTGGCAGGTTAATGGAAAACTCTAAATTGTCCCTAGGTGTGAGTGTGAGCGCAGATGGTTTTTCGTCGCTGTGTGCCCTGCGATTGGCTGGCAACCAGTTCAGGGTGTGCCCCCCCGCCTACTGCCTGAAGACAGCTGGGATGGGCTCCAGCACGCCCCGCGACCCTTGTGAGGATAAGTGCATCAGAAAATGGATGGATGGATAGAATTCCGGGTCCAAGTAAGCCAAGCATTTCCATTTAGTGTGGAAAGATTTAGACTGTGCCAGCCACGAAAATGAGAGCTCAAGAGAGTCTTTCTTGAGCTGTGAATTGTATGGAAACAGGAAATGGTCAAAGAAAATAGCTTCATAAGGTGTAATGCGATACCTCTGGAAGTGAGTTTGCTCGGATCATTGGGGCACACAAACCCCTCCACCATGGTCATGGTGGGGATGAAAGTATCACTAAAGGGGGTTATGTGATATCCGAGGGACAATCGAACAAACTGTGACGGAGCTTAACTAACTCCTATGCCTTGTCTTTTGAAACTATTCATTGTTTCTTACTTCCACGTACATCAGGGAGAATAAGAGAGAATATACTGACATCACAAAGAGAGGAGTCATTTGGTTTCCAATCATACTGGCGCCGCACTCTGCCCGTACTTTCTGTCTCTTGGCGTCCAGGGAAATATGTGTGGAGCTTCATACCTTTGTCGTTTCGAGTGCGACAGCCGAGCATGTGCCCATTTTTTGCAAAAGGTTTTCAAAGCGTTGAAATATTCAGGAAAATGAATAGAATTCCACACCACTGAAAGCGAGTGAAGAGCTGCAAAATGGCGCTTGGAAAATCACGTGACTGCTTACAGCCAATCCGCATCTGTAGTGGTAATAAGCGGCAAGAACATAAATTGGCCAGACTCTGTATATCCAACGCTGTGCAGGCGGAGATACTATTCATTCAAAGGTCTCAGTTCATCTAAGCACCCAGCAATCGGTGAATTTCCGCCAAGTAGAGGTTCATATATAATAAATGAATACAGATTTACACATAAGCGGTTCCAGCGCCTCTAAACACTTGCTAATCTTCATAAATTCAACTTTTAAAATGCAAAATGAAGACTAAATACAAAGCTGAAGATGTTACGGTCACAAATGAAAATATGCGATAGAGTGAATCCGCAATAACCGACCCGCGAAGTAGCTAAATACTGTACTGTATTAGCACTGCGAGATACAGCAGATGCTAATTGGCTTTGTCATTAAGCTCGCAGACTGAAAGTTGGATGTTGTTGTTTTATGACACAAAGTGCAATTCTCCTTGATGTCAATGTTAAATTCATGTTTAATTTGACAGTAAACCTTCGCTGGGAGTGGCACAAAACAGCTTTCTGACTTCTTTTTTTTTTTTTTATGGACCGTTCACTATCTGCTGAAGTGCTGCTTGTTGTGAACTGCTTGCAAGGCAAAATATCAGCCAAACTACGGCTCTCATCTCAAGAAATATTCAAGTCACTCATATCTCTCTTTTTTTTTTTCCCAGATGATGTCAAGATGATTTGCTTGGAAATTGTCTGTTCACTTCCTCCCTTAGGCTCTAGAGTACCTGTTCAAATTCATCGTCCAGTCCAGAATTCTGTATGCACGGGCCACCTGCGGGATGGAAGAGGAGCAGTTCCGAGCGAGCATCCAGGAGCTCTTTCAGTCCATCCGCTTTGTGCTGAGCCTCGACAGCCGCAGCTCAGAGAACCTGGTCTTCACGCAGGTCTGAATGGAGGCCGGCGTCGCTGTCTGTGTGCAGACCTTACCTTCTCTTTGGAAGTCTTGTTTATCATCGTTTACATTTTTCCATTTGTTCACTCACTCCCAGTTTACATTGACGTTTCATTTCTTTAATTTTGTGTTGTTTCATTTTTTTAAAATTGTTTTCTGTTTCATTCTGTGCATTGTCCTATTTTGCCCCTCTCTTGGCTTGATCTTGGAGGGGTGTGACCCGCTGCATGTCTCTGTGGTAACGCTCCAGGTCTGTCGTCAGTCTCAGTAAGTCACAACATGATGCCTTGGTCCCACAACTATCAGACATGGTCTGCCATTGAGGTTTATCTTCGCCGCCCGTTCTCCTGTTTTGACACTAAAGACCGGAGTAGACATAAAGTGACGGCTTGTTTTAACATCTTAGAGAACCGGAGTATAAATAACTGTCACACAGCCCTTGTAACAGAGGAATGTTTGACATCTCTGTGTCATCTCTTGAGTTTTTGAAGTGTTTGAACATCGTCCTTTTCTTTATTTGTCTACTAGGCGGCTTTGCTGAACAGCTTCCCTGATATCTTTGATGAGCTGCTGCAGATGTTTACGGTTCAGGAAGTGGCCGAATACGTCCGCGGAACCCTCGGAAGTATGCCCAGCACTGTTGACATTGGCCAGTCGATGGATGTTGTCAAACTGCAGTCGATTGCGCGCACCGTTGAAAGCCGTCTCTTCTTCTTTCCTGGTGAGGATTTGTCTGTAAGAATTCCCAATGATGACATCGCAGTCCACCGATGCATTTGAATTCAGTTGCATCCTCTTTCTGTGGCGTTTCCTTCAGAGTCTCGAAGCATTTTGCTACCAGTTGTTCTGCACCACATTCATTTGCACTTGCGCCAGCAGAGAGAGCTCCTTATCTGTTCTGGAATCCTTGGCAGCATCTTTTCCATCATCAAAAGCAGTTCTATGGTATGGTGCATTGTCAAGCAAACAGTCGGGCTATCCTTTTCAGTCAGATTCAGCCGTCAAACAATTTAGCTGTCTTGGCAGTGGTTCTCAAATACTCCCTACAAGTTACAGAAATATAAAGTACTCAATGGAAGTTACTTTTATGTGCTTCAATTGAAATTCCTCTTATACTCTTAAATCTGCAAAATGCTCCCTGAGCGTGATCTAAATACTCAAGATGTATTCATAAGTCACCCTAAATGCTCCTAAATATGCTTATAGGAAAATAAGTCTACTTTAGTAATGATCAAAAAAAGCTTTACACGTAAAAAAAATAAATTAAACTATGCCTGAATGAATTTTTGAAAAACAACAATTCAAAGTGACGAAATAAGTCATTTCTTCCTGTACCACTAGAGGGAGCATGCCTAACTCCAGTGGTACTCGGACCACACTTTGAGAATCACTGTTCTCGAATGTGAGCGGTGTCTTTTCAGATTGCATTATTGTCTTAACTCGTCCACCCTCAGGAGTCGTCTGTTCAGGAGGAAGTGGAGATGATGGTGGAGAGCCTCTTGGACGTGTTGCTCCAGACTCTGCTGTCAATCATGAGCAAGTCTCACTCTGTGGAGACAACCAGAGGACAACGCTGCCCCCAGTGCACTGCAGAGATCACGGTAAGTACAATAAACCCTTCCCATGTGTGAATGAAACCATTTTCTTTTTGTGCATTTCAAGGACCCTACCAAACCGTGATGTGTAATTTTCTCTCCTCTAGGGGGAGTACGTGTCCTGTCTCCTTTCTCTGCTCCGACAGATGACAGAGATCCACTTTCATCATCTGCTCAACAACTTCCACAGCAAGGAGGAGCTCAAAGTGAGGAAACCGCATAAATATCTGAAATCTTTTCCCCTGAAGCATTCTTGCCTCAGCCCTAAACTCCATGCTACACATGTTCATCTCAAGGAGTTCCTGTTAAAGATTTTCTGCGTATTCCGCAACCTGATGAAACTGACAATCTTCCCTCGAGATTGGAGCGTCATGAGACTTCTCACCAGTCAGTGAGTCTGACTTCTTCCTTTGTGACGTGCAGTCATTGTGCCATTGATGGTTCAGGGACACGGGCTGCTATTAGATGAGACTCTCTTCAAATTCCTCTGTTGTGAAGGTTACACTTGTGCTGCCATCCCTGTCATCTATTTTTGGTAGCTACCTTTTTGATTTTTGCAGGGCTGACAGTGACATGCTTGCTTTGTTTTCCGCAGCATCATCGTTGTGACAACGCAGCTTCTTTCCCCGGCGCTGCACAAGAACTTTTCCGAGGCCGATTTTGATTTCAAGGTGCGTCTGTCTCAATACACCCAAACATCTGTTCCATTTCCATGATGTGCATGGTCTTTGTTTTCCTTTGTTAGGTGTGGAACTCCTTTTTCAGCCTGACCGTGCTCTACATCAATCAGCCCAGTCTACAGCTGGAGGCGCTTGGGCCCGCCAAGAGAAAGAAAGTTCTGGACAAGTAAGCAAATTCCATGTAGTTTGCAGCCTTTCCAATTGCATACGGATCAATAATACAGTGACGTGCCTTTGGTGTCCTCATCACAATCAAGGCCGATTCATACTTTCTGCGTAAATATTGTCAGCAAATGACCCATTTGCGATGAAGACAACGCGCCACCAACTTTTGTGACGATGAAAAACATCCTCAGCGGCGCCTGCTTTGCACTGCGCTTCTGTGAAGAGATGCGCTGGTGTGCCCGTTCATATGATTCTCATTTAAAGGTATAAAGTACCACCTCGATGTAACGGACGCGGAATTACATATTTAACGGACAGAAAATACTTTCCAGTCCAGTCAAAACACCCCTTTGGACAAGAACTAGCCAATTCAGTTAGTTTCAGAATTGGCAACAGTTGGCGGAGAACAAGCAAAGACCGGTCCATGAGTTTTCGGGTTAAAGATCACATTATTATACAGTAGATGAGAGCGGCCCCACAATCATACCTATGTGTCGGTCAGGTTGGTCGGGGCAACTTTCCTATCAAAGGACATACATGGCGGATATCTTAGCAGGGTGAATGTCCCATCAAAGGTAATGGTCATTTTGGATTATATTTGGGTGTCTTTCGGCCAAGGCCACGAAAAAAGTGAAGTATTAGGCAAATCATCCCAAACATATTGTTGTCGATGTTGATGCCCCCCCCCCCCCATTCCAGGATGCCCCTTCAAAAATTGCCGTTTTACATGTCCACTCTGCTATCATTGCATTTTTAAAAATGTGTGGAAATTTGATTAATATGCATTTATGTGTCATAACATCTACTTAACACGATGACTATGAAATTGAATGGAAAATGTTAGAAAATTGGAAAGTCTCTAAAGCACCTTTTGATGAAATCGACCCATACACCCGTATGTTGATGATGTTCTCATCCCTTTCTGCAGGTATGGAGACATGAGGGTACTGATGGCGTATGAGCTCTTCAGCATGTGGCAAAAATTAGGTTTGACTCATACCGTATATCATTCCCATCATAAACGCACATCACGATGCAGCTCTAACTCACAACAAAAGATATAGGACAGCTTTTATTTATTTATTTATATAAATTATTTTTTATTTTATTTAGGTGACAACAAACCCCACTTCATCCCAGGAATGATGGGTCCCTTCCTGGGAGTCACCCTGGTCCCTCAGACTGAAGTTCGAAACATCATGATTCCAATTTTCCATGATATGATGGACTGGGAGCAGAGGAAAAATGGAAACTTCAAACAGGTCATCATGCCGTTTTTCATTGCCGCAGTTGTCTAGTCATAGCAAACCAACCCACACGATTTGCTGGATTGCGCCTGTGTGTTGTTTGTAGGTGGAGGCGGAACTGATGGATAAGCTGGACAGCATGGTGTCGGATGGCAAAGGCGACGATAATCACAGGGAGCTCTTCAGCCTTTTGTAAGCGTCAACCTTGCTTTATCACTTTCAATATTTTCGTAAAGGTCATCCAACAAACGTATCCATATTTTTTTTTCTCCACGTTTCATGTTTCGTGGACCATCACCCGCTGTAGCTGTTTGCTATGGATCTACTTTTGCCCTCGCTGATTTGTTGGTTTGCTCTCTGCCTCTGTGTGGTTCTTAGTTAACCCTTCGATGCACCCTGTAACCTGATAACATGATAAAACTGTCCACTGTAGTAACCGCTGTCCCTGAAAGGGTTAAGGCCCAGACAATTGTAGCACTGTATATTTATGTCTCTCGGTCCCGGGCTCTTCCTTCCACTGTGCGTGAAATAACAAGAATGTTGCTAAAATGAAGACCGCAGTTGCCGTTGGTGCTATTTGTTGAAAAAGTCACTAAATGCAGCGCCAATATCTCGTAAGTTGCAAATGCTGAAGACAAGTTGTTGTTTTTGTTCATTGGCGCTGCCAACACAAGTGCATATCAAAATATGAGTGTTGCGTACTTTCCATTTTATTTTGATTTCATAAACGCCGCGAGGGCCGGTCAAAGATTGTGGATGGGTCGGATGTTTCCTGCGGGCCCTCTTTTGCCAAGATGTGCTCTAACCTAACCTGCTGAGACAAACGGCTGCCCCACACCGAGTCTTCGGTCCGCTCGAGATATCTTCCCAAGAGGGAGTTTTTGCTTGCTTCTCTCACCGAGCGCTTTCCCATGTGGGGCTCACTTGGCCCTTTAATTCAGTGAGGCGTGTGCTTTGAAGCCTGCTCCATGTATCCAATGAAAATTGGATTGAATGTTCTTTTTGTCTATCTTACCCTAGGACCCAGTTGTTTGGACCTTACCCAAGGTGAGTTACAGAGCTGCCACAGAATTTGGAGTTCAACTTGCAGCCTCACTAAGGACATGTGGCCGTTGTTTGTGCTCAGTCTACTGGAGAAGATAGAGCAGGAGACCTGGAGAGAGACGGGAATCTCATTTGTCACATCGGTCACAAGACTTGTGGAACGACTGCTGGACTACAGGTATGTTCATGGTCACGGGCACTGCATGGGCAAAAGAACTGGACACTTTTATTCTATTCATAACAAAAAACGTCTGTCAAAATGGAAGAAACGACAGTTGTCGCACTTGAAGGAGGTTTCACTCTTTTGGAAGTGAGCTAGATTTGCTTACCTGAATGTGTGCAGTGTGCAAAATGAATATACGCAGCGTTTTGTTAAATGAACTGAATTTTTAAATCAGCTCATCAAATTGAAAAAAGACGGCAGGACCTTTTATGCAATAATTCTGAAGGCCTATTGTTGTGTCAGATGATTTGAGTCTGTTTGGTATATTTATTTCACAGCACTGTTTATTTTGTTTGTTTAGGGACTGCATGAAAGGAGATGAAGTCGAGAATAAAAAAATGGGTGGCTCTGTCAACTTTATGGTGAGTCATCATTTTAATAGCATTACTCTCTTCTGTTCACGTGTTTAAATGTAGTCAATGTACGTTCCTATTAGTAGTTTTGTAGGGCTACTTTTGTCTTCTCAGTTTTGATTCTGATTGTCATTAGCTTTTGTTTGTAAATGTTTCTAAGTGCTGTGGCTTTGCTTGTGTTCAGCACACCAAGTTGCCTTGTGTCTGGAATGTGCTGTATAAATAAAGTTGCCTCGCCTGTGTGTGTCCCCACGCTGTTGTTTTAAAAAGACCTTTCTTCACTTCTTAACTCAAACCCAGAACTTCTACAAATCGGAGGTCAACAAGGAGGACATGTACATCCGTTACATCCATAAGCTGTGTGACATGCACCTCCAAGCAGAAGACTTCACAGGTAGTGAAAATACTTCCTCAATTGAGGCAATTGTTTTGGTGCAGAGTTGCCAGCGGTTTGAATTTGTTGTCGCATAAAACGTTTTGTATCCAGGGTATGAATTTTGGCTTTATTGACTGTCAGCTTTACAGTTGAACTCGAATTCAATGCTGCTTTGGAGGCACAACGCTTTTACAGATGATGTGCTCCCCTCACATACAGTACATACTGTTGCGACCCTTGCACGTTCTGTGATTTCCTACGGTCTGAGGAGGCCGTGAAGGTAACGCGCGGGGGATTTGTTATGGCCAGCAGTAATCCTTTTTGTTTTCATTAAAAAGTTTGATTCTCGCTCGCCGCTTGGCCTTCTTCATTCTGTAACGGTACATCATGCATACTGAGACGTGAGTGTTGCCACCCAAAAAATTCTCTGTGGCAAGACTCGCAGCAGTGTCTGACTTGAATCCAAAAGTTCCCTTCTCTGCACAGCTCTACCATACAGTAACATATAAAATATGCAGTATGTGTTTTTGTGAACAGAACTTCAAAAGAGGTTGTCGGTAAATCTAAGAAATGAAATAAATAAAATAAAAATGCGCCATGCAGTGTACTGTACTAAAAGTTGGCTGCAGAGGGGACAGAGTGTGGCAGATATAATTTCATCTGTGTGGCTGAACTTTGCTCCTTTGCTCATTAATTCAATAAAAGACAGTTGCTACGCTCCAGGCGGCTTCTGACATCTGCTCACAAAAACATGGCCCGAAATGTCGGCAAACTTCTGGGATGCTCTTGCGACCAAACTGTGCAAGCTCTCTGACATGTGTCGCAGATTGTGACACTCCAATATGAAAATACTGTAGTGCACATTTTCTCACACTTTCATGCTGAACTGTGTGTCCTTGCTGACAGAGGCCGCATTCACCCTGTTACTGTACTGGGAGCTGCTCCATTGGGAGGACCGGCCCCTGAGGGATTTTCTCCACTATCCCTGCCAGAGCGAGTGGCAACGCAAGGAGAACTTGAGTCGAAAAATTCTTCACTACTTCAACAAGGGCAAGGTAAGGCAACCTTGAGCTTGAGCACACTGACAATGGAACTTGAAATTTGCGGGCCTTAAGTACAACAAGAGACGGCTAGGTGAGACAAGAAAATGTTTCCCAAAATGTTTTCCCATTGGCTGTTACATAACTATATTTACCTGTTTACTTTCAAACTTAGCTTGTAGTTATTATGAGTGACGACATGCATTCTGCAGGGTCTGACATTAACAGTGGCCCAATGGCCCAGGGCTGCTGCGGTTACAAATGCAGACTGGGCCATTACAAATTTCAGAACTACATACAATAAATCAATACAATCTTTAAAAGAAAATAAATATAATTAATATAATAAAGAAATAAAAGAAAATTTTTTTCTTAAAAAGACAAGCCCGGTGGTCGAATGGTTAGCGCGTCAACCTCACAATGCGGAGGTTGTGGGTTCGGTCCCAGCTCCGGCTTTCCTGTGTGGAGTTTGGATGTTCTCCCCGTGTCTGCGTGGGTTTTCTCTGAGTACTCCGGTTTCCTCACACATTCCAAAACCATGCATGGCAGGCTGATTGAACACTCTAAATTGTCCCTAGTTGTGAGTGTGAGCGCAGATGCTTGTTTGTCTCTGTCTGATTGGCTGGAAACCGGTTCAGGGTGTCCCCTGCCTACTGCCCGAAGATGGTTCCTGTATTCCCCCCGCCAACCCTTGTGAGGATAAAGCCGATCAGAAAATGGATGCACGGATGGAAGAAAAGACAAACAAATGGAGAACAGTCACCGATCATAGCTGCTTTCTGCTGTTTGCGTCAAGGAAAGCTTTCTGCTACTTGTGTGAATAAGGAACACTGTCAAGTATCCTTCTCACAACTGTGAACTGCTGAGGCAGACCAAGAGAGATATAAAGAACAAACGTCTGTCAGAAGGAGTCGTCTTGCCTCATTACAACGCAAGGCCTCACACAGCAGCCCAAACGGTGCAGACCATTAACGAGCTGGGCTGGGAACTGCTCCCGCATCCCCCTTACAGCCCAGACCCTGCCCTTTCATACTTTCACCTGTTTGGTCCCTCAAAAGCGTTCACAAGAGGCACCAAATTTGAAAGTCACAATGAAGTCAAAAGTGTTGCGAGCGACCGGCTGAGACATCAGTCCAAAGATTTTTACGCTGAGGGAATATGGAAGCTTGTGCATGGATGGGAAAAGGGGTGTGACAGTGCTGGCAGACGACATTGAAAAAAAAAAAAAGCTTTGACCTGTATTTGAAGTCCTCACACCGAAAAATTCACCTTATTTATTGAATCATATTTGCAATATCAACATTGTTATTTGTTTGCTTTCACAAAACAGTGCTGCGTTTTGATGATGACGTGAGATCTGCAGAACACATTTTCTTAATATTACATTGCAGTATTACTTTTTGAGTTGTTAGGTTTTTTTTTTTTTCATAGTACAGCTGTTGATCCAACTTTTGCAACAGTACGTAGGTCAGAGTCTCTCCAAGATGGATCTGTCAAAGTTTACAAGCAGGTGTTGAGGGAGCTGGGCTTGACAGCAGTCTTTGAAGCGCTTTCCGCATCTGACGACGATTAACTGAAAGTTGCAGTCATTCACAAGCTCTATTTTGGAATGACAATGGAACAGTGGTACCATTTTATACAGGATGTTCTTCTGTCCAAAAAGCCTCCTTTCGTTCAATCTGCAATACGGGTCGAATATCTGCTCAAAATGTGATTTCCTCCCGACAGTCTATCTTCCCCGGCTGGTATTCATCCACAAAATGTAATTATTTTAGAGGGCTCTGCACTTTAGTGAGACCATATCCCCTCGGAGCAACCGAGAGGGAAATTGTGGCAAGATTTGACCAATCAGACTGTAGTGCTGCGAACCAATGCACCACTGTGCTGCCACTGGTACATAGTAGATCGAGTATAGAGTACTGTCGTAGGTATGTCCCGAAAAAACGGTTTGAACCGGAAAACCGTTTTTTGATTTCAAAGATGCGAGTGCATCGAATGGAATCGTTCCTCTTTGAAATGTATCGAATCATCTTTTATTGGAGAGATAGATGTTAGAAGGGAATGGCACATACAGTTTTGACAACTTCTTTCTTTCAAATGTGGGTAAATGACAACAAAAAAGTTGTCGCTTCATACCCTCTCGAACACAGCCATACCATATTGAATCGAATTGTAAGCTCACTGAGTCGCACCAAAGTTAATGGTTCCATTTTCAAATCGAATTGTCACACATAACGTATCGAAAACTATATGGAATCGTCTCTTGTAGAGGGATGCACACGCCTCCTAAATAGGTTAGGTCACCTACATGGTTCCACGCAAATGCTTTCTTGGCTAGGACGCTGAGATTTTCGATTTATTTTTACATTTTTTTGCTCGGAGTCCCCGTATTTCTAAATGAATGTTAAGAATTGGACTTTCCTTGTATTTTGTCTTGCAGTGTTGGGAATACGGCATCTCTCTGTGTCGGGAGCTGGCTTTCCAGTATGAGACATTATATGATTACCAGAGCCTCAGCTGGATACGGGTAAGTCAAGTGTGTGCGCTTCCTTGTGCTCTCGTTGCCAAAGTATTCACCCAGTGACTTTGCCATTTTCATCCCATGTTATTCTATGGAAGAAAATGGAGGCAGCCTACTATGACAACATTATTGAACAGCAGCGGATTGAACCCGAATTTTTCCGAATGGGCTTCTATGGCAGGAAGTTTCCCTTCTTCCTCAGGGTAAGTCTTTCTGAGGAAGAGAGGACGTCGTTAAAAGTCATTGAAGTTCAAATTCAAGGTTTTTTTCCCCCAATGAATATGTTTAACTGCAGCATATTAAATTTACAGTATGTCTCATAAACATAAGGTGATGTGCCCCCGCCCCCACACACACATTTCTCTGTATGAGGCCCTCAGTCAAAAAAAGTTGAGATATCTGTGTTTTAAATGAAAAGAGCATTTTGCATTTGTATACTTTACTAATACTTTTTGTATATTTCTGAGCCCACTGTTCAAAATGCTCCTTTAGCCACTTTGTCCACGTGTCACTCTCGTTCATGTGATGGTCGCTTTGCCTCTTTCCAGAACAAAGAGTTTGTCTGTCGTGGCTATGACTATGAACGGCTGGAGGACTTCCAGCAAAGGATGCTGGGAGAATTTCCGCAAGCAATCGCCATGCAGCATCCCAACCAACCCGATGACACCATCCTGCAGAGTGATGCTCAGTGTATCCCACTCACTGCCCTATGGCCAAAATGGTTTTTTTTTTCCCCCTGCCGCTGCAGTGTTCTTTTTCTGTTTTTGTCGGATAGTGAATCAGAGAGGTAATGTTGTAATAGTGTCACCAAAAAAGGCAACATTGAAATACATAAGAGGGTGATATAACTGCTTAACCAAAATGTACCAATGTCAAACTTACAGTGGATATAAAAAGTCTACACACCCTTGTTCAAATGCAAGGATTTTGCAATATCAAAATTGAGACCAAGATAAATCATTTTAAAAGCCCTTTCAACATTAATGTGACCTCTAACCAATGACGTTCAAAACTCAGGCGAGTACTTGCAATTAAAGTGCCTTCTAAATAACCACCCACCCAAATTTCATCTATTCTCGTAGGCTTGACCTGATATTCATGTTTTTTGTAGCAGAAGCCAGATTTTATTTATTTTTTTGGGTGTACGTTCACGAACATTGACTGCTATTTCAAGCTGTTCATAATTCCTTCCACCTTTTCTAAGGCCCTGTTCCAGTTGGATAAAGAAAGGCCCCAAAGCATGACGCTGCCACCATTGCGCTTCACTGTTAGGCATGGCTGTGCCAAAACATTCCTTTTGGAATTATGGCCAAAATGTTTAGCCTTCACAAAATGTCTCAAACACGAGTAGGAAAATGGTCCAAGGTAGAACTTTTTAGCCATGATTCCAAAAGGTATCTTTGGCTCAAACACAAAAAGTCAAGCAAAGCTGAATAGAAGAGCTGAATTTGATTCAGGGTTAATCGGAGGCGCTTTAAAAGGTTGCAGGTGTGTGTTGACTCCCATTAAACGTGACTTTGAATGTCAGCAGTCAATTCTGAACACAGTCAGGGAGACGGTTCTCTTTTTGGCTCTAAACAACACCAAATAGGACAGAAATTTTTAACGTAAGTGCTTTAATTGCAGACTTTCAGCTTGTGAATTCACAGTTCACTCAAATCTGGTGAACATTATAGGAATTACAACAGTTTGTCTGTGTGTTTTTCACTTTTTAAGAGACCAAATTTAATGGGACAGACTTTCTCCTTGTAATACTTGGTTACAAATCGTTTGCACTCAGTTACGGCTTGAATTCTGCAATGTATCATTTGTCATCAGCGACACTCCCTGATGATGCCCTGCCAGGTCTCGACTGCAACTGATCTCACTTGTTCTTGGGTCAGATTCCCTTCAATTTTGTGTTCAAAAAATGAAATGCACGCTCACTCGGATTCAGGGCAGGTGATTGACTTGGCCATTGCATAACCTCTATGCCGTCTAAAACTTCTTGGTTGCTTTCGCAGTACGCTCGGGGTCATTGTCCACCTGCGTTGTGAAGCGTCGTCGTCCAGTGAGCATTTAGCTGAACATGAGCAGATAATAAGATTGCTCGAAACATTTCACAATTCATCTTGCTGTGCGGCGGCCTGGTGGTCCAGTGGTTAGTGCGTCGACCTCACAGTGCAGAGGTACCGGGTGCAATTCCAGCTAGTTTGCATGTTCTCCCTGAGTCTGTGTGGGTTTTCTCCGGGTACTCCGGTTTCCTCCCACATTCCAAAGCAGGCTGATTGAACACTCTAAATTGTCCCTTGGTGTGAGTGTGAGCGTGGATGGTTGTTCGTCTGTGTGTGCCCTGCGATTGGCTGGCAACCGGTTCAGGGTGTCCCCCGCCTACTGCCCAAAGACGGCTGGGATAGGCACCAGCAACCCCCGCAACCCTGCGAAAATGGATGGATGGCACAACTGTTTCCAGGTCACAGTGTGTGTGCGTGCGTGTGCGTGTGGACCTGACGGTCCAATGGCTATAAAGAGGACAGTAAATCAATCCAAGTACTGTAATATTGTAGTGTACGTTCTGCCTTCGTGCCTCCTGCCTGTCTGTGTGTTCCTTGACACGTAGCTTGAAGATTTGCAGATCTATGCAGTGACTCCAGTGTCAGACATCTCAGATGTGCCTCAACTGGAGCGAGTGCCCGAGAGGATCAAGAGCTTCTACCGCATAAACAACGTCAGCCGCTTCCACTATGACAGGCCTTTCCACAAGGGCCCCAAGGACCGCGAAAATGAGTTCAGGGTACGGTGAGGAAGTCGCTCTCGGAATTTAGATGTAGCACGACTTGAAATGCGTGGCTCCTTCAAGTGAGGCCCAGATGCTGCAAAATTAGCGATCACACCACTCTGTGGTGAGAAAGGAGCACTTCATGCAGCAGTGTCTGACCGTGACGAAGTGCAGTGCTCAGCAAGTACAAGACAGCTCCTTTGGAACATAAGGAGTTTTTAATCCAGTTCTCAGAAACTGAAGACAAAAACAATTCAAGTCAGAATTTTCATGATGACTAGACTCACCTGTAGTTGTGGTTAATTGAGCTGTACAGGCATCCCTCGCCATTGTACAGCTTCACTGCATCCCAATATTTAAAAATGATCATCAAAGAAGCTAGAGTGTATCGTGTACCACAACAGCACGACTATGATCACCAACTAAATGTAACGCATTGGCGTTTGCCACTGAGAGAGACAACAGATGGTGAGAACAGGTTGTCATTCGCAATGCTGCCATGGCTGCAGACACAAGTGTCGAAAAAGTGTCTGCAGGTGTTTGACATTTAAGTTATAATGCTGTATTGCAAAATTAAAGCTGAATATGTCCCAAGATATCAACAACACTTCAACAAGTATTGTAATTGTGGTGGGTGAAGATGCCGTCACTTTAGTCATCAACACTGCAGTGCAATATAGCAAGAACATTTTTCTCGTTGGGGAATTAGGAAAAGGGCAAAGACAAAAAGGAGTGACAGTAAGAACGTCATATTTTGATTCATGTTTAATCAGCATCCCTTATTGAAATGATAGGATGCCCTCCTATCATCCTATCAAAGAAGGTAAAGGACAATTTGTAAATTGTCATTCAAATTGTTGATTCAATTTGGATAAGACAATTATTTCACTCCATACATACATACATACATATTACTCACGCTTTACAATCACTAAGTTCATAAACTGCATGTTTTTACTTTCACGTCAATTCTTCAGTGCGCTGGCGGATTGATGTGGTGCGTTGCTAGGCTGCTGCCCATTTCCCCACTCTTACACAGTGACCACAATGTGAGCCACGACGCCAGGTGTAGATGTCTCTCTTGTCTGCTTGATCCAACAGAGCCTGTGGATTGAGAGAACCACGCTGATCCTCTCCCGCCCTCTCCCGGGCATCTCCCGCTGGGCCGAGGTGGAAAGGAGAGAAGTGGTGAGCAGCATCACTGTGTGTCGTATTTACTGTAACCGTGTCTGTTCTCTAGGCTCTTGAATCATCCTTTCCTTCCGTATCAGATAACGCTCCTTCTTTTTTTGTATTTTCCTTGTTAGTAGGATCTGGAAAAATATATATTCTTGTGTTTCTCTGTAAAATTCTGTTGCCTGAAATAAATGAGAAAAACCAAAACAAGAATTATACTTGCAGGTGGAGGTGAGCCCTCTGGAGAATGCCATCTACGTGGTGGAAAATAAAACCCAGGAGTTGCGCACTCTGATCAGCCAGTACCAGCACAGACAACATCACGGCAACATCAACCCGCTCAGCATGTGCCTCAACGGGGTCATCGACGCCGCGGTGAATGGCGGCATCGCCAGATACCAAGAGGTAGACACAGAGCAGCGGCTCATGTGTGGAATTGTCTTGACCCTTTGACCCTTGCCTCTTCAACAGGCGTTTTTCGACAAGGACTACATCAGCAGTCACCCTGAGGACGCTGAGAGGATCACGCACCTCAAGGACATGATGCAGGAGCAGGTCAGACTGAGCTTCCAACCCCCACTCCCAACCCTCCCCAAAAGGACAACATTTTTTGTTGTGTATATTCTAACAAGGAAAAATGGTACTGCCGTATATCGTACCATATTTTAAAAAAAAATCATTAAGTGCGTGTCCGTCTTGGCCAACTGACGGCAGTGTAAGACTGCATTCGCATTGCAGGTCAATTCTGATATTTTCGCCAATATGTCACATGCAGCTCATTTTCTTGAGAAATTCTTCAGAAGAACTTCAAGTTGTGAAATGCCACTCCTAATTGAGCCTTTCTGTCAAACTAAACATCAAACAAATTACACTTTGTGTATTTAAAACAAGCACATCATTGAGCCTTTCAGTCCGCTAGTTTGATGCTAATGCTAAATGAAATTGATGTTACATTCCAGAAACACAGAATTTACAGTAACATGTTATTTATCCTCTGGGAAGAAAAAATATTAGTGTCTTACTGATGAGCTGAGAGAGGCTTTGCTTCATCTCTATGAACAGTACATCTGTTTATTGATCCTATACTGCCCCCAGATGGCCCAGGCGGGCTCACCAGAAGGAGCGGCAGTGTGACACAAACTGTTTAGTTCTTTCGTTCAATTGAGTTATGTTTATGAAATTTTCCACATTTGTTGATTTCTTACTGTAGGTCCACATTCTTGGGGTGGGTCTGGCTGTTCATGAGAAGCTGGTCCACCCAGAGATGCGTCCACTGCACAAAAAGCTGGTGGACCAGTTCCACATGATGAGGACTGGGTTGCACCACGTGAGTTACGGCATGGGACAGTTAAACACCTTGACATTTTTTTGTCTTTCTCCCTAAATGCAGCTATAGAATACTGGTTTCGCATAGCGCCATGCAATTAATCAAATTTTAATCGTAATCACCTTTTTGGCTGGTACAGTTAACCCGGGGGTCGGCAACACGTGGCTCCAGAGCCGCATGCAGCTCTTTAGCGACATCTAGTGACTCCCTGGAGCTTGATAAAAAAAATGTGAAAGTGGAAAAATATTTTGATAGTAGGCTAATATAGCTCAAATAGATATAGATTAGATACATGTCGCAGCTCCAAAAAAGGAGAGCTGTCGTGTCTTTTTTTTAAACGTACACTTTATTTATGCTTTAACAGTCTTGACAAACACAGACACGTCTGCATCCGACTCCGTGCCTTCTCTCTTCTCCTTCGTCTCTAGAGGCGTTCAAAGACAGCCTCAGAAAAACGGAAATTAATGATCACTTCACTGACACTAAGAAAAGCGAAAATAATACACCAAAAGAAAAAAATCAAGCGAGGAAATTACAAAATAAATTATATGGGGGTGTTTGTGAACACACAACAAAGGAATGAATAACAAACAATTCTGAGACAGTCCAGTCTCCTACATACATACAGCATGTGTTTTCTTCATTGTAAGTTTTATAGAAGGCTTTTCTTTTTTTGTGGCTCCAGATACATTTGTTTTTTGTTTTTTGTGTCCTATATGGCTCTTTCAACATTTTGGGTTTCTGACCCCTGGGTTAATCTGATTGTCGCATTTTTACACTATTGACATGTGAGCGGTGTAAATATTCAGAGCAGTATATATTTGGGACACAGCAGGGTGTGCCCGGCGTGGACCGTTTCAGCCCTGCTGGCTGCTCCGGCGTCAATTCTACCAGAGGCGTCCTCTCCTCCCACAGCCACATGAGCCCTGAGAGTCTGAGGCTCATACACAGACACAGGTCAGTCACCAAACACACACCTTAGTTCATCTGCACCATATGCTGAGCTCAAATCTCTCCTGGTATTCAAATGAAGGATTTGCGGAAATTTCATTCACCCTTAAAACAGAATAGTCGCTACATTGCGGTTCTCTTTTTGTGGATCTCATGCCTCATGGGATTTTGCTGCGTTTTTTTTTTCCCCACAAAAGCTGTTTCTGCTGAATCATGTTGCAACAAAAACATGTCGAAACAAAGGTTAGGGTCATTTTGCATGTGATAAAAGAAGCTAAACTGCAATGTAACTTTTGCAAAGGACAACTGGCTTCATTTCAGGGTTGGGAGGGTTACTCTAAAAATATATTCTAATACAGTTAGTAGTTACAAAATCTGTCACGAAATCTCATGAATAATGAAATACATGTATCATAACAGTCAAGTAATGCACTGTAACTTGATTTCTTTTCATTACTTTTTAATTATTCCAAAATCTAAAAGACAAATATGGACTGAATCGATTAACACATATATACGTATTTCACGATCTTATACAGGTAAATGGTTTAATATTCATGTTTTGTTTTGTTTTAACATGGGAAGAGCACCTTAAAGCAAGAACCTCAAAATTGTCAGATGTGCTAACCACTTGTTCCATGCTATCTAGCTTTATAACGGGGTTTTAAAAACCTATTCCACATGACTCAGCGGGTCATACCGCGTGGAAGTGGGGGGAATAAATGGGACAAATTAAAGGGCAACATTTTCTGCAATATGCTGAATGTGTCCCTGCTAGTCCAAGCATGATATTTATTCCTGATAAATCGATTAATATTGCACTAGTGAATTAATGTCCATAGCGCTGTCGATAGGAATCGATATGAACTTGCTCTTGGGCTCGCATTACGAGCGTCCTGGCTCACCAGTTGTCTGGGTTTGGTCACGTAACGTTTGCAACGTGACAGAATGCCGTCAATTTTGGTGGACTGCAATGCGGATCAAATGTCAGCCCCCTAACATGAATGAGTTCATGAATATCATCACCTACAGTATTGATGTTCTGCAGGGGTTTTTTTCCTCAAGAGAGTCCCAGATTTTCTCTTTAACCAATTGTCTCGTGCAGCCCTCTGAACCTACAGGGTTCGATCCGTCACTCGTCCTCCTCGCTGTCCTCTCACACGTCGAGCGAGACAGGAACAGGAAACTTGGCCATAATGACGGAGGGTTTGATGGGGGATCACCCAGAAGAGGCCATACACATGCAGGTAAGGCTTGAAATCTAAAAAGTGCACTTTCGTGTTCTCAATTTTATTTAATGATTCTTAAACACTGATGCTTTATTGGGGTGAAAGGTTTGGAATACAGTGATACCTTGAGTTGTGAGTTCTGTGACTACGCTTATGAATTAAAACACCCATTATCTCAAATTATTTTTTGGCATTGAAATGTATGGAAATGCCATTCATCAGTTTCAGCCTTCACTACAATCAATGTTGAAGACATGTGGTTTGATTTTTTTAAGGAAATAGCATTCTTTAATACTATACTTTATCAAAATAAAAAGTAAAAACATACAGTCATGACATAAATTGAATGTAAAGAAATTAAACCGTTTTTGACACTTTTTTTTTTGCATTAATTCAATGGACGTTGTCCTGCTCCCTCTGGTGTATGCACCACCTGAGGCAGGAAAATAGAGACATACTGATATACTGTACTGTAAGTCAGTGTTAGTAGTCATCTTTTGCAGAGGATAAGGAATATGTGACTGTTCCTGTTATGTTGTCTGTCTCCATATGTTGCTGCACTGTTATGTCACAATCTGCAATTGCACCGCATTAAGATGCTATTTAGTGTTAGCCTTATGCTAGTGGACAAAAAGTTTGTTTTAAGTACACCAAGTGCAATCTTTGGTTTATGTTTAATTTGACTGTGACCTTCAACTGGGAGAGGCAATAATCATCTTGAAGCCTCTTCTTTTTTTTTTAACTGATCACCATTGTCCAAAATGTGTCTTATTTTGAAATTAGGTGGTGTTGAGTTCACTGCCACCATACAGCAGCCGTATCGCAAGTATGCATTTGCAAGTCGAAGCAAAAAGACGAAAAAAATCACCCCAACAGCGGCTGTTTTTTTTTTCTTTTTCGAAAAACTCGCAAATTGGGTCACTCGTATCTCAGGGCACCACTGTGCAAAAGTAGAGATTTCTTATCAATGTCAGTGCTCCAGCAGCCTCATCTCTCAAACCTTCAGGGATGACCTGTCTGTTCAATTCAAACCAATACTGAATCTGGATGACACAGCACACTACACTGACACTGCCCATACTTGCTGTCGGGATTCTGTTTAGGAACTTATCTTTGGTTATTCCCTGAACGACAATCTCATTCCTGCCTCGTCCATGTATTTTGCTTTGCAGCCGAGCCCTTCATCCTCCAGCCTGAGCTCGATACGTTCCAACTCCTCCCAAATTATAAACTCTGCTCCTTCGAGTGCCAGAGGTATGTAACTGTATCTGGTTGGAGATGCTTCTTTGCGATAGTCTCGCATGATGTGGTCGTGTATTGTATGACATTCACTGTGGAAATTAATAACAATAATCCTGTTTCCTTATGCATGAACTGTATACTGTACATACACTACATACATTTACTGTGTACCTTTTCATCACTTCAATTATTTCCCTATGGAATAACGCTTATCTAGCGTGGGTCTTTTTATAAAAGCGTATTGCTGCCACAACAGGAAAAAAAACACTTATGACATCACTTATCATGATAAATTTGACTTCCGTGTTTGGCAAAGCAAAATAAAGCAATTGTTTTTTTGGTTCAGGCCACTCAAGCGTTTGTGTCTTCTTCTCAAACACTTGAGGTCCTATTTTTGTTGTCTGCTGCCCGTGTGGTTGGCGTAATAACTGGCACAACTTTATTTTAGTGTCTGGACAGGTCCAATCTAGCATTTTTGGGGCCGTTTTGCACCTCATTGGGCGTTCCGGCACACGGAGCTGCCGCGACCCCCGACCCGCCTGCTAATTTGGTCACAGAAAGTAGACTACGCTCGGCGCAAGTCCATTTTCGTACTAGGGCAGGTCTAGTTTAGCGTGTGTGTGAATTTGGTAGCCCGCGCTGCGCATCACGAGGTCTTCTGGGAACCGAGGTTGTTTTCTATGACACAGTCTGCGGCACAGATTTGGTTTCAAAAGGTAGACGAGAGTTTAGACTAACAAAAAGCAGGTCTAACTCGAAGTGTAGGTAGTATAATGCGATTTATCCAGCGAGTCTATTTCTGTTTCCACAATTTGTACTCGGGCGTTCTGTACTCTGACCTTTTTGATTTGAATCCAAATGAGAGATGCCACTAGGACTGGCCGGGAAAAGGCTACTTCTATCCCACAACGGCGCAAATGTCCCGTTGCACCCAATTCTACATGTGCAATGTCTAGCAAAACACCAAAAGAAAGAAAACGCCACCCATGCTCACAGTTAGATTGCACTTTTTGCTAGACTTGTGCTCATTTTTTCACAGTACTTTAGAGTTACGTAGCTATGTGGCAGCAATACACTTACGTCCCCTTCACATTTGACATGTACCGATTCTTCCCATCACAGGCTCGCCCTCCTTGCCTGACAAGGCCAAACACAACAGGGAAGTGATGATCCTGCTGCCATCCCATCGTGAAAGGGCGAACAATTCCATGTACTACAACATGGCAGAAAACGGACAGGTAAGCTGGAATGTGTCCAGATCATGTGAGAGACAATCATTTTGCTGACCATTTCCGAAACCAGCTCAGCCTCTGACACCGTATTTGTCATCTTGTCCAGAATAACCAGGTGCAGCGTGCCTTACTGCAACAAGTTAGCCCCTGCAAACCTTGTGCAGATCCTCACATGACGCTGCCAGAGAAAGGTGCACCACAAACCTCGTGAAATATTTCATTTGTGTTATTTGCAAGCATGATCAGCCTTTTCTTTTGCCTGCAGTGTTTCCGAATGTGACCAACAGCTGGAACCTGGATGGAGAGAACAGGGACCAGGTGTCCTACATGCCAACTTCCTCTGGAGGTATAATTATGCCCCCCGTCCCTCCTCGATCTTTCCCACCAGGTAATGTCCTGTTTACAGCACGTTTTGCACAGCCCTTTTTTCATGATATAGAGCATGAGTCAACATGAGGTTGCCAACTCCTGATTTGGGGCCAGATGCTTGGCTGTATGAACCCGAAAATAGAAAATCCACATGGTTGTGCTTTAAAAAAAAAAGAAACGTTGTCATCCATGGTATATATTTTCTCTAGGACACTTCCTGATGCACTGCGATGCATTTAACTCCCAGAACAGTGATCCTCCACCTGCCCTGCCTGTGCGTTCACTTCGAAAGGTACAAACGTGGGAGGGGGAATATGATATTGAGGTGTAATTATATATACAGGGTGGGGCATAATTTTCAATACATTTCATCTTGGGCAGCCTTTTTTAATTATATCATGTGCTCAGTATGATTACCATCGTTTTGAAATCAGTTATGTGTTTTTCACTGTTGATGAATTTGCAGAAGCACATTTGAAGATATGCTTGTCATAGCGTTGGTGATAACTGGATTATTGGATGGATCCAGTCAGACCTTTTGGAGTAAATGAATAACGAAAATCGCATTCACATTTTTATGAGGTTTTTGTGGCTTTATTGATTGATTGATTTTTACATTATACAAGGTAAACGTTTCGACACTATTTATCTTGTTCTCATTTTGACATCACGAAAAAAGTTGCCTTTAATATCGACTTTATGGTGAGAAGGTTTTCTTCACCCCCTTGCGTTCACTTGCTCGACAGATGCCCATTTGTCATCTGCCACAACACCCTTTTCATCTCCAGTGGCAACATCCTCATCAATGCACTTCTCAAATCAGTTTTTGTCACAATGATGAAGGCGTGGCGGCTCTCCATGCAGGTTGAGTTGTTCTTCACGCGTTCTGTAACAAGTTCTGTTTGTCTCTGGTCTCCCTCCAGTCACCCCTCCACCCAATTCCCGGTTCCCCCACCAGCCCTCAGTCAGCTTTGGGGGGCAGTAACTCCACCCTGTCCGGCAGCGCCAGCAGCGGCGTTTCATCCCTGAGCGAGAGTAACTTCAGCGGCCAGTATCCCGATCCCGGCCCCATCAGGAATGACGCCTTGGAGCCGCTGCCCAGCCACCTGTGGTCGCCTCCCGACGAGTACCTGGCCTCTTCCTACCTGCACATTCACTACGGCACGGCAGAGATGGACTCGGTGGACCCGGTCCGCCCATTCCACTACCGCAGCCCCACCTCGCACCCTCACGCCCACCCTCACACTCACGCTCACGCTCACTCTGGGCTGGACGGCCACTCCCACGGGCCGGCCGCTCACCATCACCCGCCCACCCACGGTCCTCATCACATCCCCTATCGTAGGCCTCAGCCCCCGGCCATCCCGCCCAAGCCCTACCTGAGGGAGGGCTGCATCCCGGAAGAGGACCTGCAGCCTCAGCCCATTCCGCTGCCCCGCAGGATCTTCCACTCCCCCCACGGCCACAGGGATGAGCAGGGCAAGCACGCCTGGGAGCAATGCATCAGTGAGGAGCACGAGGAGGCGCAGTGATCCCAAAAGGTGTCTCTTGCCTTCATGTGCACGGAGTGGAAGTCCGGCAGGAGAGGATGGTCCCTTGCCTTTCCATTCAGTGCGCGTGAGGGCGACGGTGGTGCGCGCCGCACATCTCGACGTGTTTAAAATAGAAAATGAGCCATCGAATCAGAGGCCAGAAAAAAGATCTTGATTGTACACAGTTGTACAAGTTGTCTGTGAGCATGTTTTCATTTGAGAATAATTTGACAGCCGTTTTGAGAAGTCTAGCGACCATGATCACGCCTGTGCAGGATGAACTCACAACGCAGCGTCAGGTGGTTGTTCTTCACAGTGATGTGACTTCTTCTGCTTTCAACGCTTCATATACAGCAATTGTTATTTTGATAAATTTGCTACACGCTCGTGTTTTCAAAAGGCTTCATACGTCCATTCCACTGTTAAGTGCTCCTTAATAGTGTCTCATGACTGGAATGACGCGCTCTTTTCCGTGTCACGGCTAAGACGTTGAACGGGTTGCGAAGGTCGGACCGCCATCTCAAGGGACTGACTATTCTCTATCCGTACCATGCGTATGGAAACCCACGTGAATGTATTCCAGCTGATCTACTTGTACAGCAAACCTCAAATTGCACACCTGATTCTTCAGATTATTTTTTGGATTTGAGGCTTTGTTGAGGACCTAAAGCGATAGGCGGAGCGCAACGGCTGTGGAGTGACGGGCTGTCTGGAACGAGTCACTCCCCAAAAGCGTCATGTTCTCCGTGAATGAAGGCTGCAAGGACTCTTCACTTCACACCTTTCTCTGTCACGCTTTCTGCTCCCCTCTCCTTAACCGTATCAGATCCTGTTAAGCAGTGAGGGCTAAACCTGGATGATGACACTGTCAAGCCTCCGACGCACTCAGAAAGTGTTGGAATCGCCTACTTGCCTTAAGTGCAGTCACATACAGTTTGACCTCTCATCTGAACTGGAAGCTCTTTGTGTTTACTCCCTTGTGGAAAAATGGACCCGCTTTGTGATGTTTTTCTTTTTTTGCTTTGGTTTCAGGTTGTGGTGTAGAGCCGATGATTTCTTTATCCTATCTGCGACTCTTCTCCTCGTGGCCTGTGACGTGAAAACGAGTCATGTGTTTCAGGCGGAGAGCAGGCGTTGTTTGTTTCAATGCGGTGGCTGGGAAGGTGATGTTGAGGTGTTATTTTTTCTTCTTCATCCCTTGGTTTTTAATTTGGCAGGCAGAGGCTTTGTCTGACTGTACATCACATTTCCAGCTGACTAGACGACATCTATTTTTGTATGTGAGATCATCAGTGGTGTGTGCTTATTTGCAAAGGGCCCTCGTACCGCACACGTTGCTGTACTGTATGGAAATGAGCCTGTGGTAAGAGAGAAACACCATGCGAGTATCGACGGAAGAAGAGAACTACACAATGAGTCGAAACTCAAAACTACCGGAACGATTACAATTTTCCAGTGTAAATTCTGTTCCTGTACATACCGCGGTATTGTGAGATATTTTTGAGAATTAATGCAGACACCCCCGAAAAAAGGTTTATTGTGGTTTTGTGTATATACATGTACTCCAGAGATCAATGTAATTGATAACTATCTATAATCGGTGTTTGAAAAAGGAAGAATTCATTCGACTGTGGCCGTCTCCACCCTTCTTGACTATGAGTCTCATATAAATAATTTATACACTTTTCAATGTGCTTTCCTGTACATATGGTGTTAGCATGATCGGACAGTGTTTGGTTGTAAAAGTGGTTTTCCTACTCCCATAACTGCTGTGGTATGGAATTCATTAACGATGCCAAACAATAAAGACAATCTTTTATCAGCATCCCCAACTGGCACCCCCTTTGTCTTTGCACGGCTAAGCGAAGTAGCCTGACCTCACCAGTAGGCGGCGGTATTAGTACGTATTCAAGTCCTTGTTCAAATACTTTTGAGCTCCTGAAAAGGGAGGTACTCTGCATAATGGCTGTAATTCATATCCTTTTGAAGAATTAAACCTGAAAGTCTGTACTTCAATCAAACATTGTTGGTTGTTATTTCAAGCCCGTTGTGGTGGTGTATGAAGTCGTGATCAAAACCTGATGTTGTCTGTACCTCTGACACCCCCCCCCCCCTCCCCAGGATGCATGTAATAAAATGATGAGCCGTGGCAATTGCGATCTGCTTTCGAACACAATAAGTGCGTCTGTACATTGGTTGCATCCTTCACCACTAAGGTTGCACTGTCTGCTTCTTCAGTTGCTAGTCAAAAGAAAAAAAACCTAACACACGGGGAATAATCACCTCTGTGTGTCCCTAAATGTGCAATCCTGCCCTTCTGTTAGATTGATGGAACAGAGGTGTGGTTTAAACCGTGTGCGTAGTGAAGAGTGCAGCCAGATCACTTCACGTTTGGAGGCAAATGTCAGCACCAATATTTTTGCAAAACCTGACCATCTCCTTTATGTTTACAGTAAAGTGGGTGGGGAATAAACCACCCTAAAATTTCAGCTATCCTGCTCAACCAGCAATGTTACACTTTTGATGGGGTCTTTAGTTTGTCATATCTCATATTTTGCTATATTCAACTGCTAAATGTGCTCAGGCACAGCGTGATGAATTTCATTTTTTAACATGATAAATTCGAATTCATCCCTTTTGACCGCCAGAGGCAGTGCCTTCCAGCACGGAATAACTTATAGGGGGCAGCCGTGGCTCAGAGGTAGAGCGGGTCATCCACGAACAGCAGGGTCCAGTTTTCAAATCCCAGTCTGTCCGAGTCACGCGTTGTTGTGTCCTTGCGCAAGACACTTCACCCACCGAGGCTGCGGTGTCACTCACACTGGTGTGCAGCTGGGTGTGAGTGTTTGGTGGTGGTCAAAGAGGTCATAAGGTGCACACTGGCAGCCAGGCTTCCGTCAGCCTGCACCAGGGCAGCTGTGACTACAGACACACTTTACCACCACAAGAGTGTGAATGTGCGAGTGCCTGAATAATGTCTCCATTGTTAGCTTAGATTGTCCATTGTCCACAAAAGCACTATACAAATCTGATGCCTTGTTATTATTATTATTTCTAACACCAGTGAAGTAACAAAGAATCGGCAGACACAAACCTCACAAAGAAGCCTTGAAAGGCCACACCTACAGGGATGAAGATCGGCGACGTCCACAGTATAAAATCTGGAGAAAGTGCCAAGCGTCGACAAGGAATAAGCAGCACAGATGTCTTGCAAGGATACACGCCTCAGAGCGGCCCAAGACATGGCAACAGCAGTCTGATTATTGTCAGGTCTCATAATTCATCTCAAAGTATGCAGCTTGCCATTAAGAATGGATTTGGTCGCGACATGGGTGAATCAGAATCATCTTTATTGGCCAAGTATGTAGAACACACAAGGAATTTGTCTCCGGTATAACACGCTGCATTAGTATTATCGTAAACAAGGACATGACAAATAGGTATGCAAGGACATTTCGTAATGTAAGTGAACCGTAGTGCGGTGGTACCACCCAGTGACAACTGTGAGGCAATGTGCAAAGTATCAAGCAGAGCAAAAGTGAACAGTGGTAGAATACAATACTATGACAGTTTGTACAGTTGGTGCAGAAAATCATTGAACCATTTTAGAGTGACCAGTAGCAGTATTTGTAGTACAAGAAGAGTGACTACGTCAGTGACTGTTTAGGGAGTTAATGGCTAGAGGGAAGAAGCTGTTTAAGTGTCTACTGGATTTGGTGCGCATGGATCTGTCGCGCCTGCCTGAGGGGAGTAGTTGGAAAAGGTGGTGGGCAGGGTGCGGGGGATCCAGGAGGATTTTCCGTGCCCTTGTCTTGATTCTTGCAGTGTGCAAGTCCTCAAGAGTGGGTAGGGCGGTGCCAATGATTTTGTCCGCCGTCCTAACTTTCCGTTGAAGTCGGATTTTGTCCTTTTTTGTGGCGGCCCCAAACCAAACCGTGATGGAAGAACACAGGATTGATTCGACGACTGCCGTGTAGAACTGTCGTAGCACCTCCTGTGGCAGGCCATGCTTCCTCAGCAGCCTCAGGAAGTACATCCTCTGCTGGGCCCTTTTCAGGATGGAGATGGTGTTGACTTCCCACTTCATGTCCTGGGAGACTGTGATTCCCAGGAACTTGAAGGTCTCGACGGTTGACACAGGGCAGTTGGATAGTGTGAGGGGCAACTGTGGAGAAGAATGTTTCCTGAAGTCCACGATCATCTCTACAGTCTTGAGCGTGTTCAGCCCGAGGTTGTGTCGGCTGCACCAGAGCTCCAGCTGCTCCACTTGTTGGCGGTACGCAGACTCGTCGCCGTCTTTGATGAGACCGATGACCGTGGTGTCGTCTGCGAACTTTATGAGTTTGACAGCTGGATTTGTTGAGGTGCAATCGTTTGTGTAGAGGGAGAAGAACAGTGGAGAGAGGACACATCCCTGTGGGGCTCCAGTGCTGGTGGTGCGTGTTGATGATGTTGTTGCTCCCAGTCTCACCTGTTGTGTCCGTCCCGTCAGGAAGCTGAGGATCCACTGGCAGATTGTAGGGGACACACCGAGGTGGAGAAGTTTGGGGGTGAGGAGTTCTGGGATGATGGTATTGAATGCAGAGCTGAAATCCACAAACAGAATCCTTGCATAGGTCCCTGTGCTGTCGAGGTGCTCGAGGATGTAGTGCAGACCTATGTTGACTGCGTCTTCCACAGACCTGTTTGCCCGGTAGGCAAACTGGAGAGGGTCCAGCAGGGGTCCGGTGACGTTCTTTAGGTGGTTCAGCACAAGGCGTTCAAAGGACTTCATGACCACAGACGTCAGGGCGACAGGCCTATAGTCGTTCAGTTCCGATGTTGCCGATTTCTTGGGAACTGGGATGATGGTAGACTGTTTGAAGCAGGATGGGACCTCACACAGCTCCAGGGATCTGTTGAAGATTTGTGTGAAGACCGGAGCCAGCTGGTCAGCGCAGACTTTCAGGCAGGAGGGGGACACTTTGTCGGGCCCCGCAGCTTTCTTGATCTTCTGCTGCTTGAAGAGCCGTCTCACGTCCTGTTCGTGGATCTGTAGTGGAGAAAAAGAGGGTGGGGGGGTAGATAGAGTAGTTTCTGCTCGAGGTGGGAGTGGGTGGGAAATGGGGGTGTCCTTTTCAAATCGGCAGAAAAACATGTTTAGTTCATTAGCTTATTGTTCACTGTTTGGGGGGATGGCATTCTATAGTTAGTGATTGCTTTCAGGCCATTCCACACAGATGCAGAGTCGTTAGCAGAGAACTGTTTTTTCAGCCTCTCTGCATAGCTTCTCTTAGCGATGTTAATTTCCTTTGTCAATTGGTTTCGGGTGTGTTTGTACAGATCCCGATCTCCACTTCTAAATGCGGCCTCTTGACGAGCACGCCGGCTCGCTTCCCCCTCCTCCGGCGGCGTTTCCATGCTCCGTACAGCGCAGCCGCTCCGCTCGCGATTAGCTCCGAAAAACCTTGTGGATTTTCGTGTGCTGGTGAAAAAAGACCGAGCGTAGACTCCCCAATGCGCAGCAACTTTTCCCTCGTGTAAGTAAGCCGCTCAGGGTCAACGAAAATGACAAAAACAGGGATAATACTAGGGAGCGTGTGACCGAGGCTGCCATACCCGTCGGCGCCTTTTATGGACTGACGCCAGTGGATGCTGACATTCTTGTAATATTTTAATATCTGAAACATGGCCAACAAAACCGGTTACAAATGAAGATAATTACATTGATGGCTACCATCTTTTTCGTACTGACAGACCAAAAAAGGTGTTGTGTATTGTGCTGGTACTTTGGTCAAATCCAAATGTTGTGCTACGTTTGCTTTGCCTAAATTGATTCGCAAACAACCGACATTCTTGCCAGTGAATGAAGACATTTCAGAAGATAGTCTGTAGTTGCTTGTTTTTACAGTCGATCTGCAGAGTAGTAACTTCTCCAAATCAGGGGTCACCAACTCTGGTCCTCGGGGGCCCCTATTCTGCATGTTTCGCTATTTCCCTCTTCCAACACACCTGATTCAAATGATCAGCTCACCAGCAAGCTCGGCTGACGCCTGATAACCATCCTGAAGGGAATTTGAATCAGTGTTGGAGAAGGAAAATATCATGCAAAAATAGGGGCCTCTGAGGACCGCAGTTGGTGACCCCTGGTCTAAATGATTACACAATTGTTTTAACAGGCGATCTGAAGTGGGACTGGCTCAAGCCGGTATGTGATGATTGGAAACGTTTTTGTGACTCCACCTGACTCAGTTGATTAAGAAAGTGTTCTCCACTACATCCTGAACATAAAGGCGAGTTTAAGTACAGTACATCAAACACGTCAGGAAAAAAAAGACTTTTAATACATGTAACAATGCTAATAAATAAAGATTAAACAAGTGCACAATCAAAATAAAATCCAACAAAATGAATGAAACACTGAACAGTCAAGTACAGTACCTTAAAAAGAAAATCCCCCCAGACATTTACACATTTTTTTTGGAAAAACTTCCAGAGGCAAACATAGACATTGTATAAAAGCATCATACATTAGCGTGTTTTCTCACTGGAGTATAACTTACAAATTATTGAAGGATAAATACTTATGGCTGACCTCCGACGTGAGACACACATGCAAAAATGTGTTTCGACATGTGTCTCTCAGATGAGCTTCAAGCCCTTGTACACGTTTGAAAAGATCAATAACAGTGAAGTGACGACGACGGCAGCCCATCTATTGACGTGAAACTCACATTTGACCTGTATATCTGTAAATGATTTTGAAAAGCTTTATTCCGTTGGTCTCTTCTCTGTTGGTGCATCGCAGAATCAAAGTCAAGGGCATGTCTGCCGAGGGATATGGCTACATCAGGCGATTGCGGGAAGAACACTCCACATCATGGGTCCTTCCGTCGGCTCCACGTGGTGTCATCAGTAGGGGGCAAACTTCTGTCTCTCTGGCTTTTTGATGCAGTTGGCTGAGGAGATTTTGGCCGTGTAGGCCGCCAGAGTGGTGTGGGACGGCGCCGCCGTCCCCGCCACGGCCGGGGCGGGGCTGGACAGAGTCAGAAAGGGGACGGACTTCATCCCCAGCAGGCCCGAGAGGGGCATGGCGCCGTACGGGGCGCCCAGGACATGAGCCGAGGTCAAGGCGCCCACGGTGGCCAAGGTGGGAGCGGGCGAGGCGGCCTGGGACGCCGGCTGGGTGAAGGCCATATTGAGGTCAACGGGAGTCGCCATGGTGGAAGCCTGGGCTGTGGATTTGGCCGTTTCTAAACTGCGAGGGCAGACGGGAGCGTGCACAGTCACAGAGACAGGACAGGGAATTATTCGGTTGCTCCAACACTGACATAGAAGCCGGGTACACACACAAAGACAAGTGGGCTGTTGTTGTCCAAACTTGACATTTTTTTTCAGTTGTCAATCCAAAATGAATCTTCTGAATCTAAAAGAGGAGAATACTGAAGAATATTACAGCATATATCCAACATGTCCATTCAACAGATGCTGCTGATCCTATTCGAGGCATGAGCCCAAGTCTGAACCATGCGTTTGAGCCCCTGGTGGTTGGTGACTACGAGTTCAGAAGGTGCTCGATTACTTATGCAGCAGAGTCTGCATTTTAAATGTAAATGGCATGAACGATCAGGTTCATTTAATCACGGCAATTGTGTAATTGGATGAATTGTGCAGCCCTATAGTTGGTAGTGCTGAATAACGTGACGGCTCCAATGTCCAGTTTGTTCTTTGCACTCCAGTTTTTCTCCATTCTTTCCTCATTGCAATGAAATGCCTTGAATCAGTTTCAGCCTCCCAAAAAGTTTAAATGTTCGTGATGTGATTTTAATGAGAAAAATGCCATTATATTACTATCATTTATAAAAAGACAGTTTTGGTCACACTTTTTCCTTCACTTGTGCACTACTTGGCCAGCTGGGGGCAGTGTAAGACAGACAAACGGATAAACAGCAATGCACTAGACTAGAGGCTCAGCTCTTCTCTCAACTTCTCAGTAGGGCAGTAAAATGTGTTGTTTCTCGCAGAGGATAAAGAATATATCATGTTAGTATTGTTATAGGGTGTGTCTACTTGTGTTAAAATATTGAGGATAACAGCACCAACATGTAGATGCTAATTGTTAGCCCGTGTGCCTATGGAGCTTCCCATTGCATGTTAAAATTCAGGTAGTGAAGGCTGTGTGGTTACTTTAAATAGAAGAGAAAACTGTTTGAACAGACTTGAGCTCTGACAAGTAAAGTATCCCTTTCAAAATAAAAAAAAACAAAAAAAAGATCAGACATGTTTTAAACAAATATTTTTTTTATGGTTTGGATGGTAACCAGACATATGGGTGGGCGGGCTGTTGATCTTGGCAGATTTTGCACACTGGGTCCATTTCAAGCTGAGGGAATGCTCAAGATTTGTTTTTTCTCTCTTTCAAAGTGGGAGAGAGGCGTGCGAGAGTGCCAGCATCACCCCATCAGTGTTCATTAGTTGGTCGGGAAATTGTGGGAAAATGCATTTATAATCTCGTATACATACACACACACACACACACACACACACACACACACACACACACACGCACGCCCACACACTCCACTCACACACACACACAACATGCCTTACCTTATTGAAGGCTTTTGTTCAAGTGCCAAACCCTTTTTTCTTTTTTTTTTGTTCCCACCATACAAAAAAAAGCCAACCTCATTTTCATTACAGCAATCTGGAGTCTCACTGGATTTATCAGGTGAAACAATTTCCTTATTAACCCTCCCATGCACCCTGTAACCTGATAACATGATTAGCTGTCCACCGTAGTAACCGCTGTCCCTGTCCTTTCTGAACTCTGACTGTAAATTTCCCCAGTGTGGGACAAATAAAGGATATCTTTATCTTAAAGGGTTAATATGAAATATTAATAATAAATATTAATGTCATATACAAATATTATTGCTTTTCTTCTGTACAGAAGTGTATTGTTGTCACCCCCCCCCCCCCCCATGTGATAGGCTTAAATATATTAAATTAACAAGTTTCTCTTCTTAACGTGATAAATTCCATGCCTTTATGTGATAAATTTCATGTTTTAGCATGATAAGTTTGACCTCCGCATTTGGTCAAATGAAACAAAGCAATTTCTTTGGTTCAGGTCACTGGCGGAGCCCTCTATAGATGTGCAGGTTTTCTTTTTACAATCAAATCTTTTAAAACACTTTTACCGAGGAGCATAGTAAACCTTTACTAGGAAAATTTAACATTGACCTTTTTTTGTCTACAGAACAATTTCTACAGAATAATTTCTCATTCATGATCATTAGTTGACTAACTGGAAAACGGAGTCATGTCCATGTGAGCTACATACTAAATATTTCATTGCTTCAAAGCACAGCTCAGTGCTTCTGCTCTTTCCCCGGGGGGGGGGGGGGCAATTACCGGTCATGCAAGGACGTAGGTCATTATCACTTATGACTACAGTGTGACCTTTGGCCCTTGTAACGGGATGCATCCCCCTCAGACTTACTCTGTGATTCATTCAATTACACGCTTGCCCTTACCAGGAGGTAATGAGGTACTGGGCCAAGTTGATGCTGACTGGGGTTCCCGTGATGGTGACATGGCGGTCACTTGTCCCGTCCAGCTGGCTGCCAATCTTGATCTGGGCCCCCGACACCTGCCTGATCTCGTTGATTTTAGTGCCCTGACGGCCAATGATGGAACCGATCAGCTGAGAGAGAAGAGAGCGACGGTGAGACAGAGCGCTCACGTGCTGCAAAGATGGATGATTCGGTGGATAACAGGGGGGGAGGATTGGCAAGGAGGACATGAGTATAATCGTAAATGATCCCATTGTTTGTTGGGTATAATGGCAGCAATGATTAAAAAAAAGAAGAAAGAAATACAGTGAATAATTATGAGGAAAATAGCACTCTATATTGTACTTTATAATTACATAGAATAAAAAAAAGAATTAAACAGTTCGCGCATCATGATTATTTTATTACAGCTGCTTCTACGAAATATTACAGTCATGCAGAACTGCTCGAGGTGACTTGGTGAGATGCAGCAATATTAGTCATTTTTCACAGAGGGTAAAGAATATATGCTTGGGAATATTGCTATATTGTCTGGTCATTGTTTGCCCTGATCACAGGATTGGACCTGAGGGCCTACAGATTAATTGGCTGCCTGAATTAATCGATTTACTGTGACTGAAGTCGCTTTTTTTGAAGTAAATATATCTGTCAAATTGCCGTTTTTTTTGGCAAGTGCGTGGAATTGAGCACACTGCCACCATACAGCCCTCGTATCTGAAATCCGACCGATGACGGCTCACATTTTGTCAAACTTGAATTGGGTCAGTTGTATTCTAGGTCCGCGATGATCTCGCAAGCACTGTTATAAATCCTCAAAATAATAACGTGCCCCAAATACATACAGTATGTGATGTGCGTCTGTGGTGGACAAAGCAGACGGACGCCGAAAAATCCAACGAATCCCAGCTGGAAACTATCATCATGAATCAAATTGGCAGACATCAGGAAAACCACTTCAAATATTGCAATAACATGGTTTGTCCTCAAGTGAGTTGCTCATCCATCCATCCATCATGAGTGTCAAAAGCATTTTTTTTTTTACCCTTGCGGGACCTGGCTTAATTGCCTTTGAGTGTGCACAGGCCAAAGAGAAGACAGAAGGCACATTTGCCTCTCATTAATCTGAGTGGCTAAAAGCTTATTGATTTCTCTGAGTGGCGGCGACTTCCCAAACAAATCACTTCCCAAATGAACGCCAGTGAGACGCATCTCCACACTAATGGAAAACATGATGGAAGAAACAACTCAAATATCTATTAGACGTTTCCCCTCAGCCGGAGGAGACAGCTGGAGACTGGAATCGTGTCGACTCCCAAAACACATGTGCGCATGTGCCGTGTTTCACCCAAAGTGGAGCCCGGCTTACTCCCAACAATAGACATTGGACTGAGGGTGGGTATCAGCTCAAGTGCAGAGTGCCAGAGCTCAGTGGCAGCTATATAGCAGGATGGGGGGTTGGGGTGGACACATTGATGGAGCACTTGAAGTATGTGTGTGTGTGTGTGTGTGTGTTGGCAGCTTAGCGGCGCCTGACGCATAGGCCGAAATACACAAACACACGCGCCGCCCATGCCGCGCTTGTTCCTGCGTTTGCCATTCCTTTCGAGAGAGGTAAGCAGCCTGTCGGGCAAAGACCAATTTGTCACACGGCGGTCCACTCGCTCTGTCTGTCTGGCTATTCTTGGCTCAGGGGTAGAGGGGGACGCAGACCATAGGCTGCCTAAAAAGAGTAACTCTGGAGACAATGGCCAGCACGGAGCCCAAATCGCAGATAACACCTCCACCCACTGAGACTCGCAATCTTCTCTGGCCTTTCACGACAGCTGTCAATAGACGCCAGCTGTCAGCAGGTTTGGTGCAAATGACAGTGGCATTCTTTGGAAAAGCACAAGAGCGGGGATGGGCAACAGGCGGCACAGGCCCTTTTGATTCTTTTTTTTTTTTTTTTTTACTGTCACAGACTACTGGTTTTTCTTTTGTAATACCCGTGTTCACAATTAAATCGCACACCACTGCCTGCATCCTCACGACTCTAGTTGTGTATCAGAGAACAGTGAGGGTAGATCAAGAAAATATTGTTTTTCAGGATAAAGCAGAAAATAAATTAGATGTGCACTGAATCTAAATGCAAGCCTATCTGCCTCGTTTGCTTCGAGCCATGAAAGAAGTCACCATTTCAATACTGATCTCAAAAGTACACAAACGACAGTGATTTATTTTTTTTCCTCCCAGGAACCGCTGACAGTTCGTTTGAAGTGCATGAGCACTAGTTACTAAACTTACTCCACCAGAAACTAGGATACTGTATATTCAACGCTTAATGGTGTTACAAAAATGTATATGATGGGTTAGAGAAGTGGCCGTTGCGACAGATGGCGGACTCACCATGCAGACGGACACATTGGGGATGAACTTTACTGCCCTTGACTAAACTGTGTTCACACAGCCCGCCTAATAATTGGGGGATTTTGAATGACATGTAGGACAAACACTATCGAAATAATCTTAAGATCTTCAAGTGAGTTGATTTTTGAAAGCATGCACAAATGTCGTCATTGCAATTAATGTTGGTTTGCTGTTCAGCAGTTTTGTGCCATCTCTGAATAAGAATTTTTTTGCAAGAGAGCACTTTGCACAGGGGGAATAAAAAACACAGTTCATGGTTATTTTTTGTTGACTTCAAAGACTTTGATTTTTTTATTTTTTAGAATATGCATTTGAGCCTTAAAACATATGAAGCTAATCTTCCATACATTGATTTGATCAACCATCCGACATGTGCACATACCGGAGGGTATTTTGTTCTTATTTAATTTTATACACCTGGTTGAGGAGGGTGCACTATGATGCGGTGCCCCGGTCGCGCTGATGAAAAATTGTGGCTCCCTCCATCGTTCAAGTTGCCTAGCCCTACTCTAGCGTGTACACAATGCTCGCTGCAAGCGTATTGCTGCTGTATACAGTGTGTCATCCACTTCCTGCTGAGCTAGTCATTGGAGGGGAGGCAGGAAGAAGGATGCGATGGTAGAGCCTGGGCAGCCGTTTCTCTTCTGGCAAAATCTTTGCAGTGCTTAAACACGCTATCCTTTTCACCGTGCGTAAGCACTTTCTCGGTGCATCAGTGTTCATTGCACGGAGCAAATTGTGCGTGATGAGAGTGGGGGTTAAGGGAACAATGGAAACTTACAGCTGTTCCTGTCACATAGAGAACTGATATCCCTCATTCCACTGATGCACTGTATCACTCCCTGTGAGGGTTTGTTCAAGGAAAAAAAAACACCCTTCAGAGTATTTTAGAAATGTGGCTGAAGGTCTGAAGGCTTGCGACTGTACTCTGCACAACAGTGCAAGCTGCAATCATCAATCTAGCGCTTGTTTTTCCTCCGCTCCTTGAGACGGTGAGCAAAATGAGTTTTTCCTTTGTAAACAGGTGGAAGGTTCAAAAGGCGCAGGCTAGAATTTACTGGGCTTTTCGAGGGCAAACTGTAGGTAGCAAAACAGGAGCGGCTTGAGGTACAAGTTTCATTTCTTCTATCATCACTTATATCTTAAAACACTCTCTCAAATGAGGCTTTCCCATTGGGATGAATGAAGATGCCATTAATTCTTTCCAGCCCCGCTTCAATCCCAAAACATTTGATGAGGCAAAGGAGCACTCCATGATATTGTACTTTATCAAATTAAATGAACATTAATAAGACCCAATTAAATGGAATAAAAAGGAATTCAACATTTTTTTTTGTCACACTGCATCTGGTGTACCATTCTTGGTCACCTGCAGACAGTATGAGGCAGGCCGAGGATATACACCAATTGAGGCATTAATTATGAATCCCACTTAGCAGTCCTGCCTGGATACAACAGCCATTCATATTACAGCATGGCGTGTCCTTCCTAAAACTTCCTACGACCAATAATGTTTCATTGAATCCTCTCATCTCCTCTCTCAGCTCATCAGTGCAGAACTAACGTCGGTCGTTCTCCACACCGGGTAAAGACTATCCCGCATAAGTGTGATTACCGTTATTGTCTGTCGATATGTTCTTGCAGCCCCGCTTGCGTTCGGTCCGGTGTTTAAATGGTTAAAACACTGCAATATAGATGCTCTTCATGTCAGCATTAAGCTTGTCATCTGACAGGTGGCTATTTTGATCATTTTTGTTCATTATTTGACCGACTGCTGCTTATTGATAAGTGTGTTTGCTTGAGTTCACTGCAGGTTTCCATATTAACTGTGGGCCATAAGCCGGGGGCACAAAGTGACCACTCACTGACACTGGCCCAACCAGGAGTGGACAAAAACCAACACATTTTCTGTTTTTTTAATGTTTAATATTCAATATTTTTTTCTCATGTAAGGAAGGACTAAAGGCCAGAAAATGTCAAATTTTCAATATTAAAATAGATTTTATACAACAAAAAGAAAATATCACATGCAAAAATGAATATTAAAAATAATCACTGAATTTGATGAATTGCATAATGAATATAGCAGGCCAGTGCCAGTTCTGGCACGGCCACCACAGTGGTCACTACCGTCCTGCGACAATACAGCGCTCAGACCTCAAATCTGTGCTTACAAGTCAAAGCAAAAAATTTGTTCCCCCCCCCACAAAAAAAAAAAGGCTCATCCCAAACGACTTGTAAGTTGAGTCTCTTGTATTTCAATTTTGGAGTGGTTCAAATTCTGCCTGTCAACTTGGGATGGAAGCTTAATGTCCTTATAAAATGAAAATACTGTACATGTCTTGTATTGGTTCACCACAGGGTAGTAAAGTGTTGTCAACAACCCTGCCAATTTTGAATGATAGAAAAAAAAACCCAGTACAGTGGTGCCTATGAGATGTTCATGGTAAAAGCTTTCAAGCTTTAAATTAGAATTCAATTTTTTTCGTTTGTTTTGCTTTGACTTGCATGCACAAGCTCTCAATTTGAGCGCGAGATTGTAGCCGTGACATGCATACTTGACAAAAAGCATCCCTTTGGGAGATGCCATGAAGTATTCTTCAAAATAAAGGTTTATAAATGTTTACTGCCACTCTCGGATGAAAGTTACTCTCAAATTAAACATAAAACAAAGTGAATTACACATCTGAAACAACCGCATAGCTTGCGCAACCTGAATGCCAACGCTCAATGGGAAGCTCTTAACATTTATGTTCTATGTGGCGGTATTAGCATTGGACATCTGAAAAACAAATGGTACCTCAACAGGTAAACAGACCAAATACCAATATTCACTGGTGTATATTCTTTATCCTTTTGGAACAATGACTAATATTATTGCCGTCCTGAGAAGCTGAGAGAGGAGCTGCACCTTCATGACAATATATCCACGTCTGTTTTATACTGCCCTCGGTGGCAAAAGGGCGCGCACCAGAATGAGCAGCGTGTGCGACAAACACTGTGTAATTCTTTTTAATCGTATGTCATAGGGCTGGGGGAAAAAAATTCCCTGGGTGATCAATGGAATACTCGATTGGATAATACATTCCCCAAAAATGTATAAGACGGAACCAAATATTGTGTCATTACGTTATTGTATGTTTGCATAAAGTGCAGTGTAAAGTACAATTTTCCCATTAAAAAAACACATCCCTCACAAAGATGCAATACAACAACATGCAGTCGTTGGTGTTAGCAATAGCTGTTTTGTAAACTATAATACAGGATATTAAATCCGATAAAAACAAAACTCCTGGAATTGTCAAAATCGAAAATATATTTAATAGCTTTTCTTTGTGATCATACCTGCAAATTAATCAAAAATGTCAACATATTCTTCTCGGTGTGGGTGCAGTGAGCTGTAATTTAGAGCTAAATGCAAATAATCGCTAATTCTTCACTTAAAGATATCCCCAATGACCTCCCAGTTCGCATCTACCCAAAAGTAAACTCTTACCCTTTGAAGCTACTTATTTGTGACCCAATTTCCAAAGACTTATTTCCTCCGTGAGCTGGAGCGAGCTTGCGGCAGAGGAAAGTCAGAGAAAGATGCGGCAACACAATGGTGGGTTTGATCCTTTCATGGGATTAAGCCAAATGTAAAGAAACCAAGCAGACTCCGCCTTTAATCTTTTATCAACATTTTGTTACCAAGACGATGGGTTTCTTCTCACGCTCGATGTTGTAGTAGGTTAGCATTAAATTCACAAAGTGAGATTTTCTTTTGTTTTTTGTGATTTTTTAACATTTATTTTTAGAATAAATGATGATGAAGTGAATCAAAGGGCTGCGATTTGTGCGCTCAGATTGGCTAACCAAAGAGGGAAAGGATGTTGGTCTGCTTCCTTATTGGCTGTTTTGACAGCAGACAGCTTCTAAGTAGGTCAGGGAACATGAGAGGATTTACACGACACTCGCGGGAGCCACTGGAAGACACTGCAATGCAGCCCAGACAGTCACGCAAAAGGATCCGTATCAGATCAAATCCCTTTAACCTTGGGTTAAGCTGAGGTTAAAGTAATGAGCGGAATTAGCGAGGAACCTCGGTGCTGAGGAACCATCTCTTTTAAAGTCACATCAGTAAGCAGGGGGTAGCGGAGTCGTGTTTTCTGGCCAAATATGAAGTCACAACACTAAGATCAATCAGAAAAAGAAAAGGTTCACTTACATCGTTGGGAATAAGGAGCTCCTGAGACGTCTGAGCGTTTGCGTCCATCCCTGACGAGAGAATGCACGAGGATCAAACTCCCAATTGTCTAAATCGTCTGATTTCAGCCTCTCAAAAGTCACGATTCTGATTTCTGTAGTCCTTCGTGACAGCAGCCTCACTATCTTTGTGTTTAATCGAAATAGACATTTGCAAGCGACCGCTTTTACTTTGACATTTTCCCTATTTTCTGTCATGTAACAGAGCAAACCAGTAACTGAATCATGAGCACTTCATGGAAACCAATAATTGTCACTTTAAAGGGATACTTTACTAATTCCCACCACTGTCAGCAGGAAAAAGTTAATATCTTGTCTATCATGACTTTGATAGCTTAATTATTTTTCACCATTAGAAATGTATTTTGCCACTTGCTGTGGACTGAAAATAAGATAAGAAAACCTTTATTAGTCTCGCAATGGAGAAATTCCCGATTCACAGCAGCAAAGTTATGAAAGGAAGAAGTAGAACAACAAAATATAGGAGCTGCTGGAAAGGCAGCCACTCACGCGGCGCCATTTTGAAGTCAAAATAACAAAAATTACACAACACAACACATAGGACACAGACAGTCGTGCAATCTTCACCACTTTTCTGCATACACTTTGTTGTCTGAAGCAGTTATAGATGAAAGAGGAGAGGATCAAAGTATGACATCACATGTGCTCAGGGCTCAAGTAACGACCAATCGCGGCTGAGTTTGCGAACGTCACATGAGCCGTCTGTGATTGGTTGTTATCTCTTGAGCAACTGTGACGTCATTTTCAGTCCACAGCAAGTGGCAAAATGCATTTCTAATGGTGTGAACTGTACGTGAAAAATAATGACGTGTTCAAATTCATTCAAGACAAAATGTAAATGTTTAACTGCTGAAAAGAGCAAAATAAGTCAAGTATCCCTTTTTTGTGTGACAAAAATAACCATTCTTTGCAGTCACAAAATACCATGTCTCAAATTTACATGTAAACCTGAAGCAGGCTCAGATGTGAATATAAAACTCTCCCTTTGAATCAGAAGCCAAGAAGTAGCTCTCAATTTGGAAAAACCCGTGTTTTTCCAAATTGAGAAAAACACGGGTGAATCCATCACTCCCCTTGGAGCGATACTGCTTCATTGTTGTGTCGTTGGCTTCGCTATAACCTCAAATCCACAACAATAATCTGACAATAAACAGCAATCGGGGGACAAATATTTTGCAATGAAATGAATTGATTGAAAATAATCCATCATTTCAATCTAACAACAAAATCGGATCAATTATATTTTATTATTGCATTGTTTTATTGCCGCAGTTCTATCTGCCTCCAAGCGGCCACTGGCAGATTGTAAAATCCCATCTCATTGTTTGTATTTTAGGGTGAGATTCCCATTGAAATGATTACTTCAGTCGTTTGAACACAGTTTTGAAAAGCAAAGATACAGTTGCTCAGCGATGTTGTGGTCCATACCAGGGATGATCGTTGTAGCGGGCTGGGCCACTGGATTGAGGCTTTGCTGCATGGACAGTTGATGGAGTTTGGCCAACTGCAAGTGGAGTACGGTGAGCATTAGAAGGTGTCCACCCTTTAACGGTGGTTTCCACTCAGCGTATTGTATCCACTCACCTCCGAGTGTGGAATGCCATATTGGTTTTGCAAAGTGTAGGCCTGCAAGAGAGCATCATCCTGCATTAAATAGATTGCAGCAATAAAAGGCAGCAGGCGGGCAATGACTGCGCACTCTTACTGGAAGAGCCTCACCGCTCAACACGCCCATCGCAACAAACTGGTGTTTTTCCGACCTGAGATTTTGCACCCTTCTCATTACATCTCCGTGAGACATTTCAAACGCCACAAAAAACTACATTTAGCATGCTTCTCATCCGCCGTCGCGTTGTGCTTCACACACTTTCTTCAATGGGCTTTTCTGAGAGCCATCTTTGAAAGATTTAGCTTGTGATGTTCAAAGACTGTTAGTGGAACTGTACATGAGAAAAGGTGCAATCATGTTGGCATTTAGCTCACGTGGTTTATTTTATGGTTGTTGCTGTTGGTGCATGGAGGGAAAGTCAAAATGACAGAACCTTTGTAACGTAGTGTGTGGTAAAGTTCTATTGTTGTGGCGCACTTGCAGTGTCAGAAGAAGGATGGTCATCATGAAGCAATTCATATCTTTTTAAACCTGTCAGTCAACCGATCCACATCATGCATTTTAGTTTTAAAATAGTCCAAATGTTTGGAACTGTAGTTGACAAAACAACAAAAGTAATAAAAAAAAAAACAAAAACAACAAAACAGTTTGCGAGAGTCTCGAGAGAAAACATGACAATCTCCATCCACTGCAGCACAACATTTTGGCCACTTGCACAATAAAATACAGGATCAGCAAATAACACAATCAAATTGGCAAAGATAATAACGTTCACTTTTGAATGGCACGAAAAGAGAGGCATGCATTAAACTACAGTGGTGCTTTGAGATATGAGTTTAATTTGTTCCTGGACCATGCCCGTAACTCCAAACACTTGAATCTCAAAGCATCCCTCCCCATTCAAATGAATGGGAATTATACTATACTGTTCCAGTGTCTCACCCCCCCGCCCCCAAAAACACCGCCAATGTGTAATGTGTTTTTTTCATAGGGAAAAACGTGATTCCATAAAAACATACAGCGATTATATATGTGTGTATTGACAAAATAACAGCGCTCACAGTCATCTATTCTTCATCCTCTGCAAAGAATGACTAATGTTAGTGTCGTATTGATGAGCTGAGAGTAGTTGAGACATCGAAATTAACAGTTCAACCATCTGCATGTCTTGTACTGCCCCAGGTGGCCAAGGCGAGCACACCAGAAAGAGCAGCATAATGGACATTCAACTGATGCAGATGTGAGACAATTTTTTTTAATGTTAATATGTTGTTACTGTGCTCCAATTTGATGTAATTCTATTACAAACTACAACAATTTGTCTTTTTTTGGGCAGTGGGAAGGCTGGAACGGATTATTGGCCTTTCCATTCATTTCAATGGGCATAGATGACTTGCGATATGAGTGTTTTGAGAACAAATCAAACGCGAGGCACCATTGTCAACAACTTGATTTATTTATCGTATTATACTCTACTTGCATGTCTTTGATGACATTGTTGTCATCATGACATGCCATAGTAAGAAGTCATGTCATGTAAAGCCACAAAAAGAGAAAAGAACCCGGTGTTGGCCCACGCCATCCATCAGCCCCCAGCGAGCCCCAACCCACTCTGCCGTGTAATTAGTGAGGCTGGTGTCTACAGACATGCAGGTCTGCATCAATATATTTCTGGTCAGAGCAGAGTGCACTCAGCTTAACTTAATTCTGCCTGACGCCAGCAGTCTACCCGCTATCAAAAGTCCATCCATGGCCATAATGTGGAGATAAGAGCTCGCCCCGTGAATGCATCATTCATGCTGCCTTTATACTCCAAAGTGCCAAACAACGACAAGTAGGACAGCAAAAAGATTGCTCTTTAATGCACTATTTTTACTCCCGTTACTTTTGCAACTTTTGGTGGGTAATAACATTTTTCATTGACTTCATTACCTTTACTTGAGTGACTTTTAGGTCACTTTTGGGTTAAATAGTACGTTAAGGCAACAGACGTTTTACTTTGACTTGAGTACAAAACAACAACAAATCAGTGACTCGGTACGTCACTGCATATTTTTACCCTTAATCGAGGAAAAATTTGGAGGTCTACTCTTTAACTTTACTGGAGTGATATTTTTCTTCAGAAGTGGTTCTCAAACTTTTTACAGCAAACACCACCTCACAAAATACTTGTGGTGGCACTTCACAAAGTGACACCACAATGACTTATATAGTACATCAAAACAGAGGTTTTTGCCCTAAAAAGTATGTCTGATAGATTTGAATTGAATGCAGAACAAGAAAAACAAATATTTTCGGACTTACAATTATTCACTTAACATTTATTGGATATAAGTTAAATAAAAATGCTTATTACAATTTTTATTTAACTTATATATTTTCAGTGCAAAAACTGTATATCACCTCAATACAGGACTTATAAGTTCAATGTGACTGAACTGTAATTCAGAAATGTACTGTACTGGATTAAATAATAGTAATAATAATAATAATAATAAGACCCTGTTTGAGCATTTAATTCAGTTATTCTTTGGTGTACCACTAGAGGGAGCCTGCTTCCCGCCAGTGGTACTCCGACCACACTTTGAGAATCACTTTTCGAAAGTAACATTATTCTTGACTCCGAATGTTGACTACTTTACGCAACTCTGTTTATCACAAAGGTAAAACCTTTCAACATTTTTATTTTTATTCAAAACATACTTTTCTAGCATCCATATCTGATCTGTATTTTACTGGCATTGGGCCAAAACTTTCCATGTCCAAATTTGGTGCGTTTACTATCTGCATATATTTTTTACAAATTTACAATACTGGTCAGTCCACGTGTGTGTGTGCTCTTTTATTGTATCCATTCTAAAGTGTAGAAAATGGCTTGCTCACTTTGACGATACGATGTTAATGTTTAAATATCATGCCGTCTTCTGAAAATTGATGATTTCGGAGGTACAAGGATTCCGCCCAACGCCTGTGGTTTGCTGCTGCCATAGAATATAGGCATATTTCTCTGTGTGCTGCATGAGGAGCAAGGCTGGACTTCCAAAAAAAAAAAGAAAAAGAAGAAGTGGCGGAATCCTGTTTCAGGAGGGCTTATAGCGCTTATGACATGCTGGAACAATAGCTGCAGCTTCCACTCAGCTGTTGTTTTTAATGCCACATGCCGGAGGATGGACCGTTTAAATTTGGACTCGCTACCCGAGCTCCTCCACAGCCCCCCAACTTTTGGAGACGCGGGCTCGGCTCATTTGTCGAGAGAGATAGTTTGAAACTGAAACAACAAGAATTATTCTTAGACTTGACGTACCTGCTGCAGGTCAAGGCCACCCTGGGTGACTGAGTACAGAGGGTGGGGTGTGAAATCGGATGCTTCAAACACCTTGAAATACATGTGAGAAAGCAAGAAAATTCATTACCACTGATAGAAATTCTTCTTCTTATTGTGCGTCACCAAAAAGCGTTACTCCAAATATATATCAGCTGGGCGGGGGCAATTTTTCTTTGCGTGTATCAAAATCGGTGAGGGTTCCTGAAGCTGCTGTTCTGACTTTTTAACACACCTAACAGGCTTATGAGCAATGACTCATCCACAGAGCCTTCCTCTCTCCTCTCCGTTCTCCCCCTGACAAGTAATACAAACCTCAATTATCACTGCGCGGCCGTTATTAAAGCCATCTCTCACTGACCTCCGGGGTTTAATTTGAAAGCCTATTATGAGGGATATCGCAAACATAACACCATTCCGTAAAGCGAAAAACCGTGTCAGATGCTGACAGCTATGTCGAGTATCTGCATGCCGCTGTGGCCTGAGGAGACGGCAGGTCTCCGGTCTCACTTGCTAATCTTGTGACTCACTGCATGTAATGGGAGTGTGGGTGTATGTGCCTTCCCCAAAAGCAGCATCCGCACGCGCACACACACACACGCACACACATGCAAATCCTGCACTCCCGCAAAAGTGTGCCTTGCACGCGTGGGTCATGGAGTTAAACGTCCAATTTTAATTAAATTTGGTGCTACTGAAGAATTATGGGGTGTGGGGGGACCTAGAAACTCCTGCAAATATGGTTGAAAAATAAAAACCATTTGCGCTTCCTAAAAACCGATACATTAGCTCTCTGAGTGGATAAATAATTTACGGGAAAGTGAATTGAAATCAGAGATTTGTTTCGAAATGCATTATACATGTTTGAGGATTATTACTGAAAACAATTGCAAAGACTGTGACGATGTCATAGCGACTGAACTGAAAATGTCAATTTTCTTGATTTCATGGCCGTCGTTCATTGCAGTGTCCACAGCTCCCCCTGCCCTGTGTCCAATATTGTTGAAATAAATGACTGTATCGTCTTCTTCTTAGCCATCTGAGGATAAGTCGTATATGAGAAACAACATTCATATGGCATGAAAAATAAAACCCAGAAGGTAAGTCTTTAGTCACCCATAAGTCACCCATTTAATTTATTTGTTATAATCAATGAAGCAAAGATAAAAGCAACAATGCTATGTCATCACCTCAACACACTTGCAAAGCAGCCAGTCAGATTGCTCTGATGCCATCCTTAGTCTGCTCACATATGACGACATTAAGTTTTTTTTTTCTAATGCATGGCTCCCCTTACGACGACATTCATAACAGTATGGTGAGCTTGGTCATTAATGATTTGTATTTGCTTGAATGGCAGTCATCAGAGTCCGTCTAGGTTAAAGTGACTCCCTCACCCAGACCGTGTCCAAAAGAGGTTTGGGCACCGCTCATCTATTCCACTTTTATTGATGGTCGTCAAAGTGTGTTCACTTATGAGCACAGAATTCTGGTGAAATTACTTTTATTAGATTTAATTCATACAGAATTGAACCCCCCCCCCCCCCCCAAAAAAAAACCATAGTCTCTTTCAAAGTGTTAAATGTGCTCGCAGGAGCCCTGCACATGTCTTGACAACACATCCCAATTTTTTTTTTCCAAATGTATTTCAATGACATCACAAGTCTCAAGAAAATCCCATGCTCAATGATTTACAGCCAGCCTCAGACTTTACGCACAAATTGCCATGAAATGCACAGCCTGGCTGTGTCACAGGTCTGGGTAAGAGAGTGCACATAGGTGAAAGGCAAGTAAAATAAATAACTAAATACATCGTTTTGCTGCTCAACATTCTGCAAGTGTGTCAGTGTTCCGACCCACCTGGTTGCCCGCGATGAGAAGGGCGGCTGGCGAGGGGCTCGGCCGATAGGGGATGGTAGCGCCCTTGGGGGGAGACTGAGGAGCCGCAAAAGAAGAAGACGTGTAAACCTTTAAGGTGACGCTACGTGCCAACAGTGAAGCTGCCAGGGCCCTGAGAGCCGATGCTGCACGCTGCGCTACATTAAAGCACAATAACAATTAATGATGTTCTAAACTGCTAATGAGCTTTTTCCTCGGGTTTTCTTTTGTTCAAACTGGTCGTTCATTGAATAACAGGAGCTCTGCAGACGATGATAGTTTGGAGTTTTCGTTCCCTTCAGCTGCCGCCGTGTTGCCTTTGTGAGGAAATCAAGCATCCCCTCACTGGGAGACGTTCTGAGATAAAACCCTTCAAAGTCCATAGAGAAAAGGAGTCGATGCATTGCGCGCGACACGGTTTAATGTAGATATCTTATCAAGTTAACCACAGAGTTGATGGCGCTGTTTTTTTTTTTAGGTTATGGAGGATTTAAAAAATGTAGAGCATCTTTCCTGCTGGAGCAGTCACAGCCAATGCTTTGTATAATTTTGCATAATTTAAATCTCAGAGCCCAAAGCAAGGAGCCGCTAGTGCTGAATCCCAATGCAGCTTGCTTTGAAGAAAGCCCCTGCAAACTGGATAAAACTAGCAATTAGTCAGCCAGGTCCAGCTGTAACACCGAAACAAAAAGGACTTGTGCACTTCTATGAAGGCACAGGAGGAAAACTGTGCTTGGGGTTGTTTTTTTTCGTATCTCCACTCCCGTTTCCTCAAGAGAGCTGTTGAGCCGGCGTCTAAAAGTGGACAGACTTTGCTGTGGGCCACTTTCCTTTGCTGTGTTCTGCAGCGCTACAGTTCATTTTGGTGTGACACAGCATACTTGAACAACTTCAACAATGTCTGTGGGCTTTGAAAGAAATGAACAATTTGGACAGATTTGAAGATCACATGATGGTTATGATCGACAGAGACTTTAAAATCTATTTTAAAAAGGAAACCTTTTTCCCAGGACGTGAATCTAACATCCACATGCCTCAGTGCTTATGTGTCAGAGCCTTGCTGGCTCTAATGTCATAACACTGGTTTTATATATTTTTCGAAGGATCATTTTACTGTCTTTCAGTGATTACTCAGAATGTGCCCTGTGCAATGGGAATCGTGATGGGTTGTGGCCGCGCATTGTTTTTGGATGAAAAGTGCTTTCGAAAATAAGTTTGCTTGAGGCTTGGGTCCCCCTCGCCTCAGACAGGTTGAGCGTATGGCATGAGGGATGTTTCCTACCTCCAGGATCACCGCACAGATGAGTTTGACGCACTGGATTACAGAGTCCTGATTCCCAGATATCGTGACTCCTCGCTCAGTCGAGTTGGGCAGCAAATCCCCCGCGACCTGTATCTGAGCTCCGGTGCTCTGCAAACGATAGGGGTGTTTCAAAGGAAGATGAGGTTGATGAGACAAATTGTACTGACACTAGCCCAGCTTCTCGACGTGTATCGCCGCTGAGATGATGACCTTCCACGTCGGTGATTCAGGAGACTGACCGTGTTGCAGTATGTTCGGGGAAGTGAAGCACAATGATTGTAAAGACTATAAATTTATCATGCGGCTGATGTCACTATCAGACTGTGGGTTGTTTAAAAGGCACAAAAAAAAAGCAGTGCAGAAAACTGCGGAACATTTTGTCAGGCACTGCCAAGATCTTAAACGTCCTTGGCAATAGATGTATAAATTCAATCCAAAGGCTTCACATGGACCTAAAATGATGTCACATGTTCAATCTCCATCATGTGCTGCAGTGAATGGTGAATTTCAATTGTCATTTTAATCAATTGTCTCATTACATTCCCGTGTCAATGGTTGTAATGATCTGAAGCTCTAATGAGGCACTCTCCAAAGAGAACACGGAGCATACCTGCCGAGCAACCACACAAGAGCATTGCCTTTCTGTGGATATTTCAAGCATGACATTATCAGTGCTGATGGGCATAGATACAGCTTTAGGTCCATCAGTCTATTTTCGACATGACTGTATACCACTAATCCTCATTTGGGACACGAGTGAGCTGGAGCCTCCCAGCTGACTTTAACGGACCTACGTCACAGGCGGAGATGTCGCAGTGACTGCCCCGCGACTACAGCCGCGACTGCCGTGACACCTGATATTTTGCTGCGACTGAGGAGACCAAAATATTTTGCCTTCCCACCACACGATGTCTCGCAGAGACCAATATGGCGGGAAGTTGCTGCGACCTATCCGTGACATCGCTGAGATCCTGTACCTGAGCGAAGGTGTCTCGATTATTATGCTACGCCAACGTGGGCTCAGTCGCGTGGTCTAGTAGGTCATTGGGTCATTGCGTTGACGTTGCTGCAAAGTAGCAGAGACATCTTTGCGATGTCTTAGTGTCCAGGTGGTCTCTGAGATTTCACACAGATCTCCCCGAGATTAAGAAATTAGTCTCCACTGCGTCTCAGAGACCTGATGGAAATTTGAAAAAGTCTCTAAAAGGTTTCTTAAAAGCTCAAATATTGGTGACCCGGCTAGTCTCCAGGAGAGGACGCAAAGACAGAGATTCGAGTTGCCATCAGGTCGCCAACTAGTTTCTAACTATTTTCCAGGTGGTTGGGCTGGGCTCTTCAGGCAAAAAGCAGGGTCCAACCGGGATGGTCGCCAGTCAGTCACAAAGAACATAGACAAACAATCGTTTTTGCTCATATTCACACCTATGAGGCTTCAATTAACTGTAATTTTTTTTCTGCTGCATTTTCATGACTGAGTGATTCTGATCAGGACACCAATGTGTATGTCCTATACTGATAATGATCCACATGCACCACTGTCATACTAAACTGCGTTATCTAAGTGCTCGGAATGAAATATGAACATGTTCCATATGAATGGACAGTAATTTATCTTGATCATCCTTCCTCTGCAGTTTTGCAATACACCAACATTGTTTCGCAATGCACAGTCTCATGAGAGCTGTATTAATAAAATGTCTGCCTTTATATAATCATACATAGTAGTGCTCTGTTTTAATTTACATGAACTCAAACCACCTCAAGAAACACAGTGTTCAAATAATGACTATCTGACAATGTTATTTTTTACACCACTTGGATTGAAATGGGTCATGTTTACTTGAGGTATAATTACATTGGCTTCAATGCGATGCGGCTGATTTGGGACTTGACCAGGGGTATATCCATTTCTATTCCTCGGCTTGTTCATTCTATGGATCGGGAGGACGGTTACCTCTCTGATCTCCTTTATCTTCACCCCTCCTTTCCCGATAAGAGAGCCACACTGGCTGGCAGGGATGACAAGCCGCAGGGTGACTGGTGGCTTGGAGCTGATGGTGCCGTTGGCCACCAACGCTGTCAGGTCCTGTCAGAGACACACGGCAACAGTCAGCAGGAGAAAGAGAAGAGAAATGAAGACAGCCCAGGGGGCAAAAAAGACCATCCAAGAAACATGTAGGGAGAGATAAAACCACACAAGGTTAATACACGACTTTGAATCCAGATCATCTCATTGTTCACGTTGGGCTTTGCTCCTTGACCAATGGGAGGCAGTAAAGCACATGACAGTCATGCAGACACAAATGAAGAAGCTTCTGCTACTGTGATACAGTGAAATATTGTAACTATATACATTTTTTTTGTTGTCAAGGACAAACAATTCCTGTGAGTCTTGTGATCTAAAAGTGTTGCTCCACCATTTGTGTTTAAATATTAGTTGGCTAAAGGTTTCTAAAACCATGCCTGTCGATGCTAAGGTTAGCGTATTTTCCATCTATGTTAGCGTTTAACACTTGCACATGTAAACTTCTGTTTCACTGTACAATAATCAAAACAGAAAGGATGTTTTAAAAATATACTCCTGGATGTACTATTTGTCAGGATGCTAACTTGGCATAAAAGCACAAAGTAGTTTCAAATAATCCAAATCACTCCCACAGAACTTTTAAAAGTAACAAAATGTCACATCATCGAAAAAGTGTCAAAGCGAGAGCTGTTTCAAATGGTTTTTATTCATACTACACCCCATCCAAACTGAAATTATAATTCAAAGGTTGAATGAAGAATCAGCGTTTAATGAACTCAGCGTGAAGCCAGTTGAGAGCAATTAAGCTCTCAACCACGAAGAGCGAAGCAAAAGAACCACAACCACTCAAAATCAAACTCCCACTTTCAATGTGTCCAAAAGATCATCTTTCCAAATAGAGCCAATCTGGATATGCATATAGTTTGAATTTCACAGAGAACACATTTTTAAGGGTCGCTAAGAAAGATGTCCTTTTGGGGAGCCCATATTATTTCAACATTTAATGACTGCATTCATGAAACAAGTAAAGATACACTATACTTGTAGTATAAAGACAAAGCATATTTGAGGTCAGAACCGTCTTGAGTTTTTTAATGAATGTTTTTTTTTTTCCAGCAAACATCAGGAGTGGGTGGAGATGGCGCTTTTAATTAATGAGAAGAGCAACTCTGTGAACCTTTGAAATGGAAATACACTCGGCTGTCTCACTTTCTCTCATCGCTCAACGCACAGCTGATGTGGGACAAGAAAAATAAAGCGAGGGCCGTTTGGCAATAAAAGTAGTTTGTCTCATGGATGTGTAACCTCAAGAGATCGTATCTCGTTAAAGTGACTTAAAAATCACTTCACAATCACTGAACTTTAAAGCCCCCAATGCAGCTTAAGATGTGTTTCTTTGCATCTATTTTTAGCCTCTCCGACAGGGCGCTCTGACGTCGCCTTTTGTTAGAGGAGGAGCACAGCTTGTCTGTACAGTCATAAGACTTTGATTTGCTCTAAAAATATGAGGCACGTATTAATAACTTTAACCATTCCAACACTTTTTATGTACTTCGGTGGTGGAAAGTAACCCAGTACAAGTATTTTGTTTCTGTAGCTACTTCCGCTTCCTGTGCTTTACCTGAGTATCTTGTTATTTGAAAACAAATATCGCCACTCTCTACTACTTCTGATATGCAGTTTTTTTTTCATTGCATAACTTTTGTTGTTGCTGTTGTATTGCTCATACTGGACCCATTTTCAGTTCAGTCCTGATTGTCCTCTCAGTTTCGCTAGCAGCACAGTTGCATCCAACGTTTTGTTGTTGTTGGTTTTTTTCCTTCTCGGTCTGAGCATTTTTGAAGTACATAAAAGAAGGGAAATAATTTGTGTGCGGTTATTTGTTTGCGTTGTGCAAAGTTATCAAAATTGGTCACACTAAACATTATCATTTACTTTTTTGTTGAAACTGTGTCATCTGGTTAGCACGCCGGCCTCACAGTGCAGAGATGCAGGGTTCGATTCTGGGTCCGGTCTTCCTGTGTGGAGTTTGTATGTTCTCCCCGTGTCTGTGTGGTTACTCCCATATTAGAAGAACATGCGTGGCAGGTTAATGGAACACTCTAAATTGTCCCCAGGTGTGAGTGTGTGTGTGAGCGTGGATGATTTGTTTGCGATTGGCTGGCAGCCAGTTGAGGGTGTCCCCCGCCTACTGTTCGAAAACAGCTGGGATAGGCCCAGCACACCTGCGACCCTCGTGAGGATAAGCGGATTAAAAAAAAATGGAAGGATGGATGGATTTACTTTTTTTTGGTACTTAAGGACGTTTCAGATCTTTTAAAACTTGCACTTAAAGGTAAAGGGGGCGTTGTTCATACTTCTCAAACCTGCCAGTATAAGCCTGACTAAACCTCCATCCATCCATCCATTTTCCTAACCGCTTGATCCTCACTAGGGTCGCGGGGGGTGCTGGAGCCTATCCCAGCCGTCTTCGGGCAGTAGGCGGGGACACCCTGAATCAGTTGCCAGCCAATCGCAGGGCACACAGAGACGAACAACCATTCACGCCCACACTCACACCTAGGGACAATTTAGATCGTCCAATCAGCCTGCCATGCATGTTTTTGGAATGTGGGAGGAGACCGGAGCACCCGGAGAAAACCCGCGCAGGCCCGGGGAGAACATGCAAACTCCACACAGGGAGGCCGGAGCTGGAATTGCACTGCACTCTGCACTGTGAAGCCGACGTGCTAACCACTGGACTACCGGGCCGCCCCTGACTAAACCTCATTGGTGAAATTATCTGTGAAGCCCCCCCCACACACACACACTGTACCTCTAATTAGATTCTTCAGAAACCATGCATGGATGGTAAACAACCAATATCAGACAAAAGGCGTGACTGACCAGGTGTCATTCATTTTCCATGAACCTGTTACCTTTACTTGTTTTACTGGGCTTCAGGAGCTTTGCTGAAACTAGTGTGGAATATCCACCTTCCTTTAGCAACAAAACTTCAAAAGAAGGAATTGGACAGATTCAGAGACAAACAAAGGTGAAACCTGATGCTCATTTCAGTGGTGGTATGGACAGTTCAGAGGATTCAGAACAAATGAGGAATTTGCAACATGCCTGCTCAACAGGCAAGTTTATTATCTGTTTTTTTAAATTTCTTTTTGTTGATGATATGTTCCAAAAAAATAAAACTTCAAAACAATAACATTTAGGGCTCTATTTTTGAAGCCTGTGCATTTACCCTGTGTCAGATCTTGATTTTCATATGAGCGCAAAACTCTCTGTGCGTGTTTGCCAATTCGGCAGACCAGATTCCGCCAAGCCGGGGCAGGCCAGTGCAGCAGGAAGCCTGTCTTGGAGAGGCAGCTGGAGTAGTGACATTTGGTGGCGAAAAAGTCAACAAGAACTTTATGCCTGCTCAGACCACATCAGTCTAGACCAGGGGTCGGCAACCCAAAAGTTGAAAGAGCCATGTTGGACCAAAAAACAAAAAAAAAACAAAAACAAAAAACAACAATGTCTGGAGCTGAAAAAAAAAGCCTTATGTAAGCCTTGTAATGAAGGCAACTGCATGCTGTGTGTATCAATATGAGCTATATTAGCCTACTATCAAAATGACTAAGTTGGCTAGGAAAACACAATGAGCCTTCATGATAGAAATGTGTGTCGCAGGCTATGACTCAAATTTTCGTTGACAGAAATGTTGAAATTTAATATTTATTCTCCACATTTTTAATGCACTGGAAAACATTAAGAATGTTTGTCTCATGTTTGTCCTCCTACAGAAACCATCTTGAAACAAAAAATATATTTCCCTCCCCCATCTTTTTCCATTTTCAAACATTTTTGAAAAAGCTCCAGTGAGCCACTAGGGCGGCACTAAAGAGCCACGGGTTGCCAACCCCCAGTCTAGACAAATGGCTTAAAAGCGACATATTTCTTTCATAAATATGAAATTTACACCACACCCCGCACATGAAAATAGAACCCAGATTGTCTCACGAGCACCCCACCCCCCTAAAGGTGTGGTTTAAAGAAAGATGTTTAAATAAATAAGTTGAATGTGTACTTATACTTTCACCAGTTTTGTTTCAAGTATCTATATACCTACAAAAGGAGAGTGTGAGCAACTCTGCCACCTCTTCATCACAACAGCAAGCAACACGCACAGGCCTACACACACAGAGGCCTACACACACACACACACAATGGTTGCAGTGTTTAATCCCTGCATCGTGTTGCATCACAGGCAGGATAAGTAGCCCTGATGACTCAAGATTATATGGCCTCCATGACACCTGAGAACAAATAAAGCTGTTGTTTGATACTCAAGTATGGCTCTGCCGTTATTAGTGCAAGTGGAGTTTGAGATTGCATGAGCGCACCTTACAAGGCCCTCTCGTGTTTTTTGCATTGCACAAAAGAAGCGTAGGCGCTCTTTCGCTTAATGAAAATGTGCTAATGAGACCCAAACGATACGAACACTCAGTGACCAGCAGGCGAATGACTTCCTTTGTTTAATTTTTCTTTTTTATTAAAGTCGGGTATGGTGGCACACATTGTGTCAGTTAATGTGTTGCCATGGAAACTGAAGTGTTTCTTCTGACACAACTTTGATTAGAGGCGAGTGAGAAAAATCTTTGAGTAGAACCGCTGTACCTGTTTTCTCATTATTGTCGACTGTGACACCATTTTAATTAGAGGTGGAGGTGCATGGTCACCATGGAGACAATTGTCATTCTATTACTCGTTGGTAAACAAGATCCATTCAGTGGCATACCCTACTTCTTGATTGATTGATCCAGCTTTAAGAATTGATCATGTAAAAACTGATTGTCAATTCATCTTGAAGGAATCGCGGCTGTATGAAGTGCGCTACTTGACTACGAACAGCAGAAGCGCTGTTGATTTCATCGCAACCAAAACTGCAGAAAATAAACTGGACACTTATGAACTCACTGAGCTCCCCCGAATTTGTGAAATGCACATCACATGGATTATATACTGTAGAATTTTGTTAAATGGGGAGCTCACTAGCGTAAATCCTGTCCATTTCTGACGGCCTTTGTTAAAAAGTCTCGATAATTGAAGTCTATTTCTTTTTTAGTTTCCAAACTGTCAATGATGGTCATCTCAAATTATGTTTTTTTACCATAGTCACTTGCGGTTTATTGCATTTCACGGTAACATTATGTCAAGCAGGGTGCCAATATTTTTCTAGGTCTTTGATACAAACTACACATCCATCCCTTTTCGATAGCACTTATCCTCACGCGGGAGACGGCTGAGCTGGGTCCTATTCTAGCTGAGCCAGAAGCCAAACTGAATTTGTCACTAGTCACAGGACACCCATCCATCCATCCATTTTCCGATACGCTTTATCCTCACAAGGGTCGCGGGGGTTGCTGGAGCCTATCCCAGCCGTCTTTGGGCAGTAGGCGGGGGACACCCTGAACCGGTTGCCAGCCAATCGCAGAGCCACAGGACACATGTAGAAAAAAAAATGTATTCACACTCACATTCACACCAACGTCAATCTATTTTTAATGAATCTAAAATGCATGCTTTGGGAATGTGTGAGGAAGGCAGACTAAAACCAAAACAAAGCACACAAGCTTTGGCAGTGCATGCAAAACAAATGAGAGCACTGTCCATCAAAGACACTCTCCTTGATGAGAAATCTATATCAGTTCCGCTTCAATTATTCAAGCACAATTGGAAATATGTACGGTAAAACATGTCTCATCGCATTTAAGAATGCCCCAGCTACTTCCATCCAGTTATCCATTTTCTGATCTGCTTTATCCTCACAAGGGTCTCGGGGGGTGCTGGAGCCTAACCCAGCGCTTTTCAAGCAGGAGGCAGGGGGACACCCTCAACTGGTTGCCAGCCAATCGCAGGGCACACACAGATAAACAACCATCCGGGCTCACACTCACACCGAGGGACAATTTAGAGTGTTCAATCAGCCTGCCATGCATATTTTGGGAATGTGGGAGGAAACAGGAGTACCTGGAGAAAACCCACGCAGGCATGGGGAGAACTGCGCTAGCTACCTTTGCATTCTAATTGGACCACATCTATTTCTATTTCACAGATCCTAAGGCATCCAAAGCCTACAGCGTATAGTTTTTATATGACTGCATTCTTCTGGAGAGCCGCAAAAGCTCTTCAGTCAAGTTGTGAATCGTTGCTTGATACACTGGCTTCATAAGTTACAGTATGTACTGTATATTTGTCTGAATCATTCTGTAACTAGATGGGACAATAACATTTGAACTAATCCTGCATGTGTCTTACTTGCCAATGGATGAACTATTGTCTGTTAGAAAACTACAAGGGCCTGTCTGCTTATGAGCTTGTAGCAAACAGGGTTGATGCGTCATGCACCAGGAAGTCGTGACATTGACAATATCCTGTATGTTTTTATTTGTATTTGATTTTATTTTGCCTTGTTTGCAGCCAGGTCCGCATTGCAAAAGAGATGTTCTCAAATGCCTTACTGAAAAAATAAAGGATAAATAAATCAACAAACATACAAGATAAACATAAAAATGACTAAACTCAAATTACAAGTTAGGTTGTTAAAAGTGGTCAGCGTTTTTTTTAAAAAATATACATAATGGGGATGATTCATTTAGCGTGCAACTATATAAATAACGTAACTAAAGAAAAACACCAAATAATTGACTTATTACTATTAAAGTACAAACACATATATCAAATAGTAAGCAAATAGTAATTCATGTAAGTAATGTAATTTAAAAGCTTCACATTTTTGTCTTGAGCTGCTACTTTACATCCGTTCAAGTGTTTTTCACCAATCTGAGAGCACATCAAATTCTAGGGAAAATAATAACCCCCCCCGCCGCCCCTCTGTGTTCAGAGGCTAATCGATAGCGTTGAGAACACATTAGTGACGCTGATGAGATGACGTTCAGGAAATTATTTTTGTATCACATGCGGAAAGAGTTTTGAGTTCTTGATTTCCTCCACTTTATATCAGAGGCAAATGATTTAATTTCATCTTCGCGGTACTTTGACAACTTTACAAGAATGTTTTAATGGTTACATCCGGGTGAAATTTTAAATCAATACAAAACACATCCTTTTATATTTTTGTCTTATTTTTGTTTGGACAACTCGCGAGTGCGCCGATAGAAAGTGGGAACAAGATAACAGGTCTGGATAAAATAACCTGTCATGTTCTGTTTTGTGGATTTGGGTTTTGATTCCATTTTGGCTGTCATGTTTTCATTGTGTCCCTTTGGTCAATGTCTGTCCTGTTAAAGTTTAATCATGTTTGTCAACCTTGCGTCAACCAATCAGCTCCCCCCGACGCAACGTTTCTTCTCCAGGTGTTGCTTGTTGTCTCATCAGTTGATCGCATTTCCCAGTTGCTTTTTGTTGTGAATGGCTCATTGTTGTTTTTGATGGTGTTTGTTTGCTGTCTTGATCCACCGCAAAAAAATAAATCTGGTGTTGTTTTCCTTTCGTTTGTTTGAGTACTTTGGTGCACTGTTGTTATTTTGGATGTTTGTTATGAATAATCAGAGCATCTAGCTTATTTTGGAAACTTAATACCCTGCCAAAGTGTGACGGAATAAACCGACCACCACCGGATCCAGCGGGAAGCATACGCGGTCGTCCAGCACGTCACTAGTCTGCCTGTGCTCGTCCTTGACCACACCAACCCTCGTGTAAGCCCTCGTGCCTTCCCCTCCAATTTCCTTTCACCAGTTTTATCTTGTCCTCTGAGTGGCTCCACAATTTTATGTCAATGTGTTTTTGGGAATCCGATTGTGAAGATGTGACCGTGCGACCAGTCTCATTTTTGATCAGTTCTTTCCACACACTTGAGGCCCTGCTGCTAGTTTGCTGCACGAGCTCGCTGCCCTTTTTTTTTTTTTTTTTTTACGTGTGCCGTGTTGTTGCCAAAACCCGTGATTGGCGATTAATCAACCTCAAGCAATAACCGTCATTGCGGAATGGTGAAATTGAAGAGTCAACTAGTTCCCCCATAGTTGTCTTAAAGTAAATAATAAGATGTATCCTCACCCTGGTTGACAAATCCAATTAAAAATTAACCCTCTAAACACCTCGTTCCAAATGGTATATGACGGCTTATAGATGCCGGTTAAGCAGCTGAGGACTCTCATTACAACATGAACAGACGTGAGCGCTACCTCTTCAAGTTTGTACGTGATCATGGTGAAAGCTCGGAAGACACTTTCTGTGGATCCAGTGATGGTGATGATCCTCTCGGGACAGGAACCTTCTGAGATGTTGACCCGAGCACTGCTCTGTAAGTGCACAAGTAAAGAAGAAATCACACTCGTAACTTGGCTTGAAATGATGACTTCGTATGATGGGCAATGTTGTTTTGGCCTGCATTGTTTCTAGTTGGTTGACCAGCAGGTTAATTGAAAATGACATGTGGAATGGACTGACTGATGGAAGCTGGAATGATGATGTCATTGCACAGGTGCTTGTACCTGCCTCAGTATGAAAATGGCTTCCAGCACATTTAACCCTGGAGCTGCTTGCACCACATTTAACTGGATTCGAGGTGGTTTTAAAAAAAATAATACATTGACCCCTCCCCCTTGCTGCTCAGGAACTGCTGGGGCAATGCTAGGCACTAAGATAATGTGCTCTGCATGTGCTGCTATCGCGGTTATTCTACTAAATCACTAATCCTCACCTCACAAGATGGCAAAGTCATGTTGAACTATGACAAATGCAGAGACACATGCAAGAATAAGCACTTTATGTCAGAGGTGTCCAGATTCTTTCCGTTTGCGCATACAGAAAAATGGAAGGTTGAAAGGGACAATTTTAAATTCTACTTTTTCAAACACGCTAACGTCGGTCAAGAAAGCAATTATACTGTAGATGGTTTGTATTGTCGAGATAATTTCATCCGCTTTCTGTTAAAAGGTGTTAAGGCAAATTGTTGAGGATTTTTCCAAGTTGTTGGGGTGGCCAACAGCCGTCGATCTCACAGTAGTACTCAGTAGTATCCAGCTCTGCACTAAACAGAAGCCGAATCCTATCTCCACATTCGAGTCAAGTCAACTTTGTCAAATGTGCTCTATGTGCAACATACAGCACAGAACCCCAAAAAGAACAAACTGTAGTAAAGTGACCATTCTCCAAACAGTTTATTGATGATCATTAATGTGATGTCGCCTTAAATCAGCCGTACATGAAGAGCACAAAGCGGAAGAAACTATTTTTGCCCCTAAAACGGAATTGTCTTTATTCACCGGTATTTTGGAGACCAATTGTGTTATTCTCAATCATAAATGGTTTATTTGTATGTTCGAAGATAGAGAAAAGTTCATCAGTATAACAATAAATACATTAGCGGCACCTATGTGTCTTATGTGTTGTGTTGTGTTGTGTTACTTTGTTCTTCTACTTCTTCCTTTCATAACTTTGCTGCTGTGAATTGGGAATTTCTCCATTGCGAGAATAATAAAGGATTTCTTTTCTAATCGTATGTATCTGACATGCTCCCTTCTCACCCTGTGCCCAACTGCACCTTTTTTTAACTAACCTCAAGCTCCCTCATGTCAAAGGTCCTTCTTACTTTCAGTGTTTTGTTTTGTTTTTTTGGTCATGCCACGTAATTCATACGTGGTGTGCTACAACTGTATTTTGGACACCCCCGTCTTATGTGGTATGCCACACATTTAACACAAGTCTGGCTGGAACCGCGTTACAGCGGTGGAACACTCAATTATGGAAAGCAAATTAGCAGGTACATTGTCTCGAGTGAAAATAAAACAAGACACGTCTGAAAACTGGAAATGAATTGTTCACTTCCAGTCTATCAACCAGGAGGCGGATTGACAAAGGGGAAAAGAATACCCATGGTGTATTAACTGTATCAGCAATGTTGTTGTGTATTGTCTTGTACCATAGCGAGCTGAGTTTAATTTGAGCTTTCAGATCTGTACACTAAATATTCCTAAATCATTTTTACACTTACATTTATATTGCGATATAAGGTGTACTTTATACCATTACCGTAAAGGAATCCAATTTGATATGAATGTTAGGCCAATGCAGTGTCTAGCACAATGGTTGATCAAGAAAGAAACAGAACGCTGCAAGACAGCCTTTCGAGTGCAGCCGCTGCTCTGAGAACGGTTTTTGCGTTATAAATCTTCTGCCTTCATTTGCTCCCATTCAGCGTCCTTGATTTCAAGGTTTCACTCATATGAACGCTGACAACATGGTGCGCTGTCCTCTGTGCCGATTTCTCCAGTGAGTCATGCTCCCACTGTGACTGTGCGACCCACTGGGGGGTGGGGAGGAGGATGACAGCATGATACTCATACAGTTAGTAACATAAGCCAAAAGTGGCTGGCTGAATGATGGCATGGTTGGATGACGACCAACAGTTTTTTACGGGGATGTGTTGTCGCATGACCTCACAGTTCTCCTGTTTATCCATCCATCTTGTAAAGAACACAACATAAAACCTTTGCACCTCGAGAGCAAATCAAATGTAGCACTGCGGCGTTGGACTAATTACATTGTAATACAAGTTGAAACAACACATTGGATAAGCTGCGCCCTTGGGATTTGTGAAGGGATTCAAGTGGAAAACTGGCGGTGGTCAACATGAAACAAATGAGTTAGCAGATTTGGTGTGCGAGTAGCTTGATAAGAGACAAACAATGGAATTGAACATCACAAATCCAGAGAATGGCGTTCAGTATTTGTGAATGTCTGTCCATTTGACAACGAATAGATCATTTCCTGACTCAAAATGCAAACTAAGAGACTTTGACATCCTCTGGAGGAATTTTCCATGAACGCTATACAGTGTTTGCTCGCTATAGAGGGCTCCGTCCTTTTAGCAATTACCCACAATGCACTGTTATAAACAAGCCCTTATAACAGCCCTCCAATATGGCCGCCGGTAGTGCATTGTGGGTAATTGCTAAAAGGACGGAGCCCTCTATAGCACGTTTCATTGCCCCCAAATAACGATGACAAAAAAAGGCGGGGGGGGGGGGGCGGTTCTTAGAATACATGCAAGTCCAAATTCATTCAATCAGTTGTATCGTGGTGTGCTGCAAAATGCGAAACTGGACCGAGCCCGACTGAAAGAGATGCAGTGTAATTAAAGGGGAACTGAACTCAAGGCGGCTCTCGGCTTCTGACCAGCGTCTGGCAGTGATGGTATTTCCAAAATGGCCGACAAGAATAGGACGGGCTTAAACAAAAGTTTTTTTTTTTTTTTTTTTAATAATCTGGGGAACTTGCTGGAAAAAAAATCATGTATTTTTAGGAGGTTAAATTCAATTAGGCTCTTTACTTTTAAGTGCCCCTCGTACGTATCTGCCTTTGTGTCTGGGCAGAGGAATGCCGCCATTTTTCACTTTTGCAATGCTTTTTTCCCATTTGAATGTGACAATTTGACATGTACATGTCAATTCCAGCCAGCTTGATTTAACAAGAAAATCATACACTAGGCAAATATTGAGCAATGACAAGCCACATATTCAACTTCACTGCATGTCCAAAAGCTATAGAAAGATCATACAGGAGATGTTAGACGATCAGGACTTCTTTTTGCGGATCCCTTTCCCATAAAGAAGTGCAATGTTTTGACACTTCGCTACGCTCCCCCTGATCATCGCTATATCTCACTACAGTATGTCCAGTCATGTGATGTGTCAGTTTTACCCAAAACTTCAGCATGAGTGACAAACAAGCTCTGCATGCATGCGCGCGCACACACACACACACACACACACACACACACACACACACACACACACACACACACACGCACACACACACACACACACACACGCACACACACATACTATATACACACTATATATATACTGTATATATATAGTTTTCATTGATGTCATTAGAACAATTGTTGCTTACACTCATCGTGATATCATCACTATGAGTGCAGCTAGCATAAATGAGATTGGGGACGGTGATGAAATGTGGCGATTGCAGCTGCAAGTGGTGCATACCGTACCTCCTCACGTATTCGTTTCACAGTCTCTCCTTTCTGGAATAAAAACAAAATGAAAGGCAGCTTTAAAGCAGATTCATTTGTTAAAAAATCCAAAATAAACCTTCAGACTCCTTAAGTTTGAGACGTGTCTCACTATTCAGAGGCAATTAACATCAAACCTGATTGGAATTCAGCAGAATGTTATGTTGCGCTGTTCTGATGCAACAGTGCGTCACACACACACACGCACGCACACACACACACACACACACACACACACACAGCAGCATCAGACACATTTTGTGAGAGGAGGATGTGTGACAGCTATAATTGATGTATATGCTATGAAAGTGTGGACTGAAGACCTCCTTCCAGGGACAAAAACATCGAACAAGTTCATACTTGTGTCACCTTCTTCTGCTTCTCCTCAGACCGAGTCATACAGGCCTCCATTTTCTTCTCACTCATGACACTCTTTCTATGGGCTCCCTGACCAACTCCTTCTTACATCTTAAAAACGAGATTATGTCCCATATTCTTGGCATGACACGAAGTCCTTTGTGAGTCTACTACATTTTTGCTGTTGATGGGGGGGAAAAATGAGAAAGAGAGAAGGCTTGTCCATTGAGTTCAAGTGCTCGATAGATGGAGTACAATACGATTCAAGAAAAAGTACATTTTCTAGTGGAACGATTTGTTCCATTCAGTGGGATTCTATGTTAATATATGCTGTATATTGATGTTAATGTTGAGTGAAATCATGGAACATGTTGGAAAACAAATTGAAAAAAGTCCAAGTGTATATGCTGAGAAACCTTAGATTTCACTGGATGCATTAAAAATTAGTGGGAGGAAAGAAAGTAGCCAACATTTTATGAGGCAGTTTCAGATGTAGAATCCAAATATAATCCATCCAATACAGTACATATATATACACATACAGTATATATAAACAAGCTCAGTCCTTATCCTGTATTTAAAACAAAAATTGATTATTAAAGGAATGATTAAAGTTTAGACTTCTTCCTATTCCTTTTTGAACATCGATGTGTAAGCGTGCATTTCACGACTATATAATTTATATTTTCTTGTCTCACAAGGGCATATACTTATATTAACAGTACCGGTATGTTTATTTTTTAATTATTTTGTAGGTGTTCGAAACAAAACTGTGAAATATTTTCATTCACCATAGTCTGGCGTGTAATATATCAGAAAATAGCCCAAAATGTTTATTGATGTTTGAAGTCGCATCACTGTATCTCAAGTTAACACTGTACAAGCGCAAAGCGAACTTGTAGCATATTGCAGCATTTACTGAGGCATCATTCTTTTGGGCAGACTTTATATTGGTACAAATCTATTTTTTGTCCCGCTACCTTCTTCTATTGATGTAGGTGTTGCATTACAAGGCAGCTGGGCCACAGCGAACTGACACCACGAGTGCCCACCAGGGGCCACCAGGAAAGGATCTGTGGAGTTCAGTTTCGTCAGAAGGCTTGCAGTCAATATGGTAATGTTTTTTTTTTAAATCTCTCTCTCTCTCACTTTTGATGGATTGCTGTGTTGCATTAGGGATAATGGGGATGGTTGCGTCATTGGTTCGAGGCAATTACATTTAGGCTGAGGGTATTCCAACCAGCAGGGTTTCTGCTGACTTCCAATAAAAGGAGGCCAGATGGGAGAGCAGTGTGGTTCTAGAAAGGTTTGTGAATCATAAAAGGTACCAATATGACATATGACTAGGCTTAATAGAACCATGGAAAAACGCAAATCAAGGTATCACTCAAAAAGTGAAAATGACCTCAATGTAGAGCGGAATCACAAAAATGTAGTTTACCTTTCCTATGATGCTGCCAACCTCCTGTAATACAAACATACATAAATACAAATTCAGAGCATCAAGCAAAGCAGAAAAAAGTCTGTCGCAGCTGCATGTTTTTTTGCAAAATTAATGTGTATAAGTAGGAGGTTTCAGTGCCTGTCTGATTTGTCGTCTATGGGCAAGGCGCCGTTCCAACAGCCGAGTGGCCGTGGCATTGATATTTCATTGGCCTATGAATCAGTTATGACCGAGCCCCACATGACCTCTGCCAAGCAACAAGCCACCGTGCAAAATGGAAAGAATCCAAGAGGTGCTTTGTTCTACATTGTGGGCTATGCTCCACGGCTAAAATTCTATTCCACTTGTGAGTATTTAATAATTAACGAAATAACTAAAACTGAAAAACATTTTGTCAACGAAGTAAAATTAAAAAAAAAGTGTTAAAAAAATATTGAAACTACATTTTAAGTTGCTAAAACCAAAACTACGGTAGCTATATTTATATTCACCATGTTCATCGTTTTCATCTTTGTCACTTATGAGCTTTCGGAGTCGATTCGAAATGTATTTTTTTTCGTGTTACTATAAAGCCATGCGGAAGAAGAAAGATTGAACAGTCATTTTGTGAATTAACTTACTCTGATCCTTTTTTCAGGCAATCAATGCATATATATAAAATATAAAGTAATTAGTAAACTAAAACAAAGAGTTTCTGAAATATACACACTAATAAAAACTAACACACTAACTGACTCAAGTCAACTTCATTGTCAAACACAGACGAACAGAATTAGATGTCAAGCTAAAATAAAAACTAACCATAATTAAAAATCTCAAACTATTATAACGCTGCTTGTGATGTTTCATATCATGTTTGTCGTCTTGAAGACCAATGTGCTCGGTGGCCTAATTTCCCCTCGAAAAACACAAGCCAGCACAACAGTTTAATTGCGTGTGATTTCTTTCAAATAATTGTGTATAATTCATGAGGCAGATGGAAATTATGCAGCACATGAAATGAAGCAGGCGGCCTTTTTACCTTTCCATGCATGAGCAGTCGCAATGTGAGGGTCACTCCCAAGCCCCCGTCTCCAAAATCCTGCTCACAGTTCATAGTGATGTGGGAGACGCATGAACAAGGCTCATTCGCTGGTCACGCACTCAAACCAAGGCCGGCGCTCACTCAGTGCTGCTCTGAAAAGAAGGGAAAATTAATTCAACCTTCATCCACTCAGAATGCGAGCATGCATCCAAAAACAAGAATTTGCAGGTATCCTTTAGTTTCAAGTATTAGAAAATAGTCATTTCGTAATGTGGCAATAAATGAATGAATATTATCATGCATATTATTATTATTGAAAATAAATGGGTCAGTTTCATACATTTAAACTAACACACACACACACACACACACAAATGTGCAAACTCCACACATGGAGGCCCACAACCTCTGCACTGTGAGGTCGATGCGCGAACCACTCGACCACCGGGCGGGCCGCCCATATATATATATATATATATATATAATGCACACACACACACACAAACAAATGAAAACAAAAGTTACTGATGAATACATTATTTTAGGCCATAATAGGAAAGACACTCAAGAAATCTGTTTATCGCAATTGCTTGTGATTGATGATACTAGTGTAGCCAGTACTACTGCTACTGGAGACAAATTCCTTGTGTGTTCTTCATACAGGAAAATAAACTAATTACCGGTACATGGCGGTCCACTTCAAATGTCAACTAAACAACTTGTCAGGGAAAAATCATTACAAATGCCAACTTTTATTTCTGAACAAATGTATTCAATACAACACAACAGTGTTGGCCTCTCTGAAAAAGACTTCTTGCACAGCGGTAAAAACTAATTCGGCTTCACAGAAACCATGGGAGCAAAACTGAAAATGAATAATAATAATAATACATTTAATTTATAAGCGCCTTTCAAGACACCCAAGGACACAAATGAGCTCTCAGATGCATTTGATTTAGTTCTCATGGGAAAGACATGTAAAGCAATCGGCAAAAATCCTATTCAGTCATTTCAGAAAACATGCTGCAAATAATGAAATGTTGTTTGAGACCTATAATGGTCAAACATGTTTGGCCTTAAGATTGTGAAGAATACCACTTTAGAACCATTTTTTCTGACAGAAATGAGTACCTTTCAAAGGATATTGATTGCCAAAAATCCAATCACTCATCCATCCATCTACCCTCCTCACAAGGGTCGCGGGGGTTGCTGGAGCCTATCCCAGCCATCTTCGGGCAGTCGGCGGGGGATACCCTGAACTGGCTGCCAGCCAATCGCAGGGCTTACATAGACATACAACCATTCACGCTCCCACTCACACCTCGGGACAATTTTTAGCATGTTCAATCAGCCTGCCATGCATGTTTTGGGAATGTGGGAGGAAACCGGAGTACCCGAAGAAAACCCACGCAGGCACGGGGAGAGCATGCAAACTCCACACAGGGAGGCCAGAGATGGAATCGAACCCTGCACCTCTTTCCTGTGAGGCCGATGCGCTAACCAGTCGACCACCGGGCCGTGCCAAACAATCGGTAAAATTGACAGATTTTCTATATTTGGAGAGGTTTGCCTTTAGCATCACTGATCAGGTTATATCACAAGGAAGCATATGTTTTTATTTGATCAAATTGACTTCCAGGGCTTCCATTTAGTCATTTTCAAATCTTTTGTGTGTATGTGTATAGATAGATATGCGCGTGCGCACACACATTTACATATTGTGGGTTTTGGAATTCAAAATGAAATATCTTCCTTCTTACTTTGACTGATACTGATGGAGATTCATAATGAAGCCCCCGGTGTGGACAGGATATTGAGCAGGAGCATTGGCAGTGTGCGGAATGTTGCATGTGTTGTCTGAGGCGAAGAAAGCAATGGGAGCCTTTGTTGCCACACACCCTATCATGTTTTTGCTTCTATTACGTTGAGGCGTTCAATGCCATCAGATGACCTGTAGCAGGGGTCACAAGATTACCCCAAAGGAAGACCATATGAATTGCCAGTGGGCCTGTTCTAAAAATAGCTCACCACCGATGGTACATTTTGATTTCTCTCTTGAAAAAAATATAAACACCGGAATGGAATTTTAGAAATACATATTGAAAATCCATCCATTATCTGAACGGCTTATCCTCAAGAGATAGCATTAGCATGATCAGTGACTTCACATGGATTAACATTGATAATTAGCAAGAATAACCAATGGGGTCTTTTGTATGGAATTTGATCAACAATGGTAAAGCCATTCCCCACTGAATTTCATTTTGAAACGCATTCATTCTACTGATATGAGTGTTTAAATTATTGGCAGTCGCTATAATTCAAAAGTTAATTGTTTCTCAGAAAAAAATATTCTAAAGTGATATTTTTACACTTTTATGGCCAACATGTCTTCACAGTCATGTGTCTCAAATGACCTTTCACAATGTTTTTTTGAAGATGCTACTGTAATAACATTTTTGGTATAGGATTTTTCTCCGATTGCTTGCTATGTCTTTTCCGTGAAAACCTACCAGTACATCTCTGCAATCATTGCGTAACCCTGTTGACACTCACTTGAACAATACCAACAAACAAATGGTTGGCTTGAGTGATTCCAAAGGTAGTAATGCATCAATTTGCTGTGTACAAGTAATAATACAATGAGATGGTGCAACATTTATTCTGTTCCACTGTCGTAACGGCCCCTCCGAGGGAAGACGAAGATCAATAACGAGTTTGACACCCCTGGTTGAATGAGGAGTTAGCCTCATTCATGCACTTACATCTGCCGAATTGGGAGATCAACTTATAAAAATTGTGCACCTCACCTGGGGTTCGATCAACAAAGCTGTGCTAAAATCATTTCTATTTTTTAGGATTTTTCTCACTCTTAAATCTTGTTGTTCAGATGACATTTGCATTGGACTGCCATTAAAATCTTTTTCTCAATTGTCTTGACGATTATGGCAAACTATTTGAGTCGCTGATAGTGGTACACTCGCCAGACATGTGTGTGGGCAGCGTAGGCTCTGTTACCACTCAGTGACGGGGTGGATGCGGGTGTGAATGGTTGTTTGTCTCTATGTGTGTCCTCAGACTGATTGGCGACCAGTTCAGGATGTTGTCTGCCTTCTGCCTGCTGGGATAGGCTACAGCACCCCCGTGCAACCCTGTTCAGGATACGCAGTGCTGGAAATGGATGTATGAATGACTTTTTGAAAAGAGGACTTGAAGCATGGCTTCAAGTCCCAGCAAGGGAGGCATTCACAAATACTGCATAAAACCAAGGCGGCATTTTAAAAAAATGCTAAATTAGAAAAAAGAAAGGTCTTTACTGTGATTCAGTGAATTATCGGGCATAATTCTATAACTCGGTGGTGGCCTCGGCCATCCATTATGGCATTGTCTGCTGGTCAGGCAGCATCTTGGCCCGGGACAGAAAGAGACTGGAGCGACTGGTCAGGAAGGCCAGTTCTGTCCTGGGCTGCTCCCTTGACACTCTGGAGGAGGTGGGCAACAGAAGGATGCTAACTAAGCTAAAAGCTATGATGGACAGTCCCTCCCACGCCCTCCAGCCCACCCTGACAGCACTAGGTAGCTCCTTCAGCCAGAGACTGTTACACCCGCGCTGCAAGTCAAGTCAAGTCAACAGTATTTATAGAGCACTTTCAAACAGCCATCGCTGCATACAAAGTGCTGTACATGGAGCAATTTAACATGCACAATAAACAGTAAGACAAATCGGTAATAAAGACAGTAGAAAGCACCGAACAGTAAAACCAAGAACAAATCTAAGTCATGCTGAGTCGAATGCCAAAGAATACAAGTGAGTTTTGAGGAGGGTTTTGAAGATGGGCAGCGAGGAGGCTTGCCGAATGTTCAGTGGGAGGTCATTCCAGAGAGAGGGACCAGCAACAGAAAAGGCTCGATCCCCTCTGAGCCTTAGTTTAGTTCTTGGTACTTCTAATAAAGTCTGGTCCACAGACCTGAGGCGGATGTAGGGGCGGATGAGCTCAGAGAGGTAAGGTGGCGCGAGATTATTCAGAGATTTGAAAACAAATAAGAGGATCTTGAAAATAACTCTAAAATGAATGGGGAGCCAGTGAAGGGATGCCAGAGTAGGAGTTATGTGCTCCCTCTTACGAGTACCAGTCAAGAGGCGAGCAGCGGCATTCTGGACCAGCTGAAGGCGCTTAATGGAGGACTGTTGGGGAACTACACCAGAAGAGAGGCTGCTGTTGATGATATCCAAGACTGATGCGCCAACACTCGGGAGAACCTCCTGAAAGAAGTGCGGGGGAAGAGAGTCGCAAGGGGAGCCAGATGGCTTCGTCTGGCGAACTACATCCTCCAAAAGCGCCAAGGACACAGTTTCAAAAGAATTTAGCACAGCTGAATATGGAACATGGACAGAGGGGTCAGATACGGTATTTGAGACCGGAATCCTAGCTGTAGAGACCTTATCAATTAAAAACTGAAGGAATCTGTTGCACATCTCGGGTGAAGAATCCGAGCAAGTAGGCAGAGGGGGTTTGAGTACAGAATCTATCGTTTTAAATAGTGCGCGTGGGTTGTGACGGTTAGCTTGAATAAGGTCTGACAGATATTCTCTTTTGGCCTCTTTTACTGTGAGCTGGTAGTTACGCCAGCAGTCTTTCCAAATTTGATAAGAGACATGCAATTTGTCATTTTTCCACTTGCGTTCGGCTTTGCGACACCCCTGCCTAGCTGCGCGGGTAATGTCGTTAAACCATGGCTCGGGTTTAGGTTTTGGGAGCACAGTTTTTGAAGGAGCCACCAAATCCAGGATGGCACGGCATGATGAGTTGAACCAAGAGGTGAGTTCCTCTGTGTTAGACGAGGGTACGCAAAGGTTATTAAAGGCATCAGAGAAACGACTAGCAGTGCGAGGGTTAAAAATTCGGCGTTTAAAACTAGGAGCGGCAGATTTCACAGCAGCATGCGATAAGACTACGTCAAATAAAACTGCCATGTGATCAGAAATCCCATTTTCAAGGACTTCCAGATTTGACACCGGTAGACCATAAGCAAGGACAAGGTCTAAAATATGACCTTGTTCATGTGTCGGGCTGGTCACATACTGCACGAAATTAAAAGAGTCGATAAGTCTTAAGAAGTCCTTTGCTAGCGTTTTTTCCGGACAGCACACATGGATATTAAAATCTCCCATTAGGAGGATATGATCATATCTCAGCCTGATTTCCGCAAGAAAGGTTGAAAAGTCGCTTAAAAAGTCTTTGTTGTATTTAGGAGGACGGTAAATGACAGCACAGAGCACCGGGAAAACACGACCGACTTCAAAGAAGGTTGCTTCAAAGCTGGTGGCCGATGTGGTGAATCTGCACCGTTTACATTTGAAATTGTTCTTAAAGATGCTCACCGTTCCTCCACCACGGCCTGATGTCCTCGGGGTATCGAGGAAACCACAGTCAGGTGGCAACAATTCAAGCAAAGCGTTGTACTCACCAGTACCTGCCCAAGTCTCCGTCAGACACAGGAAATCCAAGTCATTGGAAAGGAAATACTCCCTCAGAATATGGGTCTTGTTCGTCAGCGACCGGGCGTTTAACAACGCGATCCTTGTGGGAGTAGCAACGGGAGGGATTGCCTCTTCCGATCGCCGAGCCCGGGGGAATTCCCTCAAAAGCTTTCGCTGGATTCCTCCCCGAGAAAGGCGTGGAGGGTAGAAATGCCGTGGCGCGATGGGAGAGCCAACGACTGTTAGCAAGCACGAGGCGACGGGGTTGAGGGCACACCACACCACACAAGAAGGAGAGATACCGCCGCTCCTTCCTACCGACTGCTGTCAGGCTGCTGAATAAAATAAATAAATAAATAATAATAATAATAATTTAATGATGTGAAAAACAATTGTAAATAGCACTGCGACTTATCTATTTTGTATTTATATTGCACTTAATTGAACTGTGTTTTTTTTTTCAGAATCTGAATCAGAATCAGAATCATCTTTATTGGCCAAGTATGTAGAACACACAAGGAATTTGTCTCCGGTATAACACGCTGCATTAGTATCATCGTAAACAACAAAATCATTGAACCATTTTAGAGTAACCAGTAGTTTTGTAGTACCATTTTGTAGTATAAGAAGAGTGACTACGTCAGTGGCTGTTTAAGGAGTTAATGGCTAGAGGGAAGAAGCCGTTTAAGTGTCTACTGGATTTGGTGCGCATGGATCTGTAGCGCCTGCCTGAGGGGAGTAGCTGGAAAAGGTGGTGGGCAGGGTGCGGGGGATCCAGGAGGATTTTCCGTGCCCTTGTCTTGATTCTTGCAGTGTGCAAGTCCTCAAGAGTGGGTAGGGCGGTGCCAACGATTTTTTCCGCCGTCCTAACTGTCCGTTGAAGTCGGATTTTGTCCTTTTTTGTGGCGGCCCCAAACCAAACCGTGATGGAAGAACACAGGATTGATTCGATGACTGCCGTGTAGAACTGTCGTAGCACCTCCTGTGGCAGGCCATGCTTCTTCTTTCTTCTTTCTACCCACAATCTTGCTGCTGTAGACTGTAAATTTCCCCAGTGTGGGACAAATAAAGGATATCTTAATAATTAATTGCACCGTATGAGTAAATTTTTTTTTTCCAAGATGGCGCCGAGTAGGCAGCCGTCGGCAAGTGCTCTTCAAGAGCCTTGCTTGTTTGTTCTTTTTTGGTGTTTTTGTCTTTTGTTTTGTCACGTTGTTTGTTGTTTCATCGTGTGGACCTGATATGGACTGTTTTCAGCGTTTTTTGGCCACGACATTCGTCAAAGGAGAAGTATCTGTGCTTGGTGGTTGCGCCTTCTCGGCAGCACGCCTGTACCAGCACGGATTTTGATTGGGAGGAATGTCGGCGCCATTGACTGTCGGTGCTGGACAGACCTGGGGCGCTTGTGTTTTTTGCGCCTGTAATGGGCAGCATTTTTCACAACCCCGTTTTGTTCAGTGGAGATGTCGGCGCTGTTGGACAGTCGGCGTTGGTGCGGCTGGATGGATAGCTGCTGAAGTTGAGGATGAGGAGAGAGGAGCGTCGGCGCAGAGCGCCGATGCGTATTTGGAACCGAGAGTCGCCGCTTGGAATTGAAATGGATTTCCATGGGACAGGAGAAGTGAACCAATCCCTTTTTTCGACAATGGATGCTACAGCTTCTTGTTGACTTTGAAACTTAGCTTGTAGCCGACGTGTGCACATTTTGAGCATGACGTCTCTGATCCACTGGTTAAAGGACACTTTGATTCTCTCCTCTTTCATCTCAAACTGCTTCAAACAACAAAGCGTGTGACGGAAAAGTGGCTAGGACTGCATGACTGTCCGTGTTTTATGTTATGTGTTGTGTTTATTGTTTTACTTTATGTTAACTGTTTTGTTAAGCGCTTTGTTACAGCTGCCGCTGTTGTGAAAGCGCTATATAAATCAGCATGTATTGTATTGTATTGTATTGTAAAGGTCTTTCAGGTAGTTTATTTGAAGGGTGTGAGTCAAACTGTTAGCCGTTCGCTTTAATCAGTACCCAAGAAGTCGCTCCTGGTTGCTGATACTGAATATTTTCAGACTCCAAATGACATTGAAGCACTTCTCCAGCTTATTTCTTTACTTTCTTCAAGGAATCAAAATGTAGTTTGCATGCAATTTACTTTTTGTTCTTTTCTTAATTTTAAAACAGTGCTGAAGCAGAAGAATTTCTTCGGCTGGTGGGCTGTGCCTCGAAGCCAATTCCTCTCATCTCGCAACATTTTTTCAATCTCCACCAGGAATTAACACGTAAATCGATGCGCTAACACCAGCACAAACCGCTATGCCTTTGAAGAACTTTTCATAAATCCGGCTTAACGCATGTTGAAAAGTTGTTTAAGTGGGCGTTTGTTTGTTCAGTCCTCATGAGTTGACAATTGTACATGAAAAATACGGTCTGTGAAAAAAAAAAAATGAATCAGCCGTCTTTTGCGCCTTGAATCCGATGCTTTTCCAGGGTAACGGGTCAGTGCAAATTGCACACTCGCCCTTTCGTAACATATTTGACAAAAAAAGCTGACAGAATGCGAACAACACGGACTTGTTTGTAACAACTGTCGGCGAATCAGGCCCATTGTTTCTTTGTGCTGGTGGTTCAGCGGTATTTGAAGGAAAGTAATTCAGAGAAGCACAAAAGGGAGTGGAGGTTTTGTCCTTTGGGAATATAGGATGTCTGTACTCTATTTCAAGGCAATCCATTCAATAGCACTAAAATGAGAGGCAGTGGATTTTATTGGCAATTTAATGACACTCGGTAACAGTAAGCTGTCTTGTCGGCCTAATCAAGGTCACTTGTTTGCCGAGCATATCCTGAGCAAACTGGTCCTCTGCTGACTTTGCTGCACATGCTCTGGTGTGTGCGCGCTTCATAAATCGGAATGCCGTCAGTAGATGCAGTGAGCTATGTGAGGAGATCATGTTTAATAAATGGGCATTATTTGAGATGAGATCCAACTCCCGGGAGACGCGTTGTAGGCCGCTTTATTGCTTTTGCTTAGTGCACAAGGCCATTACGGCTCCGTTGGTTTATTTATGCACTTGAAGCGCGCGGAGACACGCTCAGATGCCCGCACACATCCCTCTTAAGATGTCATAAAGCTCGACTGCCTATGTGTGTGTGTTTATTCCTCCACGGGACAGCGTGGCGTGCCAATTTGTCGGTAAGCAGTAAACGCGGCGACGAGTCGTTTTGATGGATTAAATCGCGGCAAATTAATCGCGCTGCGCTTTTTCTAGAGAGACGCTCGGACTTGTGACAGTCAAAAGTCCATCCCCGTGTAGTTTTCATTTATTTCAAACTTAGGTCACGGGCTTGATGGAAATATTTGCCGGCTGCTGAGCTACAGATAGGAGGCCGAGTGATCATGAATTTATCTTGAGGTCGTGTGTGATTAACGCACATGTTCTGAGCAAGCACATTTGTGCAATCCGTGGGTTAACTTCATTATGCTTAGGCACCAAAAGGCCATGGCTCATACATAAGTGATTTATAACATCAAGGTTAATGGTTGCAGTAATCAGTATGTACAGCTCTGTGGGTTGACAACAAAGCATGTGCTTTGTGTCCGAACGAGGGCGGTGAGCATCTGAACTCCTCATTTACAAAATCTTAAGCAGTGGCAGCAGCATTCCACAATGAACAGAGCCTCATTGTTCTCAATTAGAAAAGAGAATAAGAAAAGCCGAGACTGTAGCGTCGCTGTTACAAGTCACCACCAATGCGTCCTGACATATTCCAGAGATGACGAGAAACCAAACGCAGCTTCCGGAAAACATCTCTTCATATCAGCAATCAAGGCAACATAAAGTCTGTCAGCCTCCTTTTGTTGTGCGCATATCATGTGATCTCCTTTTTACGCAGCACAACAGATAAAATTTGAATTCTAATTACGAATATGCATCATAAATTTGATTAACAATAAATTTAAGGCAGTCAATCTCAATCTCCTTTCACCACCTGAAAAAATATATAACTCAAGTATCACCGCAATAGCTCAAAATGAAAACACAGTAGTGTAGTAGGCATACGTGTTCATCTAAAACTCCTAAAATAATGTCTGTATAATATATAATTTCTTGTCAGCGACTGTAACATTATGCACAGTTTGAACATGAACAAAAGTCTAAAGTACGGGAAAAGAAAAACACTGAACTTCAATAATTATTCATTTCAAATATATGACACATGAAAGTTAAAAAGTTGCTTGACAATATATTTTAAGACTAAACAGTTATTCAGAATTAAATGGATAACTTGCTTTTCCTCTTCTTAAAAGTTACAACTGAATTGTGTTTAGATCTTCTGTACTTGAAAAGTAAATAAGTAAATATACTGTACTTAATTTTAAAATACTGTATTTAAAAATATAAGTTTGAATACAACAAGCGCCTCCGAGCTTCATATCTGTGTAGGTATTGTCCACTCACCAGCCACAATATTTGGTTTCGCTGTACAAAGTAAAAGATGACAATAGTTTGACAAAAATTTGGCCTTAACAGTTGGCTATATATATGGTTGGAATACTTAATATAACTTGAAGCACTGTTATTTGAATTCTTTGTACTTTACGGTATTCCTTCAAAGGTGGATGCACTACTTTGTAGTCACGCAACAAAAACTTGAACCAGATACCTTAACGTGTGTGTGCGTGTGTGTATGTGTGTGTGCGTGCGTGAGTACACGCACACACACAATGCTAGACTGGGTAGACAATGTTTTCCGTATTGCATAGGACTAGTTTTACCTTAAGGTGTTTAAAACTTTAGAGTTTATATGCATGGTCGTTAGTTATGCTAAAGGATACTGAATTTATCCACATAAAAATGTTGAACTGGATCTCCTTTTGTGATTAATACTGAGAAACGCCCACATCAAAGTTGCACCGAGAGCTGGTTTTTCTTCCGTTACATTTACTTTCTGGAACATCCATAGCAAAGAAACTGCCACGATTCAAAGGAACTTTTACAACTGCTTTGTCTGAGGACTCCACAGCCCACACCTGTTCCGAGACAAACACATCCCTGGCGTCAAAGAGACGACTGAGCGGGCAGGCTTGTAGCAAATGCACAGTCCTGACAAGTATGGTAAAGGACGCTCTCAGGGTTCCCCCCTGCATATAGAACTTAAAGGAGATCGGCCATATAGAGTGTTTGTTTGGTGAACAGGCGGGGTGTCCCCAGGGTGTCGCCACATGCAGCGCATTACGTGACATGGTGTCAACGTGAGTACACGTGCGATGGCGACGGCATAAGGTGAAATACCATTCACGCACATGCCCGCGCAAATCCCAAACCCACTACCGTCACATACGCAAATAAAGTGCATACATTCAGCTGTTGGGATGAAAGAAGCCAACAATTCACACACTATGATGCACACAGGAAGCAGCTAGTGGAAATACAATTCGGAGAACCTTTGATCCAACATCAAGTCATGCTGGTCGGCTATATTTTCTCCATGGGATCAGTCATGAAGTCACGAAGGTGCCGTCCTAAGTTTTGACGGCATATTGTTTCATGCTTTTTTTGTGGTCAAAACAGGGCACGACCAATATAGATTTTTATTTTTTTAGGGCTAATGCTAATTCCGATGTGCAACAGAAAAATGTTCAGATGATAAATTAAACGTCCAATTGAGTTACACAATCTATAATGAATAAAATCAATTCTTTTTTGGGTCACTTAAAGCTTAAACAGCAAACAGTTACAGGCAACATTTTAGATGGTTTGGCAACACTTTGTCTTTCAGCATTTAGCTGTGCAACAGAGAACATTTTCCAAGTGGAAAAACATTAGAAAATAATTACCTGATGAAAGAATTAGGCCATAGAGGCATAGAAGCAATATAATGAGTGAAGATACTCGCTCTGCATAATTTATGTGTGCTGCCCTTTACAGTGAAATCACACTTCTTCGACTCCATTATTTTCTCTGCTCTGAAGTGATGACTTCAAAGAAAATTCCAGCAACACCTTTCTCACAGCGGCCCGGTAGTCCAGTGGTTAGCACGTCGGCTTCACAGTGCAGAGGTACCGGGTTCGATTCCAGCTCCGGCCTCCCTGTATGGAGTTTGCATGTTCTCCCCGGGCCTGCGTGGGTTTTCTCCGGGTGCTCCGGTTTCCTCCCACATTCCAAAAACATGCATGGCAGGCTGATTGGATGCTCTAAATTGTCCCTAGGTGTGAGTGTGGGCATGAATGGTTGTTCGTCTCTGTGTGCCCTGCGATTGGCTGGCAACTGGTTCAGGGTGTCCCCCGCCTACTGCCCGAAGACGGCTGGGATAGGCTCCAGCACCCCCCGCGACCCTAGTGAGGATCAAGCGGTTCGGAAAATGGGTGGATGGACCTTTCTCACATGTCAAAATGTATCACCTTTGACAGAATTGCATTTGAAATGTGTGATGTCGTGTGATCAAATTCAACAAAAACGGGAGCTGATGTTTTTCTTATTTGAAAAAGTTTCCCAATCAACATGACATCGACTCAAGAAATGTGTCTGTCCACACCCAAATGCTGAATCGTACCCAAAACCTTTTCTCCTGGTTACCCTCCTGGTGGATTTAAGGCCGTGTGTTGTGCACTGCTAGCTATCGGCACTTGTTGCTGACGGTGAGAAGCAGAAGATGTTGCCGTAAAAGTAATATCATGCTCGGGAGCAGCAGCAACGCAGCGCAATAATCCACCACTGTTGCTATAAATGTCGGCGGTGTTCACGCACGCCCACGTGACAACTGGGACAGCTCCGGCATCGTCTCAAGCCAGTTACATATTGGTTTGAGCTTCCTCTAGTGTTCAAACGTGAAAGGACATCACGGTGCGATTCCGATGTTTCACAGCATTTTCTGTTCCATGAGAAAATAATCTGCTCCAGTTGTATTCGATTCCATTATTTTCCTTTTTTCATCGACTTCTTTTCATGACGCTAGCTGCAATATATTTACTCATATCCTGCTTTGATTAGCCGACTGGTAAGCAAAAACCTCTGGTGGACCAATTTAGCACATGTGCATTACACAAACGGTCATCCAGAAATAGGACACGCGACCACAATGGCAGACAGTTCGTGCTCTCTGAACTTTCAATTAATTCATTGCATCTGATTGATGTATTTTTACTTCTACGTTCAAGTGATACATGTCCAACTGTGCTTACAAATACTGAACTACTGAACATACTACATCTAGCACACGTCAGTATTGAGACGAAAGCAATAGCACGGCAGCAAACAAATATTGGAAGCATATTAATAAGCCAGTAATGAAGATTTTTTTTCCCCTCAATATTATGTGAAATACTAGGGGTCCACTAACAGCAATACAGTGCTGCCGTGAGATAAGAATGTGTTGTTTGAATTTGTTGCATGAACACAATCGTAAATGTCTCTCCCGACGGCAGTAATTTAGAATGCTTCCAATCGGTTTCGGTCTACTTCGAAAAAAAAATGTTTTTGTGTTTTCAATAAGGAGAAATAGCACTCTATAATGCCGCCCTTTACAAAATAAAAATAAGAATAAGAATAAATGAAATGTGAAAAACAAACAATCGGTTCATTTTGCCGCTCCTTATAGTGTGCCCACCTTGGCCACTGGGAGGCACTACAATAAGGTCACACCGACACAAATGAAGAAAAATAGTTTCAGAACAGCTACAAGTGACTCCGTTGGAATAATTATATTTGGACGCCTAAGAATCAGTTTGTAAGTGTTGCCCCACTGTTTGGTTTCAAAAAAGCATTAAGTAGACTTTCCGAAGACAAAGTTTTGTGCTTGTTTAAAATACACGAAGGGTAATTATCTGTATTTTCTGTTTGGTATGACAGTAAACTTCAAATGGGAGTACTGGTGAACAACTCGAAAGCTCTTTTTTTTTTTTTGACAAGATGTTCACCATTTGCCAAGCTGCTGTTTAGTGTGAGTTGATTTGATTTCACTGTCATCGCTGTCAGGTTTACGCCCCAAAGTTAAAGCAATAAAGTGTCTGAATGATGTCAGCATTATACTCTACCTCTGTATAGCATCAACACTCATAAAAGGTCTCTGCCGCGTTACATGCCGATAGCATACTACCAGCATGACGTACTGTATATCTCCTGGGTATGTCAGCGCTGTGTGTAGAGATGCTTGAATGGCAACGGTGACAACACTTTCAGGCAACTGCAAATTATCCATCCATCCATTTTCCGATCCACACCTCACAAGGGTTGCGGGGTGTTCTGGAGCCTATCCCAGCCGTCTTTGGGCAGTAGGCGGGGGACACCCTGAACCGGTTGCCAGCCAATCGCAGGGCACACAGAAACAACCATCCGCGCTCACACTCACACCTAGGGACAATGTAGAGTGTTCAATCAGCTTGCCATGCATGTTTTTTGATGTGGGACGAAAGCGGAGTACCCGAAGAAAAACCACGCAGGCCCGGGGAGAACATGCAAACTCCACATAGAGAGGCCTGAGCTGGAATTGAACCCGGTACCTCTGCACTGTGAGTTCGGCGCGCTAAACACTGGAGTGGGGCCGCCACTGCAAATTATGCTTTGCAAAAAGCACGTTGTACTCCTCGAAAGCTGACTCAACTCCGAGGTTTTGCAAGACCTGTCGCTCGCACCGTTCCTAAATGCACCATGTGATGAGCCACGTTTTTTTATGAGGGTCCGGAAAAGTTGATAATTAGGTCTTCGGATCAGTTTTTTTTTTTTTACCACGAAATGTGCCGAAAGCAGCTTTCGTTAATTGTTTTGAGCCCAAACTGCGATTCATGTCACCTCTGAAGTGGCATCTTGCGAATGAAAAAAATACATTTTTATTTTTTATTTTTTGGCGGTTGAACTAATTTGCAGCTTTGGTGAGGATGAATCTGTGTTGTCAGCGCTCGGTGCAGCTTTGTGTCAGTTTGCTGATATTTAGTTTAATTCAATGATATTTTGATATCCTTTGTCATGTAATTATTGCTGGGTTGCTACTCAGTGCTGCCAGTATTCTTGTTTACAGTCGCGGTCATGTAGTGCCTGTTTAACGACACGTTATCATTGAATGTTTATTTCTTTCTGCTCTGTATTGAGCTGTATAAAAAAGATTACTTGGGGAATGAACATTTATATATGAATAATTTAGTTAACAGATCATTTAGTTGCTATACAATCATATTCGAAATAGATAAATCATTGACTTTGGTTTATTTTGAAATATGGGATTTATTTTGTTAGTCAGTCATGTCAGTGAATTATGTGGATCCACATTTCAGTGCCACTTGATTTCGAAGACATCCGATTGGACTTATTGGTTTATTTTTGCTCACAGTGCTATGAGGTTAATACAATCATGGGAGAGAAATAATCGGAACTGGGCCACTTGAAGAAAGGTTGCCTGAATCCAGTTTTTGGGTGCATTTGAGATGAACATTTTTTTTTGCTGGCCTGGCACGCAAAGTTCAGAGTCATGAATACGTTTTGCTGATTGTCAAAGTTTTCGAGCAAACCTTAAAGACGTTTCTGTTGTTGCAGCCGAAAGCTCGGCTTGCATATATGAAATGACACAATGAGAGCGTCTTCCCCTGCGACTTCGACAGTGATGGAGACACAAACAACCATAAAAAGAGAAAGCAAATGAGAATTCCATGAGTACTTTTGTGCTCGGCTTTACGGACAGACGTTAGTTGCTGTTGTCTCGCTCAAATTTAAATGAGATCCCCCGAGTGCAAACGCGCATGCACACAGCTGACACACAAGGGTACACACACACGTTGACAAATTTGACTGACATTTGCGAGTCCTGCCTATACCTTGGAGAATGTGCCATTGAGCTCACTTGCACAGCGGCCTTATCTGAAATGCTGACAGGTCCGACTTCATACAGACGTTACTTGATCAAATGAGCGAGATTTCCTTTTGACGAACAATCCAAACGGTATGTTTGGATAAGCTTGAATCTCGTGGTAGCTGCAATGCCAGCCAGGATTCATCCAGAAGGTTGGAATCGGAGATGTGCATGTGGCATTTTTAAGGCGGATCTCGAAACTCTTATTTATTAACGGCCTGGGATCAAACGGCCACCAGGATATGAGTTTTCATGCATCCACAAGACCTATTTGCATATTTAGATTTAGATTGACTGAAATGTACTGTATTTCAAACGTGCAACACAAAACAAAGAAATGAAAATTTAAGAAGTGTGATCCAAAAAAAACTACAGTGGATATAAAAAGTCTACACACCCATCATTGAATGCTAACTTTTTATCAAACATGTTTTCAATGTCCAAGATAAATCAATTCCAAAGCGGAAATGAAAGTGACCTGCTACCAGTGCAACTCATTACATTTTTTATTTAAATTAGGGAAATAAAAATGAACTCCTGCGAAAATGTTTTTTAATTTGTAATTAACCACTTACATTTAAACTCATTAATTGGAAGTCAGCACACACACCTAAATTATTTAAAGTGCCTTTCATCCCAAAATAAAGTCCCGATCTTCTATGAAGCTTTTTTTCTTTCCATCAGAATGCTGAACGTTTTCTGCCAACCCAATCTGCTCATATTTCCTCCACGTTGAGCCAGGGCCCAGGTGCACCCAAAGACAAGCAGCCCCAAAGCATAATACTGCGACTCCCATGCATCACTGCAGGTCTGTTGTTCTTTGGGTGATGAGTAGTGTTTGCAGAAACAAACTTGAACTCTTCTAAATACATGTGGAAAACGTGTTACGGTCCAGTGAAACAATGTCAAATTTTTAAGACGGTGGAACACAATTTCTCTTGGTCTCATTTTTTTTATAGCCAAACATACAAAACATAAATATGCATACATTCTACATATAGTACATAACCTAAATCTACCCATACACATATCCAAATGCGCAACCATTAAATCTCCTAAGACTTAACGACGCTGTCGAAAGGGAAAAGTACCATAATCTCTCCAATGAGCTGGGATGTGAAGAGCTGTGAAACGGGAGACGCTTGAAATGAAAAGAGCAGTGCTTCATCTCTAGTAGCGTCTGTCGAGGCTGTGTCACATGTAATGGGAGGGGTCAGTCCTTGGCGGGCAGGGGCCCATCCTCCTGATCAGACCTTGGCTTCATTTCGAGTTGAAGTATAACCATGTCAAAGCGAAGCGCGTGTCAGCCTCAAGGCCCTCCGGAGACCCTGTGACTGCTTGCTGCTCCCTGCGCCTGATGCTGTTTGAAACACTCTCTCTGTGTAATATTACTTGCAGCAACAGCACAGGATATACTGTATATAACATTTTGTCGCTGATTTTAATCTAATTCAGCTAAATGAGCATCTTGTGTTTATAATAACCATTACGTTGAAAAGGCCAAATTTGTTCAAGCGCTGTACCAAGGTTATTATGGTTAACAAGTAACACGAAAATTCAAATTGAATAGACATTTTTGTTAATGTCATTAAAAAACAACAACAACAACAACTAACTGAAATTACATCATGCATTTTATATATATATACATATATATATATAAAATAACTGAAACTATAATGGTAGCAAAAATGCCCTTCATTTCAGACTTTGTCAATTCATAAGCTTTTGGTCTACAGTATATGTCCCCACAAGTCAAAAGACGGTATTCTGATGAAAATTGGGTTCATGGAATAAGAATTAAGCAGATTAATCCATCCGTTTTCATCAGTCTCAGGGCGCCGCCATTTTGTCCTTTACCGCCGTCCCCACTGAAACTGACATCAAAAAGCGTTTGGATTCACAAAGCAAAAATGTAGTACGCTCCGTCCACGTTCGCTCCCAAAAATAAAAGTGCTCAAAACTTGCGTTCATTGAACACTGCCAATTGAACTATATTGAAGAAATATACAATACAGTACTGGATTAATAAAAACTCTAAGACACCAGTTTGATGTCATTTAGTTCAGTGGTTCTGTCACGTTCCACTAGAGGGAGCCGGCCTATCCCAGTGGTACTTGTGCCCTTCTTTGAGAATCACTGGTCTATTCAATAAAATACGATTTCAAATGGTGTGAACTTATGCTAAATAGACACTTGATCACATCCTCCCCTATAGTAAAAGTGTGCCGCAGCTTATAAATATAGAGCACTGTCAAGTTAGATGAAGCTCCTCAATTTCTCCCTCATGCCCTCCACTCTCTTATCTCGACAAGAAAAGATTTCTCACCGTTGTTGCAACTGTCGTTCCTTTTTTTAGCCGCGTGTTGACAGCCCAGAAGCTAGAGATTCTTCAAATGACTGCATTTGCAAAGACTACCTTATCTCCTCCACGTTGGGCGGATCAATACTTCCTTCCTGTCATTACACCTCGTAGTCACATCAGGCTGTCAGTGACGCAGCCCGACCTCTGCTTGGGCTCAATCCGCATACTTAGCAGTGCGTGGATCCAAGGTGGCTAATGAACAGTACGATAATGGACGCACTCAATGGCAGTCAATCCTGCGCCATCGGTTTCTGCTTCTGCCAGGCTGCAGCAATATTTTGACGCAAGGAATATCCTTGAATGCCCACACTTGATGTGAAGCCCCCACTCATCGAGAATTCATGCAGTGGCTCTCAATTGGTTTACCGTTAGTTAAATCTGTTTTTTCCTGAGCCCGTCCTGGTGAAACGACACAAACGTGCAGATAACAAACCTTATGGGTTATTCTGGGATGTCATTCGTTATCACCTGAGTGCTTCCAGACCCACAGTCAGTGGCGTGGTCTGAGCCTAAGGCACGGTACACACATCAAGACAGTCGGGCTGGATTTGTCCCGATGTTTCCCTCTCCTGACCAAGGACGTCAAACGCCTGGCTAGTGTATTTGATGTCTTTTGAAATTGTCCTATAAAGTTATCCTTCTGACTGAGGTGTGTTAAGAGTGGATTTCTCCCGTTAATTAGGTTTCTGTTCTTTGTTTTTGAGAGATCATGTTGGATCACTCAACATTTCCGGCACGGAGGATTTTGTCTTGAGATCGATGGTTGGATGGAATCTTAATTTTTGTGGTTCTCTAACATGTTGATATCGAAGCACAGTACACACTACTCAATACAACCACAACTGTTAAAATCTTTATTCCGTCACAGTACAAAAAACCCCCAAAAAACCCCATCTTTTATGATTCAAAGAATTCTTACGTGTGTACTTTGCCTTCTGGCTTATTCTGGATGCCAGCCGTTATCTGCTGAGTACTTCCAGACTGACGTTGAGCCTTGCTCACTCCGCGCTTGCTTTTGCATGAGGCATGAGTCAACATGTCATGTATCATTTCCTACTCGCAATTTTATCCGCAAAATGAGTTTCTTTATTGTAGATGTCTTAAAAGCAGGGACATCTGGTTTTGGATGGAAAACCAGTCCTTTTTTTTTTTCCTGCGGTCTTTATCACCATTCATTCAGATGTTGAATTTTGTGTTTATTTGGCTTGTCCTCGACTTACAGTAGAAGTGCGTGGTTCTTCTTCCTATGAGTACTTTATATCCTGAATGGTTGTTGGCACGGCGGAGAAAACACTTTGTCAGGATATTAACTTGGGCTTTTATCCCATGGCTTTCAGTGGATGAAGGTCACACTGTATCTGCAAAATGACTTTCCTCTCTATAGCTTGCTTTCATCCCTGCTTCCCTCCCGCCCTCCACAGCAGAACATGAGTCAGAGAATCTGACACCTCGCAGGGCACAGAAGGAGAGAGGAGATGGGAGGAGGTCGCGGCGGGAGAATGGAAGCAAATGGAGAACGATAGACGCACAAACGGGACTGCTGGAAAGAGGGAGCGAGGAGTGGATCAATATGTCACCGAAAGAGGTAACCCGAGACATTGCTGCTGCTTCCTGCAGCGCTGTATAAAAATGGCAATTAAGTGAATCTACGCGCAAAATGGTGCTCGAAGCTCTTGCTGACTGCACCATAAATCACAGGTGAAGACACTCCTTCTACACAGGCGCATGGTTATCATGTTTACAGCATCACAGGTTGTCGGCGTATCATCTGGACTTCAGCGGGACCATGCACTTTGGTATTGCATAAGCTCCAAAACAAACCGAGCACAAACCCAAAAATAGTGCGGTCCCCGCTAAATATTTCAGGCACTCGGCAGCTGAAGGGGGTGATAAAAGGAGTCTCTTGTCATTGCCGCCTTTCACAAAGACCCACCGATGCAGATGGCCGCTTGATAGAAGCCCGTGCAACACACACAAATTGGGGATGCTGTTAAGAAGGTCGTCTTTTGGCGTTACTTTGTATTTGATCCAATTCTTGTCCGGTACGGACCCCGTAAAAGCCGCTCCTCGAGGGGAGGAAATCAAATCCTGAATCTCGTGAGGCAACAAAAATTGAGACGAGGAGTGTCACGCGGGCCGCCGGTTCAAAACAGCAGCTCTTAAAACAGCATCATCTTTTCATAGCGAGGCTGCCCCGCAGCGCCGTCAGCCACCGGCTGAGGCGTAAGAAGAGCGGCGATGGGTCACAACGCCTTTCAAATAAAGAGTCCCTTCATTGCTCAACATCACAAAATGATCTGCACTGTTTGCCGGCGCTGCCAGATGACAAACCGGCGTTCATGTGACCGGATTCCATGCACGCCCTTCTTGTACAACAGAGCCCATTTCATGCTGGAACACAGAAATAAGCAGTGCAGCCTTTCAATCGACCAAATGGGAGCGAATGAAGACCGAGGGCCCCGAGAGTTCAGATGTTATGAGATAGCAACAAGCACAGGTTAATTGCTCCAAGGCAGGTTAATTGCTACGCGTGATTGATCTCAGAGATTGGAGAGGAAATTAATTTGTATGGTCACAAAGCCACCAAGATCTTTATTAAATCCTCTCAATGACACTTCACACAGACAAATACAAAGTGCTCGCTCAGCTTATAGACTCAGCTTGATAAATCATGGGACATGAAAACAATTGTTGTCTTTCTTGCTCCAAACACCACCACAAAGAATTTGAAATGAAATTAACAAAATTTGCTTCAAGTGTATTCTTTTCAGCACTACTTGGAGGGGATTTTACGGACACAAAATCAAGCTTGAACTTTTTAATGAATTGGCAATTAATTGAGGATCAAATGAATCGGCAACCATTTTAATAACCGACTAATCGTTTCGAGGTATTGTTATATAATTGTCCCAATCCCGATTTCGACCTCTGAACAGTAAATATCCTCTGATTGCCATAGCGCTTCATGAAAGTATCTTTTATGTTTCATTAAAATAAGACATTTGCAAACATCTTCTTATAATTGCAAAAAACAAACTAGTACCTGAATCAGTTTCAAACGGTGACTACAATTTAAATCCCGATCATGTGATCGTACTTAATTTTGCTTTCGCTGTTGTTGTTTTACCACTAAACAATAACAAAACGACAACAGTTGGTTCATAAATACGAAAGCTTTTTTCCCGAATGACACTTAAATGCAAAATCAAATTTTATCCAATTTATTGACTGAATAATGTATTCCAAAAATATTCGCTCATTCCAGCCTTCAAATCATATTCAGTCAGCCAAAAGCCTGAAACCTGGAACGAATCAATGGCATGACCAGATGCTGAATTTTATCCTTGGGGATGCTTTGCCAAGCCTCGACTGAATTTGTCTTCACGTCCGACTTTTTGTTGCTTGGGGCATTTGCCCTTCAATTTTGTCTTCGGCAAGCCAAATACATACTCAGTCAGATTTAGGTCAGGTGATTGATGTGGATATTTGCAAAACTTATTTATCGGTTCGATACAGTACACAGGTTTCTTGTGTGTGTGTGTGTGTGTGTGTGTGTGTGTGTGTGTGTGTGTGTGCGTACGTGCATGTTTTCAAAATGGAATAAAAATGCAAATAAGCAGGGATCAGGGAAACAATAAAAATAAAAGATGGCCACTCTTATCTCAAAGTGCCATTGTATTCGTAATTAACAACTAATAAATTTCAAAGCAAAGAAGGAAAATGGAATACTGTAATCTCCCGCAGCACCCCCAATGATCTCCCAAAGCCCACATGTTGTGAATCACAGTTTTTAGGTAGATGAGCATGCTTATTGGCAGCTTCCAGACGCTGGAGCATCACGTGACAGGTCTGGCCTGTGTTATTTATGAAGCCTCTCAGTCCCTGCCTTCACTCTGCAGCACAGATGCAGGTGGGGTTTCATTATTGAAGATGCTCTTCCACTTCTTATTAGATCTCCCCTTCTCAGAGTGCATTACGGAATTGCATTTGGAGAGTGGGCATTGCAAGAGGGCCTGTCTTTGTAGCCCTGGAGTGCATCCTAATGACGTGTGTACAACATCAGCCAACAGCCTTTTTTTTCCAGGCGTACATATGTGAGTATTTAAATCAAACAGTGTGCAAAATATATATATTTTTTCTATTGATCTCCATGTGCAGATGGGAAGATGTAAAGATGCATGTTGAGGTCGAAAAAACACGCAAATTCTAACCAAATAATGAAGCCATAAAATGCGTAGAGTCCTACCCTAAGTGATGCACAATTTTTCAGTTGTGTCCTACTTCTTTCCACTTTTGTTTGAGTGCACTTGCTGCAGGCTGGCAGGGTATTTGCAAGATTCATGAAGCATCTGCAGGCTGTGAGGACCATGATTCTCTGCATCAATCAAATGGTCCACTCTCAGCTGTTTATTGATTCTATTTTACTGACTCTAATAATGCTGCGCTTAAATAAACAAAAATATATAGAGTGAGAGAATCATACTGTATTAGTGTGCAATGTCAAACATTAATAAGTGAAAATAGCAATTAAAAAATGTGTGCTCTTGATCTTCATAATGGTGGGATCAAGCCTGACCGCAAATTGTTGACATTCCCCAAAAACTGATAACTGCCAATAGTAACTATTTAAATGACACAGATTCTAAACTCTGATCTCAAAATAGCATTTCAAATGCTTAAAAAAACATACAGCACAGTAAAAAGATGAACCACTAAGAACACGCAATGAATATTACATTGTACGTACACATCTAGAACTCTGTTGGTGATGATGATGAATAATTAAGTGCTGAGCTAGAATTTCTATGACAACATAAGCTGTTGTTATGGATTCCATTGGTTTCAGAAGCGGAGCTATGTGGTGTCCAGCAGTGGCCATGGCCACTGTTTCTCACTCTCCCCACGAGCTAAAGCAGACATGGGCACCGCCGTCTTATTTATCTACTCCCACTGTCAGTCACTAATCCAATACAGTGGATGCTAGATCTGTAATTGGGCTCTGTTCCACCCCCCCCCCCCCATATATTTATATATATATACACGTGTTGTATACAGCAGCACTAATCAAAACATGGTACTCTGTGAATAATTCCACCATATTGGACAATATCTCCCAACGTGACATAACAACTACCGTTGCACTTTTTTCCACTAGAACCGCACACTGAGAATTCTGGTGTTTGAAAAATGAATCAGGAAGACCTGCAACTGTATCAGACTGTCAAGCTGTAAACAATGACATTGTAATTAATGTGTGTTTTTTAACTAGCAATTGAACATTATTTGGGTTGGGGATGGTGTTCTATTTTTTTTTTATGGCAACAGTATCCATCCATCAATTCTCCATATGGCTTATCCTCCTGACAGGTAGCGGGTACACTGGAGCCTATCCCAGTCAATCGCAGGGCACAAATACAATCATTCGCGTTCACAAGCACACCTAGGGACAATTTAGGCTGTTCAATTAGCCTGCCATGCATGTTTTTGGAATGTGGGAGGAAACCAGAGAACCCGGAGAAAACCCTGGCAGGCACGGGCAGAACATGCAAACTTCACAGAGGAAGGTCAGCGCCCATATTTGAACCCAAGACCTCAGAACTGTACGAACCAGTTGGTCACTGTGCTGCGGTGGCAACAGTATACGATGCCAAAATAAAGTGCTTCAGCAAGCGAAGTACATGCTCAATCAGAGTCAGGTCTAAACTGCTTGAAACCAAGCCATCCACCATATTCGCCGATGCTATGAATTACATGCGCCGTGAAGGCCAACTTCAAAATAAGAGCGTGAATCAAGGCATTGATGTCCATGTATTGTTTCCTCCTAAAAATAGCTGCCCGCATAAGCAAGTCGATGTTTTAAAGTTTATTATTATTTTTGTAATGAACGCACATTTAAAATCTAAGCAAGTTTTGACATTTTGCTATTACAGTAGTTTACCTTTTTGGAACTGAGAACAACTCCTTGGTACTGATTAATGCAAAGGGCTATCAGTATGCAATAATAATGTTATCAACAACAATTTAACTCTCGGAAACATAAATATCAATATATCGAATCTCTTCAAGTGTACGTGTTCACTTCTCTGACATTCCTAGGACATCACAATGTCCCATCAATGGTGAGCTATTTTTAGGCATGTGTAGCACCAGGCTGCTGACCCCTGCTTTTACACAGTATTTCGCCACAACTTTATTTGCAATTTGCGAATAGGAAAATGCAGAATTGTCAAATATAATAACCCACTCACTGTGCTAAAATATTTCAAACTGACATAATATTGATATAATAACCTCTGGATGAAGATGACGTAGATGCATGTTCTCATTTACTTGCAGTACTATATGTTTAACATGCAACAATCAAAAGAAAATCGAATATTATCTGCAGCATGACTTGCATTGTGTGCATGTTTTTTTTTCAAAAAGAATCCTAAGCAGCTTTGAATGTATTTTGGAATATAGCCTCACTAGATAGCTCATTGTACTCGAATAAAGGTGTCAAATGTGCAGTCTGTGGGCCAATTCAGGTGGCGATGAAGAACATATCAACTGCAATTTTTCAATAAAATTAACTGTTAATGCTAATTTTGTCCACTCGAGGGAACACAGAAAACCACGTAAATGACATTCTGAAATATGTGCGATTCAGGATTTGATGCGTGGTATTGATGCTCCTGTGAAGGCAAAAAGATGCTAGCGCGCTTCATACGAAATGCTGTGCCACATTTGTCCTGTGAAGAATGCAGTTCTGTAAAAACGAATACGTCCTGTGGATATATTATAAGAGACTGAAAATTGCAAAATGTCAGTCAACAGTTTCAGTTCAAAAGTGGTTGTTTAGGTTGGTTTGTTTTTTTCTTGCACTTTAACAACTTATAAGGCAGGGCTTTTTCTGAATAGTTCCCACTTAACAGTTTGGATGGCACGATGGATCACCTGAGGTTGCCAAATTTTTCAAATAAATGTGGCAATTTATGGTGTGGCCCCGAGAAGTAAAAAGAGTGACATCGAACAACCCACGCATCAAACACGAAACTCTGCCTTTACGAATCAAACGAGCTGAGTTTTTTTTATTTTTTACTTCATGTCCGTGCAAGATCGAGCAATGGAAACAAATAATATTCAAAAGTACTGTGTATGATACCGTGCAGTCCCACTGAAAACATCAACTACAGGATTACCACGGAAAGTGACTTTAGTTTTGCTTTGGTGTCTTTCTTCTTCTCAAGGCAGCTTTCCCATCCGGATGCAGCACTAATGCAATTGGTTATGTTGGTGAATAATTGTGCTGTCACACAAGTGGCTGCTTCAGCACCAGCCGGGCGGGCGCCTTCACGGGCGGACTTGAGCTGAAAGATCTTTGTGTTCGGATTCTTCGGAACCGGCTCGTGCAGCTTCCATTATCATCAAATTGTCCTCGCACAACATACCGATTGTGTTAATCACTCACTCACTCACTCACTCACTCACTCACTCACTCACTCACTCACTCACTCACTCACTCACTCATTCTAACTGGGAGATTGTCGCGCGCGGTGCATGTGTGGAGGATGCACAACAATGCGCCCACGCATGCTGAAATGTTCCAGTTGAAAATCGGCAATCGCCTCGTGAAATGCATCACACGGTGTCAAGTTGGACAACAACACACACAAAACGCGTCGTCTTCGCTGTACCTGTTCGGATGCGATCGGTTGGGGGCTCCAGTTAAAGAATCGCCATTGGCCGGAATTCCTCGGGGTTTGTATCCACATGAGAGTCCACGACCACAGAGCTGCACGGCTGAGAGTGGACGAGGAGTGCACGGAGGCAGTTGCAGGGACGCGACCACTCAGCTCACGGTGATGGAGAGAGAGTGAGACAGGCGGTCCGCGGCTGAGGCTAGGGGGGGACGGGGGGGGGTGCCCCCCCCTTCGCACCCACCCCCACCACGCTGGCCTGCGCTCTTCTCCTTCTATCCTCACAGGACATCTGCTGGAGGACCAGATATATGGACATTACCACAACCTATAAATGACCAGGTTTTTTTCAATTTTCTTGTTTGACATTCATATGAACTCCCAAGATCTTTTGATATACAGTAGTGACTTTTTTGTAGCTCTGCGGTTTTAAGGATTGCTTGAATACGGCACTGTTTAAAAATATGTAAAAATAACAATAAGCACATCATGCCAAACTCACTGATTGAATTGTACTTAATTTTATCAAGAAATCTGCAGGGCACGTGCTCTATTGAAGTTTTGACGGTTCAGAAAACAGGTGAACGTGCCCCATCTAGTGAACTTACTTGAGCATCGCACCTACTGTGTCACACTATAAAACCATTGTCAACAAATTGTTTTTTTTTTTTAATCAGAAAACGAGCACTAGTATACTTTACTCTAACGAGGCAGTGACTCACTTATATACGATCACATGGTATTAAAACGGAATTCAAGGTAAAAACATTTCTTCGAAATAATATACTCTGTGTGTGCGCACGAAACTGGGCATTCGAAATAATTGTGTTCATGGAATAAGAATTAGATAGATTAAACCACCTGTTTTTTTGTTCATCTCACGGCGCTTCCATGTTATCCTGTACTGCTCTCTGCTGTGTTTGGACTAGCGGGGCACGTAGAATATATACAGTAATTGTGAAGAAAATGTTGGTCTTTTTCAACATTTTTTTTGGCACATTTTACCCTTCAGCTGTGCTGCTCGGTTTACTCTGTGTGTGTGTGTGTGTGTGTGTGTGTGTGTGTGTGTGTGTGTGTGTGTGTGTGTGTGTGTGTGTGTGTGCGTGTGTGTGTGCATGCGTGCGTGTGTGTGTGTGTGTGTGTGTGTGTGCATGTATGTGCATGTATGCGTGTGTGTGTGTGTGTGCGTGTGTGTGCATGTATGTGCATGTGTGTGTGTGCATGTATGTGCGTGTGTGTGTGCGCGCGAGACTTGGTCACATGGGGACAGTATAAACGACGTAGAGGTACAGTGCAGTGGAGGCTCAGTTTCTCTCTTGGTTTGTCAGTACGTTGGTCATGTTAGTCATTCTTCGCAGATGATAAAGAATAAATCCTTGTGAATATATAATTTTATGGTGTTTACCTGTGTTGCCACCGACCTCACGTTGATGCTAATTGTTAGCCCATGCACTGTTAACTTTCCAATTGTATGTTTGTATTCAACTAATGGACATTATGTCATTGCTAAAATACACCGAGTGCAATAAAATGCTTGAAGTCTCTTTTTTTTAAGCATATCTACAGCTTACGAACGAGATACGTTCCGAACGATCGTTCGTAAGGTGAATTCGTTCGTAAGTTGCTTCAGGAATACGCTGCTGCTGCTGATCCTCGAGCCAAATGGTGAGAAGTTTCTCCATCTTTTCTAAGATTTTCCCTCTTTTCTTGCTCATGATCGTCGATTGCATCGACACTGCACCTTTCACGTGTTCCATTTTGCGATCTTTCTGTTTATAAATGGTACCGATGGTCGAACGATTCATGTTGTATGCACGTGCAACGCTCACCATTTTCTCACCCGCATCAAGCTTCTTTATTATTGCCACTTTCATTTGAAATGAAAGTGGCAATAATAATGAGAGTGGAATAATGAGAGTGGAAGTGTAAAGAAGAGGCAACTCTTCTTTACACTTCCACTCTCACTAGAAGCCTTTCGCTTTTCACCAACCATATTGAATAATGGATGCACGAGATATTTAACAACTGGGCAGAGGAAGCCGGATTCGGGGTGGATGCTGGGCGAGCTCTCACAGCGCCTCACGTCGGTATTAGCGACGGAAAGAAGCACTACAGTACCTGTACTCGGAAAAAGGCGCGCAATACAAAATCTAACTTTTTCTTTTCTTTTTCGACATACCTGTAAAAATGTTCGTATGTGCCGTTGTTCGTAACTCGGATGTTCGTAAGTCGGGGAGCTTCTGTACTCATTATTTTTGCCAAACTGTCACATGTCGTGAATTGATTTGAGTCGCTTGCCACCATATTGCATTTGTCGTCCAACTTTAAAGTTTAGTTTCAGCAAAAACAATATAAATGTCTGTCGATTTAGTCCATCCTCTTCGTGAGGCACAACAAACGGACGAGTCATTGGCACATTCAGCTCACTGTTGAGAAATTTTGGGTTTTAATCCAGACTCTTACCTCCTTTTGAGGAATTTGTTTGTTCTCAATTTTTCCCCATGCTTATGTGTGTTTCCTCCGGGTAATGCAGCTTCCTCCCACATTCCAGGCTGACTCGAAGTGCTCTAGAAAATCTTCATGGCGGCACGGTGAGCAATTGGTTAGCACGTCTGTGTCTCACAGTGCAGAAGTGGAGGGAGGTGTGGAGAGTTTGCATGTTCTCCCCTTGCCTGCGTGAGTTTCCTCCCACATTCTGAAAATATGCACGGCAGGTGAATGGAACACCCAAAATTGTCACTAGGTGTGATTATGAGCGCAAATGTTTGTTTGTCTCTGTGTGCCCTCCGATTGGCTGGCAACTGGTTCAGGGTGTCCCCCGCCTACTGCCCACCTACTGCCCGAAGACAGCTGGGATAGGCTCCTGCACGCCCGTGTTGACACCTAATTGATCATGAAATTAATCAACACCTATTCTGATCATTGATTAATCATTTAGAGAGATTCACATAAAACTAGCTGTACAAATTGAAATTTCAGCCTCTCAACAGTAAAATATTCTCAGATATCTGTATTCCTCCGTCAAAGCAGCATTTAAAAATAAGACATTTGCAAACAACCATTTTTGTTTTGGAAAATAACAACATTTTTGCATATTTTCTGACACATTACAGATCAAACCAGCAGCTGAGTAATAGTGAATTTCCATCCATCCATCCATTTTCTAGTGATCAAATAACCTGCCAAGCGTGTTTTCGGAATGTGGGAGGAAACTGGAGTACTCGGAGAAAAGCCACAGAGGCACAGGGAGAACATCCAAACTCCACACCGGAAGGCTGGCACCGGATTTGCACCCTGCACCTCTGCACTGTGAGGCAGACGTGCTACTCAGTCCACACTGTGCCACCCTCATATTTTATTTCTGGTGAAAAAGAGCAATCGGTTTTTTTTGCCGTGGCCGGCAATCAGTCAGTACAGATGAAAGGTCCGTCAGTCCGTCACTGCCCGACTGACCACCGACGAAACGCGAATGGTACAGATGGAACACTGATGGAATAAGCATGGACGGAAGTGGGTTTTCATCCGTCACTAACTGGATCAGTTCCAAGGACCATTTCAGTCCGTAATTGACAGACTCCCCTTTCGCTGATGACTGATGGAAACATATGCCATGTATCTGCCTCAGAAGTGGATCAAACTTGTGACATTTCCTTTGCATGAATCAGTACTCAAGAATGTAACTCTCACTCTCAAAAACGCTGGCCAGTCCTCACTCTTGTGATGTTGCTTATTTGATTTTGTTTGATGGTTAAACAATACAACAAAAACAATAATCACATAATCACTTAAAAACAATCGGGAAATAAAAGATTTCACAGAAAATGCATGTTTATCCGATTATTCGATTGAGTAATCGATTCTAAAAATGTATGGTAGTAACAGCTTCCTTGTGCTGACCGATGTAACCTAAACTACAGTGGATATAACCCCCCCTGCTCCCCCCCCCCTCTCTCTCACACACACACACACACACACACACACACACACACACACACACACACACACACACATCAATTGCTATGCCTTGTAATAAATACCAAGTACTGTATGTTCTTTCAACACTGACGATCTGTTTTTAATCAGCAGAGGGCACTGTGTGCTTTCATAATCTTTCTGCAATGACATCCCATCCATCCATTTTAGGATCGGCTTCTCCTCACAAGGGTCGCGGGGCGTTGCTGGAGTCTATCCCAGCTGTCTTTGGGCAGCAGGCGGGGGACACCCTGAACCGGTTGCCAGCCAAGGGAACTGACACCTGCCATGCATGTGTTTGGAATGTGGGAGGAAACCGGAGTACACGGAGAAAACCCACGCAGGCACGGAGAGAACATGCAAACTCCACACGGGAAGGCTTGAGACGGAATCGAATCCGGTACCTCTGCACTGTGAGGTAGATGTGCTAACCATTGACATCCCATGTAAATGCATGAACACGCTTGATGGGTACAAAGATGCGTGGCATAAACATTTAATCAAGGAATGGTAAAACACAACATAATTAATGGTAGTTAATTGTGTCGGGCATCCGGAAGGTTCCAGACAGAATCGGATTCTACAAACGTAGACTCGGGAAAGTTGATCTACCAAAAATATTGCATTCCAAAAAATAAGCGCGAGGCCGACAAAGTACAAATAACGACACTGGACAACAAGCCGGAAATAATGCGAAGAAAACAAAAAGCGCTTGCACAAGACAAGAAGAAAATCACAAACAAAAATAGTTTGAAATAAAAGTACAAGAAAGACCAAACCGTGGACATACAGTACTTAAACCGCCCAGAGAACTACTTACTTGAATAACGAAGAACATAAGCAAAGGCAAGAGCCACAAAAACACACAGTTTTGCATTCTTCATTTGAAATGCCTTTACTGTAGCCACTTTTTAGTTGTTGTTTCTTTCTGGGAGTTTCTCCTTTCGGGCTCCTCTTCAGGATGTAAAATGCAGGCTCTATTTGATGGTGATGAAGATTCTCACGATTAGTTTGAATCCACTTTTCTGTCAATAACCAGATATTCGTACGCTTTGTCGACTTCAGAATTCATTTCCCTGCTCCCATCACGAGTTACATTATCAATAAAGACTTTAAGAGAAGAAATATACACACCATATCTTCATGACAATAAATCTTCATTTTTTTTTCTTGAGGAGGCAGATTAGTGGCATTTCCATTTAATGATTTCATTTTTTGTTTTGAGTTACAAGCGTGGTCCCAGAACAAATTAAGCTGGTATCTCAAGGCGCCACTGTACTACAGCACTAAAAAAAAAAAGAAGCACTGTCAATGCTACCCTCAATGAAAAGAGGCTGCACTTACAGTATGTACTGTCAGGTTCTCACCATTGACACTAAAAGTCAAACATGGAAATCAAATGAAAGTACAGTACATAAATGATGCTTGCTGTGAAATATACTGTAGATCTCCTCCTTACCCTGTTATCTGGGGAACACATTGCACGTCTTCCGAGCTCTACAAACGTCTCTAGTTAGAAAAATGAAAGACGACACAAGGCCAATAACAATATTATCACTGAGCCCCGGGATGTCTCTCTTCTACTCGCAAACTGTCACGCACAAACGAACATGGTTTCACTTTCCCTACATGAGGTCACCTGCTATTTGTCTTGGCATAGCAATGGAAGACATAATGGGGAAGGGCAACGCAAACTGATTGAAAACCTGCATTTTTTTCTTGTTTTTTTAAAATTCTCTCCATTTTAGATCACTTTTAAAGCAAGATTTTTTTTTACAACAAGACGTTTGAAAGAAGTTGGGCCTGTCGGTGTGAAAAATACATATTTGCTAAATTTAAAAAAAAGAGGGACACAAATGAAATTGCTTACCCTGACAAAAGCAGTGTTTACTAAAGACGTGCATTTCAATGCAGGCTGCTGGTGTATATGAAAAAGTACATTTCCATAATCTTTTGAAGATATATGGCTTCCCTTTCAAGCAAATGTAATCATTTGAACAATGGAGGTGAAGGAGACATTTGTCCAGAATGGAGATTTAGAATTAAATAGCTTACACAACACAGAGCATGCACGAGTGTTTTTCTGTTTGTTTGGGATTTTTGCGTGTGTGTGTGTGTGTGTGTGTGTGTGTGTGTGGACTGAAATCTTATTCATTACAGACAAACAACAAATTGCTATTTCATTCCAAATTTTCATAAGAGATCAAAATACAGTATTCCCTTTCAGTCCATCCTATCTATTCTACCTTTTTTTAAAGTCAAAGCAGCATTGCGGCATATTTGTATGAAAGATAAGTCAAGCATCAAGAACTGATAGCAAATTCAAATTATACACTGCGATCATTTGTGGCGTTAAAAAGAGAACGCGGACATAAACGGATTTTGCTGACCATGCTGTGTCCGTGGCAACTCGGGTCAGAGGACTCCACTGCAGTGTTGGCAGCCATCTTGGTTTTAGTCTCTTGCACAAAAATGTTTATTCGCTTTGGTTACATTTGAGGTCATTTCTCTGTGTGCTAGTTTTGTATCAGAAGTTGAGAGGGGTTGTTGGAACTTAATTCAAATGAACCTTTTTTTTCCAAGATGGCGCTCGGATAGGCAGCCATCGGCAAGTGCTCTTCAAGAGCCTTGCGTTTTTTGTAGTTTTTTGTTTTGTTTTTGTCTTGTTTTGTCACATGGTGTTGTTGTTACGTCGTGTGGACCTGATGTGGACTGTTTTCAGCATTTTTGGCCATGGAATTCGTGAAAGAAGAAGAATCTGTGCTTGGTGGTTGTGCCTTCTCGGCAGCACATGCGTACCAGCACAGATTTTTTGATTGGGAGGAATGTCGGCCCCATTTGACTGTCGTTGCTGGACGTCTCCGGGGCGCATGTGTCTTGCGCCTGAAGTAGGCAGCATTTTCACAGCCTCGCTTTGTTCAGCGAAAAGGTCAGTGCTGGTGGACAGTCTGCGGCTGGATGGATGCATGGATTGAGGAGCCGACGATGAGAAGAAAGGAGGGTCAGCGCAGAGCGCCGATGCGGATGTACAACCGGGAGTCGCGGCTTGGAATTGAAGCGGATTTACATGGGACAGGAGAAGAGAGCCAATCTCTCTTTTTCGTGAATGGATGCTAAAGCTTCTTGTACGTGTGATAGACGTGTGCACATTGCAGCATGACGTCTTTGATCCACTGGTGAAAAGGGCACTTTGTTTTGGTCCTCTTTCATCTATAACTGCTTCAGACAACAAAGTGTATGCAGGAAAGTGGTTAAGAGTGCACGGTTGTCTGTGTCTCATGTGTTGTTTTGTATTATTTTGTCTTTTTTTTTTTGTTAACTTTTCTTTTGATAGCGGCGCGGACACCCGCAGCGGCTCCTCTTGTTTTATGTTGAGAGGGAAGAAATTTCATCTGTGCTGTATGTTACACATACAGTACATTTGACAATAAAGCTTATCCAATCCAATTGCAAACATGACAGCAGCAAAGGAACAGCAAACAAACAAACATGACAGTAGCAAGAGCAAACAATGACCCGACACTGAGTGTTCGGGCTGGGAGTCCTTTTAAAGCCCTAATTACCTATGACCAACAGGTGTGCAGCTGCCGGGGGAGCCCTTCAGTGCCACCTGTTGCTCCCTAAACCGAATCATGACACAAGAATTACAACAATCAATTTCTTGTGAGGAAAAAAAAAGGAACACACTTTTATCACCACAGCACCCTCTGCTGGGTTTGTCATGATTAGGAAATTAATCACGCTACATGACCGCTTGTGGCTTTTTTTCCCCAGTTTCAGTTCATTTGATGCTGCACACTGCAATTGCAATGCATTCCGAATGCTCTTGAGACAGCGCTGAAATGGTGCAATATATGTCACCGTGTTCACTTTTCCCAACCAAATGCAAAAGCGACACGTGACATGCTGGAAAATATCTTGCATGTCAAGCTGACACACATACAGTACGTTCGCCTGCAAAGATAATCTCCTTTCGGCCTTACAACCTCTGATTCGTGAGGAGCAGTGATGTTGTACGTGCTAGTTACTTACTTAGGTCAGTCACGACAAACCAGACTGTAAAATATGGGCTGAAGCGTGAATGACAACTGTTTTTTTTGCAATGGGCTGTCAGCATGGTGCCCTTGAGCAAACTTGTTCAAGAATACAGCATTTACTAACAAATAGCAAGTTTTAAGCAGCAAATAAACAGAAACATAAAATGAAAAAAAAATGCAATCTGACATTTGTACTTGACCAATTCTCATTATTTACTGTTGCCCTGGACTGAAGCAAGTCAAACATTTCGACGAATCACAACTTTGCAACATTATGGTCAAGATTCCCTCACGACAAAACCAACACGTTTTAAGCCTGTTATTTACAAGCACCATATGTGGCTTCAGGATAAAGATCAATACATTATCAGATCGCTTTCATTCAGAATAATCTATCTTGGGCAGTGGATCCATCCATCCATTGTCTAATCCGCTCATACTGACGAGGGTCACGGGCATGCTGCAGCCTATCCCAGTGGTCTTCACCCTCAACTGGTTCCCAGCACTCATAGACCATTCGCGTTCATGATCACACCTAGGGACAATTTCGAGTGTCCAATTAACCTACCCTGCATGTTTTGGAATGTGGGAGGAAACCGGAGTACCCGGAGAAAACCCACGCGGTCACGGCGAGAACATGCAAACTCCCCTCAGGGAGGTTGGGACTGGATTTGAACCCATGACCTCCACACTGTGAGGTGGACGTGTGGGCGGGACTTGTGCCCGAATTGTTGACTTTTATTTATGCAGTTAAAAAAAAAATCATTGAGATGGACAGTACAATCTCTTTTGCGAGAACAACATGGCCAAATAGCAGTCAGAGTTATCACATACCTGTCATGCTTCTGCAAAACAAGCAAAACAATGACAGGTATCTACAAGAACACCTGCGCTATATTTGAGATTTATCAGAGTCACTTCAAATGGTGGCAGTTGTGGGTTCACTCACATCGACCACGAGTCAAAATATGAGTGGTTAATACTGAACATAGCCACATCCCCCATACCTATAAGAGGAAGTGCAAAACTGTGCTAACACCTTCTTTCAGTTGTTTATTTATATTCCCACACTCTTTTTTTTTTTTTTTTTTTTTACAATTTACAAGTCGCCTTGACGGTGAAAACGTTTTCCAATTACGGTATTTATCCCGGTCACATCTTCTGAAAAACCTGCCATTAGAATAAAAAGGGATTTTAAATCCACTGCAGGTTTGTTCTAAATATGCTCTAAATATGTATTTGTATTTGGGAAGATTTCATGTCAGATTGTGCTGTTGTTGAAGCGTTCACAAAGAAGACTCCTTCCAGGGCAGATGAGATCATGGCAGATGTGAGACAAGGCTCCCCTGCAGGCTCCATCCTCAAAGGGGCTCAATGATAGTGTGTGACCCAAAGGTGCAGACACAAGCGGCGATGGGAACGTCATGGCGGCCTGACGTCTCGTGTTGTGGTGGGAAACTGCCTGCAGGCAGCAACTCAATCTGATTAGTATAGTGGAAGGTGTGGAAGAAGCTGGCATTCATTTCAGGGAGGTGCAAAACAAGGACCATAAAAATGAACGGAAATGGGTTGTAATAAAAATGCGTCAATTTGTCTGCGAAATGCCTTTGCTGTTCTCCGAGTGGGCAACCATATGTTCACAAACCAGTATCACGGTTCACCTCTTGAAATGTCTTGACTTCATTTGAGGGCATTTCTCTCTCAAAATGTGTGCGATTTTGCTCCACACACTGCTCTGCAACTAAAGTGGTGTGTGTAACAAGTGCATGGTTAAATTATACTCGACATATTTTTTTTTTCTTACGTTGTTTTTTTGCGTCCACAACAAGTTCTTTGATTAATCACATGTCCCCCTGAAATAGCTGCTCATCTTTGAGGAGTCATTCAAAACTACACTCCCAGCGTTTTGGCTTTCTTCGCTTGTGGCTAAAACTGTGGCGAGTTGCAGAGTAAATGATTATGATTTGTAATTGTCATCATACTATGTGTCGTCAAGCTTAACACTCCAACGCTGCCATTAGTAAAATATCAATTGAAATGCGAATCTGTCCAAAATTTTCAATAGAGTCTATTTGTTAAACAGAACACAAGCAATTTGCTGACGGAATGTTATGTTCTTAAGTGAAGGGCTAACATCTGCTCAAAATTTTTAACATGAGTCAAAAATGTCAACCACATATTTCACTGTTGTAAAAGCATGTTAATTTATTTAAAAAAAAGGTGTGAGAATTTAAATCAGTTTTAACAGCATAACACCTACTTTCAACAATGTTTGGTAAAATGGAAGATCTCAACTTTGGTGGCAGAGGGACAGGAGGGGGATCGAGAGGGAGGTAAAAATGGGGACGTTTCATATCGACTCATAGTATTTGGTGGATTTGATTTTACTTTTCTGAACAGAAAAGTAGGGGAACGGGGAACTCAAAGGGAGCCTTGTAATACAATTCTCCATCTAAAAACAACATGAAAGGCTTTGTCTGAGTCTCGAGTATCAACATACCTTCAAAAAGCGTCTGATCTTGAAAGGGCAAAGTAGTCATGCGATCTCCCCTGAAGCACAATGCAGTTCTTGTGCATTTGAGCACATTTACAGGGCAACAAATCATTTAATAATTTGATGGTTGCTTTTAGTCCCTCGTAGATCAAAGACGTCTGCAATCAAACCTGAAATGTGCAATTAAAGCCATTCACTCCCAGGGACTCATTTTTGTCTTTTAAGAATCCAGACTTTCAATCCGAGGTAGCCGATGTACTTTAGTATCTTTTACATTTATTCACGTGGGAGGGTAAAGGAGGGCCGGACATTGAATGAATGACGTGACACGATTCAGTCACCTTACAATAAACAGTAAAATGAAAAAAAAAAACACTTAAATGACTGAGATACATACGCAAATTACATTTTGCCTCGTTGTCCTGTTTTTGATTAACTAATGATAGAAGCATCATTAGTTATTCTTTTGATCATATGCACCCATTCGGTAACATGCATCCACAATGGAAGCTAACTCGCATGGCAAATGAACAACAGTGCAGATTAGGGCCTGTGATATATTAAACCTCTCGAGATGACGCTGTACTGAGTGGAGCAAAAGTCTGACTCACCGAGAGCTGGAATAAATTCCTGTTCAGATTTTGTCCTGTTGACATTTGATCTATCGAGTCATCCTTAAATGCCTATTGCTGTCTGATCAATGTATTTTATCTTGGGGCTTGGGGGAAAATGCAGATCTTTCAGTATGTGATGTCGCTGAAAAGGGGAGATCAACTCCCTTTGACTCCTGTTTCCTCGATAATTGCCTGTTGTCTCAATACTTTGTGTGTGTAAATTAACAGCAGCAAATGCCAGACGAGAACACATTTTGCTAAGAAAAAAACCCCCCATCTAAAATCGAGGGAGTGTATTACACACCAATACATGGCAAATTACAAAAATTCGTCACATGATATGGATGTTCGCTGGTGACTTGTGGTTGTGAAAAAGGTTCACTTTCATTCGTGTATGATGTATAATGTCTAATGTTACAAATTTATACATTAACAAAGTGTTCGCTGCTCATCAAAAATCGCAGTGGCCCACGAATGGATTTGTCCCCAAATGGGTGAGGGCGAGGAACAAACAAACAGCCACAAATCAAAACAAATACGAAGTATTTTGTTTGGAAGTAAGCTCCCCGGATGATGAGTATTTTCCGAGTATTTTTCAAAGCAAGTCTTTGCCACGTTGCCATTTTGCAAAACTCTCACCACACAACGATGCATATCTGGGCCATTGTTTTATTTATTTATTTTTTGCTTTATGATCACGCGGCAAGGACTTTGTGTGTCATACCAGGAAGTGGCAACAGCTCCAATCAGGCCATGAGTGTGGACAGCCAAAAACCTTTGCAAGGTCAGAGAACGTCTCTTTACACCCACAAAAAAACCCCAACAACAAACAAACAAAAAAACCCCCCCCAAGAAATCTGAAATGACCAAATTACAGAGCGGATAACGCTTCATTTTTTGAGCGTGAATACCAACAAATCAGGAGAGTGCATCATCCATGAATAGAAAGAAAATTAGATTTTAAATGATGACCCCGGCGCTCAGTCTAATATACTACCTGTGTGTTATTCCCGAAAAATTAAGGTACCGGTAATAAAAATTCGGGAAACAACATATTGAGCTTCATGATTTGGGAACCTCAGAGCACAAAGACAAAATATCCTCAGGGTTTTGTTTGCTCGCACATGCCTACACACATTCCTGGAATGTAGCGAATGGTGCACAGGCGACAAGCGTGGCCTTGTATTCGTGGCTCTCTCCCCAGCCCACCCTGTAGATTAGCCCCTTATCTGTTAAATGAGACAGTGCAGACGCATTTTGCTGCCAGGCCTTTGGCGTGGAGGCCACGCACTCTCTGCTCTGAGAAGTGGGCCGTGTCACAAAGTCTCCCTGAGCCAAAGTTAAGGTGAGGAGACGACCTTGGAGCAGCTCGTGGGTGGATGTACTGAGCTATACAATGGGCAGCTTCGGATACCAGTGTTTGGCCTCCTTCAGTGTTGAGAATTTTTTTTTCTCTTGGGCAGCACTTGTCATAGGTATGACTGCGACAAGGAATTTGAAGTGATACTGGCCGTCTGGTTTCAATTCAAACCTTCCAACATGCAGTAGCACCTGAATGTATGCGCGGCTTGGGCATCGATAGCCCTTGAATCTCACTCTGTCCTATTCCTCTCTTCTACACAATGCGAAGAGTTTGGCAACAAAATACTTCCTTGATGTCTGACTCATGGTTTTATCTGGCCGGAAATGAGAGGCAGAGGTGCCTGCAACCTGAAATCAGTCAGACGTCACTGCTTTATTCTTTTGCACTTTATTACAGTTCACAGACATTTAGTGAGAGGGAACAAACCCAACGTGATTCTTAAAGTGTTGTTCCTCACAGACATCCTGTCTGGTTAATAATACAGGGCAAGGTGTTTATTAACTTCAGGAGACGTCAGCAGTAACTACCGCTCGGCAAAGGACATACTTGCATTTTCACTACTTTCAGTGTGTTGAGTTGAAGAACCAACATGGATGGTGCAATGGGAAACAAATGCCAATTTGTGTGCTGCAAAGTGAAATTGAGTTCAGGTCTGTGATACCATGGTTACATTGTTGTGGGTTTGATGCGTTGTGGATTTTTTGTTTTTGTTTTTAATCGTGTTGATATCACAGATTATTCGCCAATTCACTTGATTTTACTCACTTTTATTGTTTTTTCACACTGACTGTCAGAGATGGGCATTCCGTCCCTGGGACGGAATGGACGCTCATTTTTGGGACGGAGGATGATGATCGAGGCATATTTTTAAAAAGCACGGAATAAGCAAGGACGGAAGTGGGTTTTCGTCCGTCTCTTGGTTTCATTGATGGCCAATCTTTTCTGCAACAGCCAATCACAACATGACTGAAAATAAGGTTCGGTAGGCAGGCGTATACGCGATGAATACATCAACGTTTGCATGCCAGAGTCGTGTACATTTTTTTGTATGTGTGTTTTGTATTTTATGGACAGCATGTTTCTCTCGTGAAGTGACATAAACTTTGCGAAGAGGAAAACTCCCTAAGATCCCTAATAGTTGGGCGATCATTCTAATATTTTCGGAGGTTAATGTGAGCATTAGTTTTGGTGACCATCGATCTCAGTTTTGGCACATTAGGCGACGTTCAGAATCCTACATTACGAGTTTGGAAATCTAAGTCTAATCTTTTCTTTTCAATTCTGTAAATGTTGAACCGGGTGGAAGCAATATGTCAGCCCATCCGCCATATTATATGTGGCTTTGATATGAGATGCACATTTTCAGCATGACGTCTCTGATCCACTGGTGATCGGACACTTTGTCCTCTTGCATTTAAACTGCTTCAAACAAGGCGCATGCAGGAATAGTGGTTCCGATCGCACGACTCGTATTTTGTTATTTTATGTTAACTGTTCCATAAAGCGCTTTGTTACTGCTGCAGCTGTTGCGAAAGCGCTATATAAATAAAGACGTACTGTAGTGTATTGGGTTGTATTGTATCGTATAAATAATATGGTAAAACTGAGCTAGGATAACATCATTCAATCAAAAGCAATCATTCCATATTAATCCAGTGAGTTTTTGCTTGATGAGACATCTCCAAGGAGCAAGCATATTTACAATTTGCTTCACTTTACCACATCCAGTCCGGGTCTGCGGCATTTACTCAAGAAGAAGAAGAAGTCTTTGTATCTGTTATGTAAATGTTGTCTTTGAAAATACTTGCCTGCGGTTGTCGCAAAAGGCACCATTCAAGATGGGATTGGCAGTGCTATGTATGGAGCAAAGTAAATGCTATCTCGTCTCTAGGGTATTAATTGCCGCTCTCCCACGGCGTCATGCAAGGATGCTTTGTTTTTTTCGGGGAGGGGAGCGCGGACTGGGACGGAAGCGCTTTCAATGGACGAGGATGGACTGGGATGGAGGACGATTATTATTTGAACAAGGATGGAGGCACGATGACGGAAGGATCCCCAGGTCGCGGACAGAGGACGCACTGACAAAATAGGCTTAAGTGCCCATTTCTGCTGACTGTTCCTCTGGACTTGCGTCGCAATTAGCATGTATAGCTGAAATATTCACAGAGTGCCCTCACTTATTCTGTTGTATGAATGGCAAGAGGTGGGTGCACAGCTTCGGTGTACCTTCTGACATCCACTTGGAGATATTTATTTGTTACACATATGTCACCGTCAAAGATAGAAAAACAAAACAATAATAATAATTTCAATCGCAATACAATAACAATTATAGGAATTCATTTCCAATGCGCTGAACATAATTTCACCTTGAACCTAATCATACAAGACATCATGGATTTTTCTAAGAGCCAACACATATCGAACTGAAAACGGTGATCGCAAAACAAAGATACAAACCGAACCTTGGATATTACGATAAGAAAAACCTTTATTATCTTAATATCCAAGGTTCGGTTTGTTGTGAACCATTACGCCCTCAGTAAGACACAGCTGCTTATACACTTTCAATCGTTTTATTGAACAAAAGGGAGCAAAATACAGTCAACACAAGCGCATTCTTATTCAGGGGATAACTCTACATCGTAATTTGCTGACATTCAACACTGTCACTCAACAGACTCAGCCCGCCATTTCAACACACACACACTCACACACATGTATGTATGTATGTACAGTATGTGTGTGTTAGTGGTCTGTAAAGTAAGCCCTGTACATAAAACATAAACAAGTACATAAAAATAATGTACAAAATAAATTTTCCCTATAATTTCATGTAAACCAGGGGTGTCCAAAGTCGGTCCTCAAGGGCCGCTGTCCTGCCTGTTTTCCAGCTCTCCAAGGAGCAAGCCAACTGATTCAAATCATCAGGATCGTTCGAATGCTGCTTCAGAGCTGGCTGATGAGCTGATCATCTGAATCAGGAGAGAGCTGGAAAACAGGCAGGAAAGTGGCCCTCCAGGCCCGGAGCTGGACATGCCTGATGTAAACAAACTGAGTGAGTGACCAAACCTGATGCTTTGTTCACATGTCACTTCTTTGTATTGCAACCACCCATGCTGCTCTGATGCGCTGTTGCCTTTCCTCATGAGCCAGAGCTTCGGAGACACTTTGTTTCTTTCTCTCCGCTGCGGGTTAGCCTGTGAACACTGATGATTTCTAAACTTGCTGATGTCCTCTTAATGTTTCTGAAAGTCATTAGACTTGTTGTTCCGAATAGCAACCTGATTGCCCTCGTCACAGCGGCTATTAGGGCTCTTTCCTCAGGCTACCACTTAGCATGAGGTCTGCTTATGAGCAACACGTTTAACTTGTAATAGTTTGATCTGCCTCTGGTCAATGATACATAACATCGTAATGACCAATCCCATATAATTACCTTTGAGGTCTCTGACTTTAATTAAGTCACATAACAGACAACTTGCAAGTATTGGAAGTGACTATGATTGTTTACAAGATGAAACAAGATTGTCAAAATGGCTCAACCGGCTCATTCGTTTTTTTACGTTCAAGTGAAAATGAGTGTCTTTTAAGTATCACACACCAGAGTGTGTTGTTAACAATCAAAGTATGTTGTTAAAAACCTGCCAAATTTTAATGATTATAAAAAAATAATAATAAATCCCCACAAAATGAGGACTCTAAATCATGCAAAATCAGATGTCGGTGTGAAACCATGCTCAGCTGGTAAACTGATGTGACCTTGTCTAGCATCTTTCTTACGCCTACACACCCCTACATGTTTGAGCCACGAAAATGTTTCCTTAAAGCCTCTGTTTGCTGGAATAAATCCCCCTGGGTTGTCGCAGTGCCTTTTCATGCCGTAACGACGACGTATTCTACAGCAGTCACGCCAGCGCCAAGTCCGTTTGTAATTCTGACACTGTTCACCTTTTTTGCATGTAAATACTAGAGGGCTGCATCTCTCTGATAAAAGACGATTCAATGCATTCTGTATATATCTTGATACATGATACACACATCTTAATTCAAGAGGGGTCATCATGCAATGACTTGTCTTTTTTTTTTTTTTTAATATGAATGAACTAGACCAATACTGCAAACGTGAGTGTTACCTTCCAAGAGACATGCATACTGTGTACACATATAAAGTGATTTGGTTCACTGCATTGACATCTTTCCATTCTGAACCGATTTTCACATTCAAATCAGTTTTAGGTCCGCCCCTTATAATTACCCTCAGATTAAAACTGAAGGGCTGCAGGTTTACTCACACATCTCTGAATTAGCTTTCTAGGGTCTTTAACATGAATAGGATGCAAGCTTCTCTCTAATAACTTTTGTCTGAGTAAACATGCTCAGGTGATGTTGCCTCTCGGAATATGTTATTTGTGCTGAGTTGCTGGAACGGATGACCCGGGGCAAGCGCAAACATGAGCGCCACAGCATAAAAGGTCTTCCTGCCCTTTTATCAGCTCACCATAACAAGGGAGTGAAAGCAAACAGACAGCGCACAGAAACAAATCTTCCAACAGTCGAATGAGAGGCTTCTCCATCACATTTCACCGCTCTTCTGAGTGGAGTGACAGCTGTCGACCACCGAGGCACCTTTAGTGCATTGAGCATCTTCTTCAAAAGAATTGCTACGGAACAAATTAACTGCAGCATGACAAGATGAAGAGGTTGTTTTCATTTCGTTGTTAAGTAAAACTAAAAAGAGTTGTCTGAAGTCATACACTGTTGCGAGGGAGAAATTTGCTCTAGTGAGGGTCTCACCACTCTTGCCGCCCCCTCCAGCAGTGCAACGGACCGCTCGGAATAACCTTTCTAATAAGTCACTCGGAAGAAAATGTGGGGAGTCAGCTGATTCCTAATCTGCTCTCTTTCTGCACTCGGTGCTGCTCATACATCAAGAGTCAAATTGTGCAACGGCCTGAAAGCTCATCTGCGGTGGAGCAATCATGCTCCAGCGGGCCTGCAGGTGTTTTTGTGCATGAGTGTTTTGCCTAATGAGACCGAGCTGATACATTCATGAGGGAAAACAGCCTGCATGTATTACAGTGAAAATTAGGATCCGCATCTATTTCAAAAAATCTTTTGAAATAGATGCGGATAATTAAAAATCAATTCTCTACGGTCTATATGTGGACACGAGATGCTGTTTCTCCACTTCATGCCATCTCCTCGCCGGGGTGAATTTAAGAGTCAGAGGGATTCGGATGATTGGCAGGTTTCTGAACTACAATAGACGAGCTCTGTTTCTCCATCTTCAAATCCTAATCATTTTTGCCAAGGATTTTTATTACTCAACCAAAGCCTTATCTTTGCAGCATGATTATGCTGTCAGATCAACGGCACTGAATCTTCTTCCGTGGAAAGGGCAACATCTAATCATTTGTTTGCGAACAAGCGCATAATGAGAACGACCATTTGCACTGTATTTGTCGCCCTAATGACATTGGTGGTTTCATTTTAAGGTTTTAATGCGGTGCTTTGCTTCTTCTTCAATGCTGGCTGTCAGTCTTTTTAACTGCTTTTTGCCGAGCATCGTTCCCGATGGAGCTGGTGTCCGTCCCATTTCAACCCATTACAATGCAGGATATTACAAGCAGTCATGCGTAAGCTCACAGAGCTGCCAACAAGAAAACATCTCCTTCTTTGGGCGTTTTTCTTCTCACTTAAAAGGAAAAAATTACAAGTCATCGGTGTGGAGAAAATTTCACACAAGGAATGCTTTGCAACACATGATGGTGGAAAGCAGAGCGTGATGTGAAGCACGACAAATCAAGTCTTTTTAATCAAGGTCGTATGGAACAGGAAAACATGTGATGACGTTTGCTGTTGCTGTGCTGCGTTGTACACTTGTTCCTGGAGATAAGAGTGACACAACTATCGAAATTTTTTAAGATAAGAGCAATTGGGTTGTTGTTTTTTTTTTTGTTATTGTTTTTTGCTTTGACTTGTGTGTGCAAACTACAGATAATACAAGCACTGTACATATGGCGGCAAGTGACTCAACACACTTCTCAACAAAGTTGACAGATATATTTAGTCAATATTCTTCAAAAAAGAGGCTTCAGACTGTTTATTGCAACTCTCAACTGATGGTTACCGTCACGCAACCACATAGGCACCCAGGCTAACAATTGGTATGCATGTAGCGGTATTGTTACTCTTCAAGCAATAGATAGGGATACACCAACAGTAACAGATACTATAATACGCACAGGCATGTATTCTTTAACCTCCGCGAAGAACGACAACTACTGGTGGACTGAGAAGCCGTGAAAGAAACTGAGTCTACAGTACAGTACAGTATATACGCGGTGGCATGGCTGAGTGGTAGATTGGTCATCTCCCAACTCAGGAGTTGTGAATTTGTTCCCTGGCTCTTGTGATCATGTCGAAGTGCCCTTCAGCATGGTACTGAACCCCATTTTACGACAGATATTGGGTCATCAGTCGGTGAATGAGGAGTCAGTGTGAAGCGCTTTGAGTGCCTTGTAGGTGGAAAAGTGCTGCACAGGTGAAAACCAATTTACAGTACAGCCGTATGATATGTCTGCCTTAAACAGCCCCCTCATGGCAAATTTAAATTTATTGCATGAGGCTGTTAAATATAACGTTCTTTTCAAATTATGAGACCCTTCAGTGGACTCTACCATTTGTTACTCAATAATTCTGTTATTGTGAAACATATCTCAGAAGGAGTTGTTGGAATGCTCATTAACTTGCAAGGTCGATGTTAGCATTTGATATTAAGCTAATATTATAAACAAAGATGAGGAATAATAAGCACACTTAATAAGAAGAAATAAAACATGTTTGGAAGGAGAGATGGCTCAACCCCCCCCCCCCCCCCCCACCCCCCACCCTCCCAAAAAAATTCGGAAATAGCAAACTCTGGGCCACCGGAAAAGAAAAAGAAAATAAACAGCAAAAATATATTTTATGAAGAGAAATACATTATGTTTTGAATGAGAGCAACGATTTACTGATATTTCAAATTGCTTTTGCTTTTACATTATTTCTTGAGAAATCTCATTTCTACTGCAATGTATGATTGTGGAATCTCAGAATACCTTTTCTCCCTTCTTGTTTTGCACAAGTAGGACAAAAAAAAAAATCAGACATGCCTCTTTAAACAAACATAACCTTTAGACCACAAATGGTTCTTGACTGTACAGAATGTTCCTGACAGCAATGAACCTGGAAGACACAATACAAGATTTCACGTCCCATTTTACAGCCGTTACCTTGAAAGTGTACAGCCTATGTCCAACAAGCCAGAAATGTGGTTGAAAGCTGTTTTGTGAGTGACATTTATCAACATTATTATTGATACGCATATCTATGTGTGCCGAGAGAGAGAGAGAGAGAGAGAGAGAGAGAGAGAGAGAGAGAGAGAACAGAACAGTCTCTCCAGAAAAAGTATTTTGTTTGAATTAAAGCAATCTCAGTAAGTTGAAATGTGTCAGAGGTTACAAGATAAGATCAGGTATTTTGCATGAGCATTTCTGCTTAGCTGAATTTCGGTTGTTTTACTGCATAACATCTCATATCATTTTATTCAGCGCATATCTTCTGTTGGACAAAAACAGACTGTTTCTCCAAAAACCTTTTCACATGTGGCTGTGAAACAAAGTAAACTTGACCTCTACATCACCTGAAGCAAATGAACAACAACGACAACAACAACAAAAAAACATCTTTTAGAGCACAAACGTTCAGAGTCAAATAAAATTATATAAGTGAGACAATAACTTGAGATTCTGTCGGAGGACATCTCCCTAAAATGTGTCAGATGTTCTTTTTTACCACAAAGGCTTTTGATTGTTGAATGAGAGTTGAATTGGCAACTTGCAAGGAGCATTGTATTGTGTTTCAGACAAAATAATTCCGTTTTTTTTAAAGTGGCCACTGCAGCAGTTATTCAAAATTCCAGTATTACACATGGTTGGAATTTTCAAGCGGCCCAAAGACTGGGTCGAGGATGGGCTCAGATTGGTTGCTGGAGGGATGCCAGCTCTCATCTAGAGCAGGGGTGTCAGACTTATTTTTGTCGCGGGCCACTTTGGAATTACGTCTTCCCTCGGAGGGCCGTTACGACAGCGAAACTGAATAAAAGTTTTAGCATCACATCGTATTATTACTACACAACAAAACAAAACGATGGCTCACTGGTTTTGAAATCAGTCAAGTATTTGTACACTTATTGTTCAAGTGAGTATAAACCGGGTCACAAAGTTATTGCAAAATGTCGCAGTTATTTATTACATATGACAATTTGAGATTTTGGTACAGTTTTAAGCAAGGGTCAAGGAAGATTTGCTTTCGCGGGCCACATTAAATGATGTGGCAGGCCAGATCTGGCATCCGGGCCTTGACTTTGACACTTGTGATCTAGAGTATCACTGAGGTGCCTTCGGGCATGGCACAGCTCCTCACGCTATATTAGAAATCAATGTAATCAATTTAATTTAATTTTATGTTATTGCTTTTCTAATTGCCTTTGACGTTGCACTTCAAATTGAACAGAACGTGCATGTTAGCATATTGGTCTAGACCTCAGTGGACTGCAATCATGCATGTCATTACGTGAGACATCAACAAATTGTTGAGACCAGCTCAAGTGGTGCGTCAGGACACAAGAATGGGTCGCAGACCAGTAGTAAAAATGACAGGGGGTCACCAGTTTCCATTTGTTTGACTTTTCAAGGTTATAGATAGCGTTCATTTTTACACAGTAGAAAACAAGTTTGGTTCACATTGAAGTGTTTTACATTTTTGGCCGATACACTGGGGTACATATAAGTGGAGCATTGATGCGCATGAAGAAAGGAAATTGAATATTGTACTCCAGTTCAAGTCTGTCACCGCGCTTTTACACATTAAGAATAGGTCAGGTCAGCCTCAATTTAAAGTCCAGTCAACTGCCACAACAATTGCTTCCGGGGGCCAACTTCAAAATAGCGATGTAAGGCACTGCTTTCCATGTACAGTACTACTTGTTTTGCTTTTATTTTGAAGTTTCCCCTCGCATTGTAGCCTGCTTCTAAACACCCGCTGTGGCAGCTGTCATGACGAGGTTGGCTCCCCGCTAGCGGCTACATTTGCAGTGAGATGGTGACTGGCGTGGCCAGCGAGACAGTTATCTCTAATGGTCCATGGTACAAAACAAGATTGGACACTGAATGGCAGCCCAAGAGAATTGTGCTTGGTAAGGTAGCTGATCACCCACGCTGGCACCGGGATAACATGCACACTCCACACAGGAAGGCCCAGAATCGAACTCATGACCTCTGCACTGTGAGGTAGCACGGGGCCTTTTTTTAATTATTATTATTATTCATCCATTCATTTTCCGATCCACTTTCTCCTCACAAGGCTCGCGGGGGATGCCGGAGCCTATCTCAGCTGTCTTCGGGCAGTAAGCGGGGGACACCCTGAACCGGTTGCCAGCCAATTGCAGGGCACACAGAGACGAACAACCATCCGTGTTCACACTCAGACCTCGGGACAATTTGGAGTGTTCAATCAGGCTGCCATGCATGTTTTTGGAATGTGGCAGGAAACCGGAGTACCCAGAGAAAACCCACGCAGGCCCGGGGAGAACATGCAAACTCCACACAGGAAGGCCGGAGCCGGGATCGACCCACAATTTCTGCACTGTGAGGTCGACGTGCGAACCACTGGACTACCAGGCTACCCTATAATAATAATTATTTATAATATAATTAAAAATTTGTTTTTTTTAATATGACGTGGGCTATTACCGGTACATTACTTTACTCCATTATTCTGGGTCCTCTCAGGAGCAGGGGCGGTTCTGGATCAATTTCACTGAGGGGGCCGGGCTGGGGCCAGGGGTTTTGATGGGGGGGCACATTCAACCCAGGGCTAAAAAGACAGATTATAAATCAAATAAGTCAAATAAGAATTTGACTTTTTATTTCTTCAGACTTTGAAATTGTAGTCATAACATTACAGTGATGAGAAAAAAAACAGTATTAGGAGGGCTAAAATGTCTGCAAGCGTAACAATACGTCTGTTGAGAATATTCAAGCCAGGGGATGATATGGTACCAGCCTGCCGGGGACAAAAATTGCAAATACACTGAAGCTAGATGTTTTACATGCATATAATTATCCAAATTTTAAAAGGCAATGTCTTATATATTGATCCCGTTAAATAAAAATAAAAATAAAAAGGGAGACCAAAAAAGTTACACACACACACACACACACACGCACACACAAACACGCGCGCACACACACACACACTCGCACGCACGCGCGCACACACACACACACGCGCGCGCGCACACACGCAAATAGCACTCGTGTCGTGGTAATTTCCTTCTCTGCGGACTGCTTCTCATTTTCCCGCTCATTTTTAAATGGCGCAGCGCACTAAAGGGTCCGACTAGAATGTTAAATCATGCACTTTGGTTCCACCTTTCGCGTCGGCGACTCGGCACGACTGCGTAATCTACGCTCGGAGGGGGGGCCACGGGGTGGGCAGCATCGGTGCTACAGGGGCACTGGCCCCCGTTGGCCCCCCCTCAGAACCGCCACTGCTCAGTAGTTCGCCAACCTGTATAAACTACCAAAACAAATCCGTATAAAGAGCAAAAAATCCTTATAACATACCAAAGCATTTTATATGTCAAAATAACGGCAACCCCCCCCCCCCCCACGAAATTTTCAATGATATTTATTGTAGATCTCCATAATACAATGTCTGGTTAATGTCTAATCATCATTCTACTTAGTGGCATTGCTGTGTTCAGAGTTGTATTCCTGCGTTACTTTTTTCACCAACTCCAAATGCTGACCCATCGGCTCAAAGTTACAGCATCCATTCATATTTACTTTGGAAATGAAAGCATTCGAGTAGACTAGCACCATTCTGGGCAAAAGCAAACTGAACTACCTGTTAGGGGGGGAAAAACGGAAATTGTCAGAATCCGTATGATTTGTGCGATACGGCCATATAGTAAGATTCACCACAAAATCCGTATGAACTATGGCTAAACCGTATGAGTTGACAGGTATGAATTTGGATCATGTAAACTCGTCTTGCAGGTCGTCATTGTCTGTGCCTACTGGTGCGTTAGTTTGGGAAAACAATTAAAGTGTGAAATCAAGTTTCACTTGAACGTCCAGCAAGTTTACCTCCAGAGAGGGAGAAGCCACTCCCGCCTGGCTGCTCAATGGCCTCCTCAACCTGCCTGATACCCTGTAGGAGGACTGACGGACCGAGGGAGGCAGGCAGGCAGGCAGGCTGCCAGGGAGGAGTTGCCAGCAACCTCATCACGATACAGAGCGGTGAGCCGTTTATTAGTGAACCAAAGCGCGCGCCCATCAGCTGCTTCGCCGAGCCCTCACGTCATTCTGACCGCATCCAGTCTATTCGTTTCCGAGGGGAAAGCGCACTTTTGATGGCAGTTTGGAAGCCTTGGCTGCGCTTCGTGCAGGCTCGATCGGGGAGGAGACAGTACAGCGCGAGGTGGCTAACGTTAGCTCGCTAACAAGGTCAGGATACATTCTGCTTGTGCCACTCTTTTTCTTGTCACGTCTTGGGGAAATGCACATATATCGTCATGTTGAGTGCCGCTCGCTATCCTAGTTAACAGAGCGCCTTCTCCTTCAGCGGGAAGGATAAACGTAACATTTACCACCCTCTTGATTCTTTCAGCGATAGCCTACTAGTTGGCAACACTCGCGAGACAACGACCGCTCAGTTCGCTCCGCTCGACTTTGGTGACGCTCCCTCGGCCCTCGTTCCGACTTTGCCCACGGACACGTATGTGTGTGGCAAAGGGGCTCATTAGGCCGTCGCCTTGATGCGTTTGTGGGCCGATATGAGAGTCGACTTCCCGCAGCAGCGGCTCCCGACTCTGCTCCCATCTCATCCCCTTAGAATAAAAACAGGTGCACGTCTGCTAGCATCGGCCAGCTGCGGAACATACAGCAAAAGCGCTGCAGGACCGTGCTCGCATTTTCCCAATTTGTGCTCGTTAATAACGCTCGCTCGAATAATCACGCACACGCGGCGTTTCTAGAACAGCACCGGTAAATCGAATTTAGATGTTATTGCTTGTTTTATTATTTGAATGAGATCGTACTCGGACCGAGGGCAAACGACACGGGCCTAGTATGAACACACTGTTTGGGCAGCATGCGATAAGAAAATAAAAAGACAGAACTGATCTTACAGAATTACAAAAATAAAAAAAATCAGTGAGTATATAAAGCAGAAGTGAACCATAAAATATGTGTTTACGGTCACTTCCCAAAAGGGCGTTTGATAACAACCACTGGTCCTCCGTGAATGTTATTAAATCTTTAGGGCTTATTTTGGCATTTTGTCTGTCCTGATTGTGTATAGGTTTGCTTGATTCTCATATATCAATAATATCTCCCCACGTTCCTCATTTTGAGTCGACAGTTCGCTAGCTGCAGTTTGGGGCTTTAAATGCTAACAAGATGGATCATAATCACAGCTACTTTTCAGATTATAGTTAAAAGGATTTGCCAGGCCTGCAGATAACCATGGTTCTTTTTACAAAATAGTGTATTCTTACCATCAAGCACTGATGGTTTCATTACATGCACCTTTTTTGCGCCACATGCAGTATTACTTTGTCGGACAATGTTGGAGGGACATGTGGGCTTGTCTTGTGGATGTTTGTTATTCAACTCAGGCTCTTTGGAGAGGCTGCTGCATTTGCTATGTCAATTCAATTGGCCCTGAGCGCCAACTGTGCATCCGGAATTTAATTATTTGTGATAGTTTTCAATTTTTAACTATCCTTTGAGCGGCATACAGCAAGAATGCCGCTGTGGTGAAACTGATTTGCTTCAGCTTCCCACTCCCACTCGTGTAGACCTGAGTGAAATCACCCAGAAGCAAATATGCCACTCTACTGTTTGCCTTACATTAATGCGGCCTGATGTTTGAAATGAGCTTTTAATAGGTGTGCAATAAAATTTTGACGTGTGTGTATATTTGCGTGTGTGTGTGTGTGTGTGTGTGCGTGTGTATAAATATGCCATCCATTTTCTAAACCGCTTACCTTCACATGGGTCGCGGGTGTGCTTTAGCCTATCCCAGCTGTTTTCGGGCAGTCGGCGGGGTACACCCTGAACTGGTTGCCAGCCAATCGCAGGGCTTTGTGTGTGTGTGTGTGTGTGTTACTGAGCTTTCAGGGTTAGTTGAGTGAAGGGTGCTGCCCAATGACGTCCCCTCGAGGTGACACACAGTTAGTGAACTACAATTCCCAGGTGACTTCTTGACCTCCTTGTGCTGCATGGTGGTGCACCTGTGGTGAAGTGGTGAAGCCCAAATAAATATATGAAACAAAATGGACCCAGAAGGCTCATGTTTAAAATGACAAAGACAAAAGTGAAGGACATTTTCGCTCGAATTGTTTATAGAAAATGTCATTTCAGTGAGCTGTGGTTTGTACCGGTATTTTCTAAGCACTCGCGTTTGTTATTTTGTTAATGGAAATGCTTTTTCCATTTTAGTTTTCATTATTTTGTTAATTTTCTTTAAAAGTAATAACCTTGCTTCGTACTACGGGCAATTATGAGTGTCAAATAGTGGAAAAAGGCTGCCGTTTGTGCCGCTTAATCGTGCTCTGTGAATTCATAGCTGTGATGTATCCAACAGTGTAACTTCATGATGTGTCTCCAGGCCAGTAAACAATAGTTATCAGTCCATTTGCTTCATTTCCATTTTGTTCCATTTTGCATTAGAATATCAGGTTATGAAAGTGCAAATCAGCATATAGAAATTAGGAAGTGAGGATTTGTGGCTTGTGGTGGCCATTGCTCATTGTGCGTTAACAGGATGGAATCTAGGCCACAGTGTGGAGCGCTTACTTTGATGCTCAGATTGTTTGCTGTGTGTGCGGTAATAGCCTGAGGTGAGGTGTAGTGCTCATTCGGGATAAAACCCAGCCTATGGGCAAAACCTATTTTCATGCAAATGCTTTTGACATGAAAGAACTAATTCAGACATGAATCCAACAGGAGGATTTGGATTTGGAGCTTTTTGAAGATTGATTTGTTGGTTGTTACATGTCTTAAATAAAGTCTTGAATTTTGGTTGTTTGTACATATGGGCTTTGAACTTCACTAAACTAACTATGGAGATTATGACGTGGCTCTGTGTTGTGATCTTTACTGTGATATACAAGCTTTTCCGGCTGTAGACTTGGCTTGGGTGGACATGACCAGAAAAAGATGGTTTCAATATTACTTGTTTCACCCTACCTAGAAGCGGGGATATTGTTTACGCTTCATGTTTTGTGGCCGTGCTTTTTTTTTCTCCCCTAGAAATAAATGAAATGCAAATTTTCATCTAGCGTTGAACAATCACTGTTGACCGCCAAAGCAAATGTCAGGTTTGTTGTAGATGATTTAAAAAAAATATATATAAATATTTGTTATCATGTCGATCGACCAATGGCTTATTCTCTCTCCTCTTGGAACCTGAGGATAACAAGGCTTTGTAATTTGATCTACTGTGCAACAAACAAAACACATCTACTTATATTCTTCGCAGCCAAATTGACTTGTTCCATTTAAAATACCCTCAACAGGTATCTTTGCTCAAGGAGACAATATTGTATTTAAAAAAATGGACCCAAAAAAAACTTCTGTCTTGGACACATGAACAGCTGGTGTTGTAGTCCCCAAAAATGTCATTGTGGGATTGTTGACACACTCTGATAAAACTACATTTATTAGGATGAATTAAAAAAAACATTGAAGCTGGTAAAAAATGAAATCTGATACTTTTTTTATGCACTTTGTATGCAGCGATGGCTGTTTGAAAGTGATCTATAAATACACTTGAGTTGAGTTCTTCTCAAATGCCATTTCCACCTTAAATTGATTTTTCTCCTTTAAATAAAGTTAATGGCAAATGCATTATTTAAAACAATTTGAGCTTTTTTAAATGTGGAGTTTTTATTTTTTTAGTTTTTTTTCCTCGCCAAGAATTATCTTCTATTAACTTCCACAGCCAATGCAAAGTTGATATCACGAAATGAAAATACAGTCGAACCTTTTGTCGGACCTAGTTTACGTTTTCACTCCAATAACATTCCCATGGCGGCCCGGTAGTCCAGTGGTTAGCACGCCGACTTCACAGTGCAGAGGTACCGGGTTCAATTCCAGCTCCGGCCTCCCTGTGTGGAGTTTGCATGTTCTCCCCGGGCCTGCGTGGGTTTTCTCCGGGTACTCCGGTTTCCTCCCACATTCTAAAGACATGCTTGTCAGGCTGATTGAACACTCCAAATTGTCCCTAGGTGTGAGTGTGGGCGTGCATGGTTGTTTGTCTCTGTGTGCCCTGGCTGGCAACCAATTCAGGGTGTCCCCCGCCTACTGCCCGAAGATGGCTGGGATAGGCTCCAGCACCCCCCCCGCGACCCTAGTGAGGATGAAGCGGTTCGGAAGATGAATGAATGAATGAATAACATTCCCATTTCAAAATCCAGATTTCACTTAATTCCTTTTCCATTTAGCCGATTTTGCTTACAACGGACACCTTAATAATGTAAACTTCATTATAATAACCACATTTTTCCCACAAAATTGTGAAAAGGCCTTCGTTGCGACAAACCGCGGGAAGCTAAATATCGCCGCGCCCTTGCTAATGAATAAAACATATGGTACGGCATTCCCCTCTGTTGCTTAGCTATACAACTGATCGAATCTGTACATTATTGTATTTCCTGCCGTAACTCACGTAGGCACGGTGCGGTCCTGAGCACATGGTCTGAAAACATGTCTGGTAAACGGAAGCAAACACCCTCAAGTCTGTTTGTCTTCTCTTGTAGCTGCCGGGCATGGCTGTCTAACCAGCTGCCAAAGACCCCTCTTGATGGATCCCAGAGGACAACGAAAGGAAAAACACAATCAGTGAGCACAGCCCATAACAAGGGAATCTGACCCCAAGTGTATCATCTGACTGACTTCGGTGCATGTGGCCTCCTAAGTCGTTCTTCAACATATGCTAGGCAGCACAAGGGCCTGCTGCTACGCAATATAAAATGGGCGACATGGGCGGCGGGGAAGCCGGGATGTGTTGGACTTTCTCGCTGGTAATCGGACTTCTGATAGCCACGGCCCTGGATGCTGCGTCGGAACAGCAAGACGCAGAGGTGGAGAGGTTCACCATTGAATTGGAGGCTTCCATGCAGTCTTTCATGCTCTCCGAGCTTCAGTCTGTTGCTACGGCCACGGCTCCGCCACAGTCCTCTGTGAACGAGGAGGATTTGCAGCCTGGGATCCCGGATTCCTCGGCCATTGTGGGCCAGGTGTTCCAGCTGAGGATTCCACTAGTGCCTGAGAACGCCAGCTGTAATCTTCACGTAAGTGCACCGAGCATGAATTCAGTCTTGTTTGCGTCTGGGTGATATGGCTTGAAATTTAAAGATACAGATATGTGTTTTCTTCGGGAACGATACAAATTATTACTCCATTGTTAAAAAAAAGTTTTGGAGTGTGGTAAATATGACCCATGAAAATCATGTAAGAGTTATGGCTATTTTAGGCAGTAAAGGAATGATAAAATATAGGGTAACTTATTCACTACCCAGACAACGTGTTTTATATTATTAGTAATAAACCTTTTTGTTTTTTTTAAATGTGCGAATATTTTACAACATTTTTCTAGGCAACAAGAACTATAGAATCTACTCTGGCTGCAAACTGTGACCCTCAATTTATTGGCAAGACTGTAAATTTTTATTGGCATTTTTTTTCTTAAATGATCCCGATCAAGGAAGCTCCAATATTTGAAGCTGATACTCATTAGCAGTAAAAGGGAAAGTGTTGGCCTCAAACGATAAAGTCCAGCACTTCATTTAAATGCCTTTAAGCCTACCGGTATATTTCTAAAACAGCTTTTCAGATTAACATGTTTCACTTGGTTTGTTTGTTTATTTATCTATCTAGCTATCTGTCAATTTATCTATGTAAATTCAATATTGGACAGTGGACATCTTTGTTGTAAATGTTTAACAAAAAGTGCAGAGAGCTCCCGAACTTAGTCTTAATATTATAAATTAGGGCTCATTGATTTTGGAAAAATATTTAATTGCAATTTTTTTCCCCTCAGAATTGTGATTACAATCAAGATCCGATTTTCAAGGTTTCAAGGGGTGTTCATAACTCCACCAAAGACGGTGGACGATATCTTTCTCGATAGCTAGGGTATGATACATTCAAGGACGTAACAATTTTAAAATGGAACAATTTGATTTGATTCAGTGGGTTTACGAATCCGTTTGATATGGTACGGCTGTAGCTTTTCTCATGTTTATTAATATATAATAAGAGCTGTCCAAAGCTAGGCAAGCTATCACTGACTTCAAGTGTTCCTCTTGTGCTTGCTCTGACCTTAAGATTGTTGTCATTTCTAAGCTTTGGCAACATACCGGACGTCACCTGTGAAACCTCCCACTTTACAAGTGCTTATATTTTTTTGGGGAGCCACTCAGTAGCCCAGAGTCCAATTATTTTGGCCTTGGAGCATATATATCTCCATACATATGGGGTGCAATACTATGCCAGGATGCAAGAATTTTGAAACGTAACTATTCGATTTGTCAATTTCAAAACCAATTTTCAGATTTGAATAATTTTTTTCAAGATAAAGGCAAACAAAGCATTTATTGATGGTTTATTAAATCCAATTCCAGGTGTAAACTTGTTAAATAATTTGACGTGCAGTCTAGTCTAGTTGCCACATAACTATGGCTTAAACGTTGAAGTATGTACTCTACTGTAAATCGCTAATAAAGCAAACACAGTAAACCGCATATTACAACAATAATGCAAACAAATCTGTGGCTTTACTACTTCAACATATCCAGCTTCATATTTCAGGAAACGCATATCAACTTGTGGACTGCACTTCCCGACACAGAGATATGCACACACACATTTAAAAAAAAAAAAAAAAAAAAAACCTTACTGATCTCCAGTCAGTAACATCATACATACTTGAGTGTAGGGAACTTAAGGGCATTATACTACTTGTGACATAACATTTTACAATTTAATTACAAAAAAAAAGGCTCAACCACCAGCAGGTGTTACAAGCGGTAGCGATGATGCCTCATCAGTTAAATGAGGAGGAACAACATTTCGTCTGTCTTCACTTTCATCTGTGAAAGAGAACAATGCAACATAATGCCACGTAGACATATTTATCCTCTTAATTTGTGACTGCAGACGGCTGCATTTGCAAATCATTTGACTGGAGGATGTGTTTTGATTGGTCACTGCTCAGTGGAGCGCACACTATTGTGTCTGTGTGTGCACAAACATCGGAGAAGCGTACAAACAGTTGTGGTGGCTCGGTCACCTATAACAGGTCTGTCAGCACGCACTCCTATTTATCAGTCACACTGCCACGCAACATGCATAATACACGACACACATGGAGACATTTATTGATTTCATGAATGTTTTTAACCTCGCAAAGTGAAAACGTTCAGACATGGGAGATACCTGCCTTCAGGCGGAAAAGTCACCAGAAATCACGCGCACTTACTGTATGTTGGCAGGCTATTTACTTCGCTCTGAGCTTCCCGGCTCCCAATGGCCAGTCAAATCGCAGCCGCTGCCAAGAGCAAATCACGTTTCATTCTTCGATCTCTTGCCATCAATGTCAGGGCCCTGCCATTTTGTCCTATGCCAGCCCTCTGCTGTCAACTGAAAATGACGTCGCTGTGTCCTCGGGCTTGTCCGGATGGTCACGTGACGTTTGAGTGCTAGCCCAAGGACAGTTTGAGATCGATCTTAGTGGACCGCAGAGGTGCCGTACGGGATCAAATGGCAGAACCCCGAGATTGCTGAAAACGAATGGATTCATATTTTTCATGCAAAGAAAATATTTGCCTCGAGTTCCCCTTCTAACCAAGGTATGCAATTTGTTCGATGTGTACCAGAATGATGTGTTCACTGTGATGTAATTTGTTGCAGGCTGCACAATGGACAGTAATAACTGAAAATGAAGAGCAATAGCTCTCATAGTTCAGTGGCTTGTGGCTTTTTGCCCCATTTGATAACCCTTCCCCTCTGTCACATTTGATAATAAGTGACTCGTGTATGTTTGTTCTTCCGTACATGAAAACTGGAACTGGTGCAATAGTCATTTGAGTAATTGCACTGACTTATGAGTGTTTTGTGTTTGTTCTGTTTTTATTTATTTAATTTTTATTATTATTATTTTCTTTTTTTAGCTAACTGAGATGGGACAGGTGGCATTACCGCAATGGCTCTATTGGGACAAAGAGAACTGCATTCTCAGAGGCCTGGCCCTGGAGCAAGATAAAGGTGTGTATCATATCGCCGTGTCTGGACGAGACACAAGCGAGACGACCGGCAGCCGAGATTTTCCCAGTACGGTCTTCTCGATTGAAGTTCACCCCGAGGAACGAGCAGACACGGAACCGTCCCTGCTCGCGCTGCAGTCTGATCCGAGTGGCCTGCAGCCCTTCACTTGTGGCCCAGAGGAGCCCGTCACGGTCCTCACTGTCATACTCGACGCCGACTTGACAAAGATGGTTGCCGAGCAGAGGGTCACTTTACTGTCTGTGATGAGAAGATTCTCGCATGTTCCCGTTGAGCACATGAGGGTCGTCCCTGTCGTCAACAACCGCTTATTTGACATGTCTGCTTTCGTGGCGGGACCAGGCAATGCCAAGAAAGTGGTGGAGAACGGAGTTCTGCTGTCGTGGAAACTTGGATGCGCCCTTGAGCAGGGCAATATCCCCGACATCGGCCTTGTCCAGTCCTCCGCAAAGGATGGAACCATGTCAGCCAGGCTGGCGTACCCAGTGGTCGGTTGGCACATTGCCAACAAGAAGCCTCATGCGGTGAAACGTGTCAAGCGACAGTTGTACAACACCCCCACTCCGGTGCCCTCCCTTCTCCCTCCCACCACTTACCCAGAACCCCCTGTTCGTGTTGTTCCCAGCCCGACTTCCCCCTCAATCGCCCCCGCAACAGACAACTCTGCACCACCTGTCCGCGGTCTCTTACCTCTTCCCGTCAAGCCCACCATGAGGGTCCGAGATCAGATAGCCCACACGCCTGTTTTTGGTCCCTCTCAACCCACCAGGGCAGTGGGATCGACCAGCACCGTGCCCATCCAACCTACCATGACCAGGCCTACATTTGTGGAAGCCACCGCCTTACCCACGCTACCGAGCACCACCAAAAAGCCAAAACCTTCGGGCACCAGGAAGCCCAAGAAGCCCAAAACCTCAACCCCGGCTCCCAGGGAACCCAAATCCACCACAATAAAACCACCGAAGCACACCACCACACTTTTCTTGGCTCCAGACATCAATAGTATGCCAGAAATCCGCAACCCAATCGACCAGGTCAACACGTGGGTTGGCACGTACTTTGAGCTGAAGATTCCTCCTGATACATTCTTCGACAAAGAAGATGGCACCACCGACAAGCTGCGTTTGACTTTGAAGCATCCTCCCAGGGAGCCAGTCAGTGAAACATCCTGGATTCAGTTCAACAGCACCATCCAGCTTTTGTATGGCCTTCCTGAGGAGCAGCACCAGGGCAAACACGAGTACTTCATGTTGGCTACTGATAAAGGTGGGCAGAGTGTCATGGATGCGTTTGAGGTTCAAGTCAACCGCTGGTCAAGCAACGACAAACCGTCAGTGGTTTTTGCTGCACGTTTCCACGGCGACCCTAAAAGTGTGAGCAGTGACATCCACAAAAAGATTCTTCTGACAAAAAAGTTAGCTTATGCTCTTGGCGATCGCAATAGCAGCACAGTGACCCTACAAAGCATCACCAAGGGCTCCATCGTGGTGGAATGGACCAACAATAGTCTGCCGCAGAGTTTCTGTCCGAAGGAGCAGATCACAGCTCTCAGTAACAGGATTGCTGATCTGCAAGGCGCACCTAAACCAGCCTTCGTTAAAGCGATGGAGCCTGAATTTAAACCGATTAACGTCTCTATTCGCGGCGCAAATAAATGTCAAAGCGTCACATTCATTCCACCGGGAGAGATTGCGCCAGTTCCCGATCTACCCACCGCCACACCGTCGCCTGGGACGGATCGAAGAAGCAGCGACGACGTCTACCTGCACACGGTCATCCCCGCGGTCGTGGTCGCCGCCCTCCTTTTAATCGCTGGCATCATTGCCATGGTGTGCTACCGCAAGAAGCGCAGAGGGAAGATGACCATGGAGGAACAGGCCACCTTCATCAAAAAAGGAGTTCCCATAATATTTGCCGATGAGCTGGACGATTCCAAGTCCCCGCCGTCCTCCAGCATCCCCCTCATCCTTCAGGAGGAAAAGCCACCGCTTCCTCCCCCAGAGTACCCCAACATGGCCGGTCCCCACAGCACCCTACTGAACCAGGATTTGTTGGAAGAGTATTCGGTGTATCAGGACGACGATCCCAACGCGCCTCCTTACCAGCCCCCGCCACCTTTCAACGTCCCCATTGAAGGCAAAGGCTCTCGCCCCAAGAACATGACCTCCTACAGGTCGCCGCCCCCGTACGTGCCCCCCTAACGCTCACTGGAGCTCTCCATTTGGAATTCAGGTGCACTATAGGGATGCTCGTACAAAACTACCGCAGACGTAACTTGACATTTGGATTTCAATGAAATGCAGGCAACCATGCACATATTTTGACCATCATGGATTAGATGATTCCGCGTTCTCCTACTGGGACCGGCAAAAAAAAAAAAAAAGATGGAGAGCACTTTTTAATTCCATTACTCTGTCTCACTCTCTCGCTTTGTTCTTCAGCTCTGCTTTTGACGATTTCCAAACGCTTTGTCTGTTTTGCTGAGAAGAAGAGTCAATTTTATCTCAACGATGTACTATTTCTATTGTATAGAAAATATTAGATCAGGAGAGACTGAAGCCCTTTGGGCCTTGACGCAGACCCGTGGCTCTCCCGTGACGTGCTGTTTGAGAGCTGTATCACTTGTATCTGTCCCCAGTTTGGTTTGCGAAGATTTTTGAGGGGAATTGGAACACCACAAGCCAAACTCAAAGCATAAAAACACACACAAATTCTAAACAAACAAACAAAAAAAATCAATCATTTCATTCACGCCTTGCTTCTTGACAGCAATGGCTTGCAAAATCTTGTTCCACATCTCGACACACAATCGAGTAGTTTAGTCAAATAAGAATCAAATTATAGTTCTAATTACATTTTTAAATTCATACAAGACATCATCTTGGTTGTTATTTTCGTGCCACTTGCCATGTGACATGTTTTGTGTTGCTATGGTGATGACTGGCCTGGGAGGCTGTTTGGTCATCAATGAAGGTGGCTAGCGGAATGCTGCTTCACTGCAGGGGGACATTTTAGCACATTACACTCCATCGACGACTTCTGATTGGCTTAGAAGAATTTCCATTGCAACCTAATACTACCTACTTTTAAAGTCTTTTTCAACACATTATTTCTTTGGGGGGGGGAGGGTGGGCATTCATCAGTTCAATTCTTTTTTTTTTCTCGCCAAATCTGTTTTGGAAGTCGTAAAGGTGAAATGTCAAACGTGAGTGTTGCTTCTCAGACATGAACCCTCAACGAAGGTGAGGATGATTCCTAGTCGGGCTTACGGTGTGAAACATGACAACATGACTACGGGACCTGTGAGCCGAGTGGAGAGGCACCGCAGTGCTCGACTTTGCCTCTTGGTGTCGAAACATGGCCATGTAAATAATTGTGTTCCTGTGAAATTAAAGAACTCCATCACGTTTGTGTTTTAGCAGTCAACCTAGTTGGGATCAGAAGGGCCACAGTGGGAAATGATTTTATTTTTTAATTGTATGCTTAGATTTATGATCACTCTCATGATAATGAACTTTATAGTGTGCAGAAACGTTGACCTGCCCATCACAAAGAATTAGTAGAAGAGGATTGCAACAAATACACTATGTGAATTATGTACATTTCATACCTGATAGGACCATTAGAAAAATGTAAAAACAACAAAAAAAATCTAATGTTTTTACTGAGTTTTGATACAGTCTTAAACTTGTTTTATGAAGGTATATTAATAAAATGTCCCACAATTTGTAAAGCCTCAAGAAGGTCTACTGTCACTCTTTGTGGATGTTCTTTTCCTTATGTATTGGAGAGATTTTACACATTTGCATCTCTGACACCAAAGGCACTCCTGCAAAGTCTTCTGATGTTCTTTCCCAACTTACTTTCTGTACTTCTCCTGCAGACGGCTCAACGACACTAATGACTATCCATCCATCCATTTTCCGAACCGCTTGATCCTCACTAGGGTCGCGGGGGGTGCTGGAGCCTATCCCAGCCATCTCCGGGCAGTAGGCGGGGGACACCCTGAATCAGTTGCCAGCCAATCGCAGGGCACACAGGGACGAACAACCATCCACGCCCACACTCACACCTAGGGACAATTTAGAGCGTCCAATCAGCCTGACATGCATCTTTTTTTGGAATGTGGGAGGAAACCGCAGCACCCGGAGAAAACCCACGCAGGCCCGGCGAGAACATGCAAACTCCACACAGGGAGGCCGGAGCTGGAATCGAACCCGGTACCTCTGCACTGTGAAGCCGACGTGCTAACCACTGGACTACCGGGCCGCCCACTAATGACTAATACATGCTTATTTCAGCTGTTGTTCAATGAGCTTACCCACAGCCTCCTTGCGAAGTCCACCAGACGACTTGAATCCCCCCTGTTGCTGGACTATTGATGTGATCTTTTCTGCTCTCATTTGCCCCACTCTGATTATTACACCTGGATATTAGCGGGCTAATGAGTAATTATGAGGTGGGTTGGGTTTCGTATTGAATGCTCTGTAATCATGTCTAAATTGGACTCCCAAACAAGCTGTGGGCTAGCGGCTCATTTACAAGCATGTGACACTGGATGTAAGTGATAATGAATGCAAATAGACAAAATGATTGACTATTCACCCCTCGGTGTACAACACAGCCCCTAATTGGCTCAATGCTAGTTAATTTAGTGTGAACTGCAATGGTTGAGGCTATAGCAGCCTGCCATTAACTGGCAGAAAGGATCCCAGTACTCACTGGATATTTATTTACATAGCTGCAATCCAACTGTTTCTTTCACACCCTGGTATTCTATATGCAGTGGACCCCCACTAATCTTGATTGATGCCATCATGAATGCATTGATCTATACCAGGGGTGCCCATTACGTCGATCCTGATCGACCGGGAGATCTAGGACTGGTCCCAAGTAGATCCGAAAGGTGTAGAGGAAAAAAAATGTGTGTCTTTGTACATGTTAGTAATATATTTTTGTTAATGTACACTGCACCCAAATCATCGGATCAGTCTTGTTTTCACAACAAAATATTTAAAAAATAAAATAAAATAAAAGAAAGCAGGTAAATCTTTAACCTACACTGGCGCGTGACCGACGTCAGCGGAAGTTGTTAGCGCTCAGCAGTCTGCAATTGCAGCTTGTGATCAGAGCTGTTGCGGTCTATCTTTTATCGTCATTATTCTCATCCAGAGTTTGCTTCGTGTACAATTCACCGAGGGCACGGGCAAAGAATAGGTATCTAGATGGCTGAGGGAAGCACTTTAAAACGGTACCTGTGAGCTACGATAGTCAACAGGCTGCAAAAGTGCATCGCTTGCTTCCGTATCAGGCTCCTCATCATGGCGTGCGCGTGCGTGCCTGCGTGTGTGTGTGTGTGTGTGCGGTAAGGGGCATTCCCAGGAGGTTGGTTGATCGAAAAGTCGATCCTCGGTCCAAAAAGTTTGGGCACCCCTGATCAATACATTTTCAAACCGTGAAAAAAATATTGAATAAGCAGGGATAGACTGCCAAATAAGTATCTTTTCTATGAAAATAGTTGACTGGGGAACAAATATATATATATATATATATATATATGTATATGAAACTACGTACATTGTACTTAAACGTACAATGTACAAGTACGTAAACTGTACTTAAATGAAACTACGAACATTGAAAACAATGCATCAAAACAGAAAATCAAGCGAGGAAATCAAAATAAATTCTATATCCCCCCTACAGAACTTATTTTGTGATTTCCTCGCTTGATTTTCTTCGTGGTTTCATTGAAGTAAGAATTAATTTACGTTTTTCGTAGGCGGCCATGAACGCCTCTCGAATGGAACGGAACAAAGCACGGAGACGGACAAAGACGTACTTGCTGGGACTGTGAAAACCATTAATAAAGTCTGCATTTAAAAAATTCTACAACCACAACCACAGCTCTCATTTTTTCAACAAACTCAGGTGTGTCTTCCAACTCGAGAGGCGTTCATGACCGCCTCCGAAAAACCCATCGACGGTTCCTTTATCGTAGCTCCAAGAGTACAATCAGATAAGATAAAACAAGAAAACCTTTAATAGTCTCACAATGGAGAAATTCCCACTTCACAGCAGCAAAGTTATGAGAGGAAGAAGTAGAAGAACAAAATAAATAGGAGCTGCTGGAAAGGCAGCCACGCTCGCGGCGCCATCTTGAAGTCAAAATAACACAAGATGTCAGTCGTAGTTATTTATTCCTTTGTGTATTCACAAATGATGAAATCACAATATAAATTCTGTAGGGGGGCAATATAATTTATTTTGTTATATCCTTGCTTTTCAGTTTTGATGTATTATTTTAAATTTTTGTAGTTTCATTGAAGTCATCGTTAGTTTACGTTTTTCGGTGGTAGTCTTGAACGCCTCTCGAGTCGAACGGAAGAAGGCACGGAGACAGACAAAGACGTACCTGTATAGTAAATATTCTCTAGTACGGACTCGTGTTTGCGCTGTCCAATTTGTCCTGATAACAGAAATTTCTCATTTGGGAAATGAGCATGGTACATGTCCTTTATGAACCTGCAAGTATGTTGACAAAATGCACGTGTAACAACACAATCAATAAAATACAAAAATATACTGTCCAAAAACTGTTTATATAACAAAAACTGCAATACAGGTGTATCCCAAAAAAATCACAACAGTAAAATACGTACAGTATTTTAATGTTTATTTTTTTCTGTCTTGGGAAAAAAATTGTATTTTGGATTGTTTTGTTGGATGCATTCTTTGGTTTATGACAAGGTTTGCCTGCGTGTCATACAGTTTTCTTGCTAGTTGCAAGTAACTGTCCCGTTGATCACCGATGTCTGGTAATTCTTGTGCATACTGAAGGATTTTTGCTTCCTTGCTGGATGGTGGCTTGTCATCAGGAGTTGAATTGATGCCTTGTTTTTTAAAGTTTCGTAGATTTGCGTCTTTCCGACTCCAAGTGTCTGCTGGATCTTTTTAACTTTGTGTCCAGCCTCGCTCAAACGGATGCTCCAGTCGTTACAGTTCTTCTATGTTTCGATGCGATGATCTACACGACGTAAGTGAATAAAGTTAAAATCTTTCGCAATTACAGTAAAACGTACGCCAATAAAAAGTGGCTTACACGTCTTCGTTTCGAATCTGATGAATGAAAACGGCGAAGCGAACACATTTCTTCGGTCATGTCGAGTGGGTGCTGCTTTTAAGCTAGTGTCGCGTTCTCCAGGACGTAAGTGAATAAAGTTAAAATCATTCACAATTACAGTAAAACGCACGGCAATAAAAACTCACTTGCATGTCGTCGTTTAGAATCTGATGATCGAAAAACGCGAAGTGAAAACTTGTTTCAGCGTTGTCTTTTCCGTCGCATCGGGTGGGCGTTGCGTGTATTTAAGCTCCCGCGGCATTACATCTCCATCCGGGTTACGGGTAGTGGAATTTCCGCTTACGCAAGTTCCGGTAACACGTAATATCGTAGTCAAAATGTTAATGCATAGGTTTTTATTCCGGGTGAAGGATATTCCTTTCCATAGAATTCCGGGGATGGGAATATTTACTGTATTTGTTGAGACTGTTTTAAAAAATTAACACCACAGCTCTCCTTTTTTTCGGAGCTGCAACAAAAACTTATTTAATAAAGCAGCGACACAGTACTTGTTTGGAACTATTTTGTGTGGAAGGTTACCGTGTTCCTTGTCCATATAAATAATGTGGGTGAAGCTTCTCTGTGTTCGTCTGACAGCGATGGTGCACTGAGGCATGACGAAAGTTCAGCGGTGCAGTGGTAGCGACCTAGCGACCACGCTGAAAATAAAACGTCTCCATTGTTGTCATCGAACCAAGTGTAGTCATCCGAAATGATGTCTACACAAAACCATAGAGAGACATCCGCGCAAGAAGGACCAACAGTATCAACATAGCCTGACTGCTGTGTTCAAAGCAAACTTGAGAAAAACGAAGTATGCAACCATGGCAAAGGTATGGTTGTTACGCAATGTGTGAATCGCTTTGTTTATATTTAGTTTGACAGGACCACAGTGCCTAATGATACAAGTACTGTAGTGGTTGTTTTAAAACCTGGGTGTTATTTTGGACTCTGAACTCAGTTTTACTCCACATTTCAAAAATTGAACAAAAGTACTTTTTTATCACTTGAAGAATATTGCCAGAGTTTGTCCCTTTCTCTCTCCAACATGGAGACGCTAATGCATGCTTTTATCACTAACTGAATTGATTACTATAATACAGGGGTGGGCAATTATTTTCCCGGGGGGGGGCCAAATGAGAAGCAGAAAATATTGTGGAGGGCCGGGCCAAAAGTTAGAAATCTACTCCTGATTTCGATTTTATTTCTACGTTGAAATAAGTTAATGACATTGTTTACAGAAGCTGATAAGAGTATGTATTATTTCTAGATAAAGAAAGTGCAGTTATTTTACAGAAAAATGATTTCTTCAGTGAAATTATGCAAAACAATTCTAATTGTGCAACACTTGTAACCTTTTCAGTAAGATGAACACTACAATGCTTTCTGATTTTAAATTTCCCATGAAGATAGCACAATGTCTTTGTATGCCAGTAATAATGTAACAGAACTCACATTTTTTTTGTCCTAACTGCCAAACAATGTAGAAAAAATATAAGCAAGCATGTTTCAGTGTTTTGATTTTTTTTTCTTGTTCAGGAGAGATCAATCTAGCCCAGGGGTGGGCAAACCTATTGGCTCGGGTGCCACATTGATTTCTAAATTTGACAGGTGGACCGGGTCAGCACAAGATACGGTACATATAAAAAAATGTATATGTTGACAGTCCATACCAAACATCAACAGAACAAAAGTATTAAAGTATTACCATACTTTTTTTTTTAAATGAGAACAGTGAAACAACTGTGATGAACGTCCAAGTATGTTAACAACATACAGTACATGTGTGACAACACAAGCAACAAAGTGCAACAATATATTCCCCATAAACTGCAGCATACAGTACAGGTATATGACAAAATATAACAAAATTAGGACTATTTTCTCCCAAATGAGACACGTAAAAGACCTGGTGGCTTTCTTTCCACTCACTGTCTCGAACTTGACCTCCCCTCGATCACCACACAAGACAGCGTTGCTCAGCTGATGTCGTGCATCGAACTTTTGAAGCCAGCCACGGGACGCTTCCAAGTCTTCGATGCCCATACCGCTATGGAAATCGATTGCTCTCTTATTAGCGGTCCAGTTTGCGGAAAGTTTTTAGCACGATAACAGTCAAACCATTTCAGGAAACGTTTATTTACTCGACTGTCCGTCGAGCCGCATACATTTCACCTTGAGCATGGAAACACCCAGAATCGGACTGAGCAAGAATCGCTTCCTTGTTTTTCAAAGTCTCGTAGATTTGAGTCTTTCAGACTCCAAGCGTCTCTTGAATGTTTCGTATTTTGTAACCCGCTTCGTTTAATCAGATGCACTTCACTTACTGTTCCTCTTCGTTTGGATGCCATGATCTACAGGACATAAAAATGTTCGCAATTCCAGTAAAACTCACTGCAATAAAGAGTCACTTGCATGTCGTCGTTTTGGAATCAATGATTGAAAATAGCGGCGCGGACACACTTATTCCGTCGTATCGAGCGGAGTTACTTAATTTAGCGCTACTACTGCGGGCTTCCGTATCGTCTCCCCCTCCCTCCCTGTGCTCTGCAACTTCAAGTAACTGCGCCACCTGGCGTTGAAATGCCTGTCATTACAAGTCCAAATGAAATGAATACAATCATTTACATCGAACCTTAATTGTGTACTGTGCCAACCATCGGCGGGCCGGATGCGGCCCGCGGGCCGTAATTTGCCCAGTTTTGCTAATACCTTGCTCTCTGGTCCGGGTAAAAAGAGAACTTCATGTCTGCCATGAATACAGAATTCAGCAGCAGATGTTCTGAGCGTTTTACACCAATTTTAAAATATCTGCATTTGCTCATTGTGTGTTTTAGGGTTGATTCCAGGTCTTTATTATTGTTTTTTTTAATGTCTTCATGGTCTGGAGCAGGGATACCCAACCTTTTTTGACTGAAGATTTACTTTTCAAGCAACCAACTTTACGCGATCGACCCGTTACCACGATGCGCGCGCATACACACGCATGCGCATACGCGTGCCATAATGAGCAACAGCCATAACAGTACACCCCTTGCGATCGACTTGGAACCAAACCTCAGTGCTGCAGAGAATGCTTGTGTTTCGAGGGGTTGTTTTTAACATCATGTAAAGCATTTTTTTTAATGGGAAAAGTTCTATAGAAATGAAGTTCGATTGATTGCCGACTGATTTTAACATGCAAGGTTTTCTGTTTAGTTTGACAGGAAGGTTCTGTCACTTGTATCTCATGGCACCACTGTACCGTATTTTCCGCACTAAAAGACGCATTGGATTATGAGGCGCACCTTCAATGAAAGGCTATTTTGTAAAATTTTTTTCATATATTGGACACTTCACATTATAAGGCGCAAGCTACAATGTCTCCCCTAGATGATGCTACGCTCCTTCCATTCAACTCGGGAGGAATCCGTTCAACTTGAGAGGCGTTCATGACCGCCTTTGAAAAATGTAAATTAACTTTTACTGTACTTAAATGAAACTACGAAAACTGAAAAGAATGCATCAAAACAGAAAATCAAGCGAGAAAATCACAAAATAAATTCTATGTCCCCCATACACAATTTATTTTGTGATTTCCTCACTTGATTTTCTTCGTGGTTTCATTGAAGTAATAATTAATTTACGTTTTTCGGAGGCGGCCATGAATGGCTCTCGAGCGGAACGGAAGAAGGCACGTAGATGGATAAAGACGTACAGTACCTGTATTTGTTGAGACTGTGAAAACCCTAAAGTATGCGTTGAAAAAAAATAAAACCACAGCTCTCCTTATTTCAACAAATACAGGTGAGTCTGTCCATCTCTGCCATCTCTTATTCCGTTCAACTCGAAAGGCGTTCATGACCACCTCCGAAACCCATTGGCATTTCCTTGATCATAGCGCCACGACTACTACAATCAGATGTCAGTAGTAGTTATTTATTCCTTTGTTGTGTATTCACAAATGATGAAATCACAATATAAATTCTGTCGAGCGGCTATAGAATTTATTTTGTGATATCCTCGCTTGCTTTTCAGTTTTGATGTATTGTTGTCAATTTTCGTAGTTTCATTGAAGTAATCATGAGTTTACGTTTTTTGGAGGCGGTCTTAAACGCCTCTCGAATCGAACAGAAGAAGGCACATAGACAGACAAAGACGTACCTGTATTTGTTGAGACTGTTTTAAAAAAAATTAACACCACAGCTCTCCTTTTTTCGGAGCTGCAACAAAAACTTATTTAATAAAGCAGCGACACAGTTCACTGAACCAACAGCAAGTTATAACATTGGAAGCATGTCTCCAGGAAGGAGCCATCTTGGAGTCGATGTATTACCGTAATGACTATACTAAAGACACACCGGATTTTAAGGCACTCGGTGAGCTTTTAAGAAAATTGAAGACTTTTAGGTGTGCCCTATAGTGCGCAAAATACGGTGCCTTGGTCAGCTGTGGCGATCAAAAGTGAGCATCTTTTCAAATTCACAATAATTGATGGAGCTGTTTTAATAGCTATCTTAGTGTTGTCCAAACGGTCAATGTATAGTATTAGTGACTATTTATAGTCTGGACAAAGACTGTCGAACTGCTGCTGAGTCCTCAAATGGGGTTGAACGAATCAATATTTGTGGCTGATAGTAGGTAATGAGGTTGTATCAAGGTATGGACTTAAGGCTATTTTATACCCTGCCACTCTCTCCAACGCCTCAACTACCACTACGCTCATTAATAATGTATCACGAGTGAAAGTTAATGTACATGATAATAAATGCATGAAGAGGCTGCAATGGCTGATGTGTTGATGCCGACGTGGTGCTTTTTGCACCGGCAATCTCATAGAGTAGAAGTAAACGAGAGCAGGGCGCCGACGTTTTGTTTCAGAGTTGAACAGGATGAGGACCGGTGCAGCTATCCATCCATCCATCCATCATCTACCGCTTATCCGGGGCCGGGTCGCGGGGGCAACAGCTTTAGCAGGGAAGCCCAGACTTCCCTCTCCCTAGCTACTTCTTCCAGCTCTCCCCGGGGGATCCCGAGACGTTCCCAGGCCAGCTGGGTGACATAGTCTCTCCAGCGTGTCCTGGGTCTTCCCCGGGGTCTCCTCCCGGTGGGACATGCCCGGAACACCTCACCAGGGAGGCGCTCAGGGGGCATCCGAATCAGATGCCCAAGCCACCTCATCTGGCTCCTCTCGATGTGGAGGAGAAGCGGCTCGACTCTGAGCCCCTCCCGGATGACCGAGCTTCTCACCTTATCTCGAAGGGAGAGCCCAGACACCCTGCGGAGAAAACTCATTTCGGCCGCTTGTAGCCGGGATCTCGTTCTTTCGGTCACGACCCATAGCTCGTGACCATAGATGAGGGTTGGAACGTAGATCGACCGGTAAATTGAGAGCTTCGCCCTTTGGCTCAGCTCCTTCTTCACCACGACAGACCGATACAACGTCCGCATCACAGCAGACGCTGCACCGATCCGCCTGTCGATCTCCCGCTCCCTCCTGCCCCCACTCGTGAACAAGACCCCAAGATACTTGAACTCCTCCACTTGGGGCAAGATCTCCTCCCCGACCCGGAGGGGACACTCCACCCTTTTCCGACTGAGGACCATGGTTTCAGATTTGGAGGTGCTGATCTTCATTCCAACCGCTTCACACTCGGCTGCGAAATGCTCCAGTGAGAGTTGGAGAGCCCCGTTTGAAGGAGCCAACAGCACCACATCATCTGCAAAAAGCAGGGATGCAATACTGAGGCCCCCAAAACGGATCCCCTCAACGCTTCAGCTGCGCCTAGAAATTCCGTCCATAAAGGTTATGAACAGAATCGGCGACAAAGGGCAGCCTTGGCGGAGTCCTACCCCCACTGGAAACGATTCCGACTTACTGCCGGCAATGCGAACCAAACTCTGACATCGGTGGTATAGTGACCGAACAGCCCGTATCAGGGGGTTCGGTACCCCATACCCACGAAGCACCCCCCACAGAACTCCCCGAGGGACACGGTCAAACGCCTTCTCCAAGTCCACAAAACACATGTAGACTGGTTGGGCGAATTCCCACATACCCTCGAGGACCCTGCTAAGGGTGTAGAGCTGGTCCACTGTTCCACGGCCGGGACGAAAACCACACTGCTCCTCCTCAATCTGAGGCTCGACTTCCTGACGGACCCTCCTCTCCAGCACCCCTGAATAGACCTTACCAGGGAGGCTGAGGAGTGTGATCCCTCTGTAGTTGGAACACACCCTCCGGTCCCCCTTTTTAAAAAGAGGGACTACCACCCCGGTCTGCCAATCCAGAGGCACTCTCCCTGTTGACCACGCGATGTTGCAGAGGCGTGTCAGCCAGGACAGCCCCACAGCATCCAGAGCCTTGAGGAACTCCGGGCGGATCTCATCCACCCCCGGGGCCTTGCCACCGAGGAGCTTTTTAACCACATCGGTGACTTCAACCACAGAGATAGGAGAGCCCACCTCAGAGTCCCCAGGCTCTGCTTCCTCCAAGGAAGGCGTGTTGGTGGAGTTGAGGAGGTCTTCGAAGTACTCTGCCCACCGATTCACAACGTCCCGAGTCGAAGTCAGCAGCGCCCCATCCCCACTGTACACAGTGTTAGTGGTGCACTGCTTCCCCCTCCTGAGACGTCGGATGGTGGACCAGAATTTCCTCGAAGCCGTCCGGAAGTCGGCTTCCATGGCCTCACCGAACTCTTCCCACGCTCTGGTTTTTGCCTCGGCGACCACCGAAGCTGCGTTCCGCTTGGCCAGTCGATACCCGTCAGCTGCCTCTGGGGTCCCACAGGCCATAAAGGCTCGATAGGACTCCTTCTTCAGCTTGACGGCATCCCTTACTGCTGGTGTCCACCAGCGAGTACGGGGGTTGCCGCCACGACAGGCAGCAACCACCTTACGGCCACAACTCAGATTGGCCGCCTCAACAATAGAGGCACGGAACATGGTCCACTCGGGCTCAATGTCCCCCGCCTCCCCCGGAACATGGGAAAAGCTCTGTCGGAGGTGGGAGTTGAAACTCCTTCTGACAGGGGATTCCGCCAGACGCTCCCAACAAACCCTCACAATACGTTTGGGTCTGCCAGGACGGACCGGCATCTTCCCCCACCAGCGGAGCCTACTCACCACCAGGTGGTGATCAGTTGACAGCTCCGCCCCTCTCTTCACCCGAGTGTCCAGAACATGCGGCCGCAAATCCGATGATACAACTACAAAGTCGATCATCGAACTGCGGCCTAGGGTGTCCTGGTGCCAAGTGCACATATGGACACCCTTATGTTTGAACAAGGTGTTCGTTATGGACAATCCGTGGCGAGCACAGAAGTCCAATAACAAAACACCACTCGAGTTCTGATCGGGGGGGCCGTTCCTCCCAATCACGCCCCTCCAGGTCTCACTGTCATTGCCCACGTGAGCATTGAAGTCCCCCAGCAGAACAAGGGAGTCCCCAGCAGGAGTACTCTCCAGCACACCCTCCAAGGACTCCAAAAAGGGTGGGTATGCTGAGCTGCTGTTTGGTGCATATGCACAAACAACAGTCAGGACCCGTCCACCCACCCGAAGGCGGAGGGAGGCAACCCTCTCGTCTACCGGTGTGAACCCCAATGTACAGGCACTGAGCCGGGGGGCAATGAGTATGCCCACACCTGCTCTGCGCCTCTCACCTTGAGCAACTCCAGAGTGGAAGAGAGTCCAACCCCTCTCGAGAGAACTGGTACCAGAACCCAGGCTGTGTGTGGAGGCAAGTCCGACTATATCCAGTCGGAAATTCTCTGCCTCACACACCAGCTCGGGCTCCTTCCCTGCCAGAGAGGTGACATTCCATGTCCCAAGAGCTAGCTTCTGCAGCCGAGGATCGGACCGCCAGGGTCCCCGCCTTTGGCTGCCGCCCAGCTCACATTGCACCCGACCCCTTTGGCCCCTCTCATGGGTGGTGAGCCCATGGGAAGGGGGACCCACGTTGCCTCTTCGGGCTGTGCCCGGCCGGGCCCCATGGGTGTAGGCCCGGCCACCAGGCGCTTGCCAACGAGCCCCACCTCCAGGCCTGGCTCCAGAGGGGGGCCCCGGTGACCCGCGTCCGGGCAAGGGAAAACTTGGTCCATATATTTTGCTCTTCATAAGGGGTCTTTGAGCCGTGCTTTGTCTGGCCCTTCACCTAGAACCTGTTTGCCATGGGTGACCCTGCCAGGGGCATAAAGCCCCAGACAACTTAGCTCCTAGGATCATTGGGACACACAAACCCCTCCACCACGGTAAGGTGACGACTCACGGAGGGGCCGGTGCAGCTACTGTATCTTATTACCAAAACATTACTTCAAGGGGGGCATAACCCCATTCAAGCATTTTTTTGAGAGCACATCGTAACTTGGCCCACAGCCTTGCAGGGCTCTTGGCTTGAGCCGGAAACAAATTCTTTCTTCAGCACAGTATTATTAACAACAACTTTTCGCTTGATTAAGAAAAAGACTAATGTTGTGGAGTGCAGGAGGCAGCGATAATGCAACTCGGCAGTGCAAATAGCAGAGCTGCACAGTGGTGGGTGGCACCGCTTGACATGGACAATGGCGTAATAGGCCTCATTAGATGCCCAAAGCTCGGGAAATGTGACTCGGTTCTCCATCACGATGAAAGCACAATAGGACTCAAAGTGCTGAATGATGAATGCTAATTGGCAGACAAGCAGTTTCATATATGATAGTTGAAGGCCTCATGGAAAATATCTCTCCTATATATGAATAATGCATACTGAGTAGTCAACACACAGGGGGCGGCAGTACCACCATACATGGTCATTTTCATATAATTTGATCAACAACAGGAATGACATACCATGCTGAATTTCATTTTGAAAATCAAATTCATTTTACCGATATAATTACAGTATTTAAATTATTGGCAGTTCATCATCATCTTTGGGATTTTTGAGCCAATTTGCATTCACTCAATTACAGGCAGCAAAATTGGATGCTGTTATTTTTGAGGTATGTACGAATTTGCGAAAGTGTCTGAACTATTCCATGTCTTCACCGTTTTTATGATGTTGATCGGTATAATGAGGATCTTGGATCATTGATGCACTTGTATTCGCAGAGCTTGGAAGACAACACAGGGAAATAGTGCACTTTTGTCTTTACCGTTGGGCAAGACGTTTGTTTCAGTGGGCCAACATCTCATTAAGGATTATCAAGTCAATTACAACTTTATTGTCAAATGCGCTGCTTGTGCAACATACAGCACAGATGTAGTTTCCCCCCTCACAACAAGAGGATTGCACTGTATATTCTGAATGCCGACAATTTGAAAAACATTTGAAACTTTTTGCAAACTGGATCAAAGTGTGGCTTTTTCTGCATAGGAGACATATAAAACCAAGGCACCATAAGCAAAAATGCCCCATTGCCCCATAAGTGTCTTTACAGCTCCAGATTAAATTGTATGAAAACGACCGATTGCACGACAAAGTATTGTCATGTTACTGAATGATTCTGACTGAAGTTTGGATGTAAAGCCAGATAAGCTGTATCTGTGCTTGCAAGCAGTGAACATTTCAGCAAAACGGAGGCCTCAAGCTATTGCTACTCCCTCAAGAATTTTACTCTCAAACTCCACATGAAAGAACAGCTCTTCCCGCTTCTTTCAAGTCTCTCAAGCCAGTAGATGGCAGTAGCAGCACACCCATCGCGCTCAAAGCTCAGCCATTGCTTTGCAGACAAATCACAAGCAGCCCCTAGCTGTGGTAAACAAAAATCCAAACCTGCTATTATCGTTTATCAGCCGTGAGGCATCAGCATCTTATCCAGACGTAGGTGTTTTTCGCTGGGTGTAATGTGCAAAAGTAATAAAGGTATCATTAATATTTGCTATTTAATCATCTCCGAGATGATTTATTCCCATCTGGAAGCAAAGAACCCAAAAGGAGTCTCCTAAGACAACCTCCTAATTAGACAACGTGGGAAAAACTGTGAGCTTCCACATTTAGATTGACTAAGTGTGCACTAATTGCATTTTGGCTCTTATCTCATAAACTGGATTCACTCCAAAGCCTTGATGGAAAACCTCTTCTTCACTTTGTGTGAAGAACAAACATGTCGGCAAGGTACCCTCACTCAATCGCACATGCTGCTACTCTGGCAAGAGCGTGGATGCATTTACATGCTTCCGTGACTGCGCCTCACGGCTGGGAGGAGAAACAGCAGAACTGAGATCATCTTATCTCCAGATATCCCCTTTGCCTCGGAAACGTCATCTGGCCGACTCTCCAAAATCACAGCGGCATCCTCGTGGTTCTCGACCTCGACTTGGGTCCGGCGGCACCATAATTCCGTCAGAAGTCATCGCTCGCGGTCGTCATGTCGAGTCCAGATAAGTCGTCTTCAAACAAAGCGTGAAGTCGGCTCTCTGTGCAGCTGTCTTGCGCATTGTCAACCTTTTCTCTTGCTGGTGCGCACAAGGCAACATGGCCGACTAGGCCAGCCTTGATGACCAGATGGGTCGGTGGGACTGGGCATTCAGGGCAGTTTTTTTTGGGGGGGGGGTTGCTTTGGCTGGGTGTGTTGATGTTGCACCACAAGCTGGTGCAACATCAACACATAATCAAAACATGAATACATACTATTATCGGGCTTTCAGTAAGCTGCAATATTATTCATCTTTTGTAGAGGATAAATATATGCCTGTGAGTATTGTCATATTTCCTCCCTACATGTGTTGCGCCACCGTTTGTATCAATTGCTAATCGTTAGCCCATCAATGGTGTATTCAGTTATGCATTAGCATAACGTATGGCAAAGTTGTCTGGTTGTTTTTAATCCAACATGTGCAAATCTCTGTTTAGTTTGACAGTAACGTTCAACTGGGTGTGCTAGTAAACGGATGGAAGGCTCTTTTTTGGGGAGGTGGTTCACTATTTGCTAAACTGCTGCTTGTTGTGAAGTGAGTTGATTTGAGTTCACTGCCACTATACAGCTTTCTTATGTCAAGTCCGTACTCGCAAGTCAAAGCCAAGAATTTGCCGAATAACGGCTTGTATGTCGGGAAAACTCACAAGTCGGGTCACTCATAGGTCAAGCCACTGCTGCAGACTGACAAATGTCCGGAGAGTAGTAAAATATGTTTTATTGCTGAACAGAAAAGACATTATTGTGTATTTAACAGGCAGACTTGATGTTCATTGCAGGCAACGCGTGAAGTGCGATTTTTCTTGTCATGTCATGTGGAAATGGAGTCAGGTCATCTTCAGCTGTTATTATAGTCCATTAACTCCTTTGTGAAGATACATAATTGATGCAGCCTTTGGGTAGAGTTTAATCAAATAGAGAGCTCTTTACACACCACCGCCAGCTAAAAACGACACACACACAATCCGCAGTGGCGTTTGAGTGCAGCTCCACAAAATTGAGACGTACGATGCCAAAAAGTCCACTTTCACGTCATCATTCTATTGAAGCCATGAGACGAGATAGAAAAGGGACGCTATGGAGAGATTTCCTATTGGTTTCCATATGCATCTCCTAAGGAGTTGGCTGCCCTTTCAAATAAAAGTGTGATCTGCCGGCGGGACTGAAGAGATTCATTGTTGCAGCGATGCTCCTTAAAATCTAGGGCTTAAATTTCACAGCCTGTGTGAAATTGTCAACCGCTGTTTAAGCCACTGTCGATATGCCCCGGTTTAAACACAGTTGACTTCTGCTTCTGCCTTAAACCGAAACTGTGATTTGATTCTGCAACGTGTGCCACTTGAAATCTGCTCAGCTTGAGTAGAGCAGATCGCGGCTGGCCCATTAGGCAATGTATTCAAAGGCCAAAGGCCCGCGGCCTGCGGTGCATGCCACAAAATTGGGAAAAATTCACTCAGTAGTTTTCATTTATTTGACCTTACTTAACCGAGTTGGTACCATTTAGATTAAGAATACTTCTTCAAAAAGATAAACGTGGCTTCAAGGTGTTTATTGACAACTAACCAAACAAACAAAATTAAACGCAAAACAAATAAAATTACATCTTGCACATGTCAAAGAGCCACATAACTTTTCCTTTAAGACCACTGTCTTAATGCCAAGACATAATGGGAAACTCCATAGATGGGCTAGCAAATAGCATTAGAATTGCAGTGCCATAATCATTTGTGAACACAAAAAGTGGAGTAAACCATGTAGATGGTAAATATAACTCACAGGCATATAATGCATCTTACTGAAAAGCTGAGACCGGCTCCATAAACAACAGTGGCGAACGGTGAATTTTGGACCTGGGCCTTCAATGGGTATATGTAATATAAACCCCCCTGCCCCCCTCTGAAAAAAGGCCACTATATAGCTATGGACACTATACGCTCAGCTATGTTCACACTGCAGAGCGTGTTACTAAACTGTTCCTAACACCTTTGCAGATTCACATACGATTGTCGGTGTAGTCTGCCTTCCAAGCACTCTCAACTGCACGCATCGACACGAGAGAGACCAATGTGTGCCATTAAAGAACATTTCACATATTTGATGATATTACCAAAAGAAAAAAACCCAGTTACCTTTACCTTCCAATACATCACCTCAATAACTTCAAATCGCTACAGTACATTATAGTACTTCACAATCAATTTTCATCAGTATAAAAACATCAAATAAATAACCTCGTACTCCCCAGTACGAGGGAGTACTAAGCCAGAGGCTCCTACCTGTTGTTCACTCATACATAACTATTCTCAAACCCCCCCCCCCCTAAAAAAACATTTTGTAAACACTACAATTGTAAACAGGCCACTCTGCAAAGCAGTGTTGGTTGAAATCGTCTCATAAAGTCCAGTTTTTCTTGAAAATCACACCTTGAAAGTAAATTGTGCATTATGTTCCGATATCGTCCCAGGCGTACACAGAGCTGAACCAATTAGAGGCGATTGTAGCTGAACCAATCAGAGGACGGATAAACTAGCTTGTCACAGGGCATTCTAGAGGGGACTGAGCTGTGATTCGACAATCTGATTGGCTAAGAGAAGAACCAATGATTTTAGTGCCGTGTGCGAGGTCGAGATTGCATGGCAACCCATGGAAGCTGAAATCTGATTGGAGCAAAAAAAAAACCTAAAACCCGCAGGGGACTGGAAGCTGAGCAGCCAAGATAGACGCAATGAAATGAAGACAAAAGACTGCTGGAAATAAATTATTTCCACCTCATTTAAGCTGGAAGTGTAGGTCTGTGTTTCTGATAGTGTTTGCACATGCAGAGAAGGCCTTGAAGGCTCTGACGCCATGCGACTGATAAGCAGTATGTGTGTATTACACACAACCTAAGGAACAGCACAATGTTCGTTGAATTGAAGCAAAAAAAAGTGTCAAAACTGTTTCATTTCTTTAGTGTTGATTCGCTGTGTGTATTGGGGGAATTTATTGATGTGACACTTGAGAGCTTCATAAATGTGTCACAATGACCTAAACTGTCTGGAGCCAACAGAAGAGGGGAAAAAAAAGACGGAAAATGTGAGGAAAAAAAACCCATCACTTGTGCTGCATCTGGTGATTGGCACATTTAATAACGTGCTTCTGATCGATTAGCCTCAATCAACATTGTATGCTAACTATATACAGGTATAACCATCTTTCAAATGTAAATAAATAAATAAAGGGTTAGGGGGTCCCTTTGGGAGAGGCCATCTCTGGAGTGGAGTCACATTCTTCATGCAGAAAAACCAAAACAAATATGCAAGACAGTGACGAGATGAGAAAGGTCAAATATTATGCCAGCCTTTCTAAACTGGCCCTTATAAGCTTCTGTTTTAAATGATCACTACGCTGGCTCACTCGCAGTTCTTTATAATGCTTGCAACTTCCACACAAAAACCTTTGAAACACTGAAGAGTTTTTTTAGGGGACATATATATATATATATATATATATATATATAATGGATATACAATATATCCCTTCATCCATCATCCATTTCAGTAGAACTCCGGTGATTACCTCATCTCAAACAATTCATGCCTGGAGTCAGGTGGCATTCATCATCCGGTTTCTCAGGGCATTGGTCACAATGCAGTGGTCATCAGCATGGGACGTGGTCAAAGGATGTCTACTTCTACATCTTTTTGTGACTCTTCCAGTTTCTCGGTATCTCTGTTGCAACCTGCTGATGACACTGCGACACCCTAAGCTCAGTGGCCACTTCTGTCTGAGAACGTCCTGTTTGAAGCATCACAATGGCAAGGTACTGTTGATCCATTGTGAGGTGTCGTCTCTATCTCATGATGGCAAAATGTGAACAGCACGATGAGGATGACTGATTAAACACCAGCCCTAATCTGTTGTGAATTTTGCCGTTAAGCTCCTTGTTCGGCAATAGCAACAAAAAGTAGTGAAACATTTAGCAGTTGGACATGTGCATTCAAAAGCTTGGAGAGGTCACATTAAGTTCACCTGTAAAAGTTTGAATTCACTTTAGGATCGCTCTGACATTTCACCTGAAAGCATAGGGTGCAACTGATTAACATGTCTTGATGCCAAAGGAAAATAAGATAGATTTTTTTTTTTAACAGTGGCATGTTGCTGACCTTTGTGGCTGCACATCTTGTTCACACTAGAAACCACCATTGATAAATTGACAAAAAAAAACCCACACGTGGGCCCCTGGTGAATACTTTTCCCACCTCTATCATTGATTTGAGGCACACATTGACAAGAGCAGTCAGTTGCGTGTGGACAAAGCAACGGCTGCCTTGTACCCTCAATTTAGCTCTATTAATTGAGCACTTAAAAAAAAAACAACCCCAGCGATAACACAGGGCCGTATATAAGATCGAGTGTAGATTGAATGAAGTGCGAGAGAGTTAAAACTCAGTTTACATTCAAATCTAACAAATTGTGACCAATAGGTTCCATCCCATTTCCAACCATCATGAACAGTGGAAATGTTCACACACAGTATGCTTCCTGTGGCCTGATTGGTCCACTCAGCTACAAGCAATATTCATCTCACTCATCCGTATCAATAGCCTGGCAGTCAATTCAATGGGCCAAGTCATCTATCTAATTTTGAAATAATCCTCGCAACGGAATTAAAAGTTTACGTGTGTTGGCGAGAGGTGCATTGCTCATTAAGGTGGCGACAGGCCGCACTAAATCCACCAACCGGAGACGGGTGAAGCTAAAGGAGGTGACTGAGCTAATTGTCGACTGTCACGATCCATATCGCTAACGACTGTCAAATGAGCACATTTCAGATGTATTCTCTCAACAGCCCCCAACCCCCAGCACTAATTCAGCCCTGCAGGAACACAAGCTGTGTGAGAGAGACAGCTCGAAAGAATGTGAGAGGCAAATAAATACCAGGAGACATTAATGTGATGAGAACGATGCCTGCTCTCTTCCTCTGATTAAAAATACAATAACACACACACACACACACACACACACGCAGGTAAGAACATGTGGCCTGCGATAAGACCTTTTTCAAATGAAGGAATTAACAAAGCAGCAGCCTTCAATGGAGGCTGAGCAAGCTTCTGAGATCCAGACCATCACACTAGTGGACTCAGTTTTCCATACATACATTAGCTTCAAGCATAAAGGTTTGGAGCTTATTTTTAAATCCTGGCACCCCTAAAATTTGAGAGATGATTTCTTGATTTTCCTGTCATTTTTAAACGAGCTAAAACAGCATACAGTAATCCGCTCTCCATCACGGGTCTTACCGTGTGTTCTACAGTTTTCAATAATGGAGTATGCTTCTACAATAAAAAAAAGTATATACTTTAAATATATGTATATATGTATATATATATATATATATATATATATATATATATATATACGTATATGTATATATATATATATATATACATATACGTACATTCAGTGCCCTCCATAATTATTCGTACCAGGGGTACGAATAATTATGGAGGGCACTGCATAATACCTGTCGAGTGAGAGACAACAAGAACAGTGGAGAATCCAAAAATATTGTACTAACAGTGTACCAATCGCTCTGTGTTTTCAATCAAATACAGCTTTTATGAAGCTGACATATATGTACATACAGTAATCCCTCGCCACTTCAAGCTTTGGGTTTTTTGCGGCTTCAGTGGTTTGTGGGTTTTTCGAAAATACCGTATTCATTAAAAAACAAACAAAAACACAATAGATCATCAAAAGATGAAAACATTGTGGAAAAATGTGTTGTTTCATGTTTTTTCCTGGCTTCTTGTGACCAGCAATCTTTGTTTATACTTTGTCTGTGCGCTTTTCTAAAATATATCTTTTTGTTTTTGCATTTTGTCTGAATCTGCATTTGTGGGATCCCAACACATTATTCGGTTTGGTTCCGAACCTAATAGTAACATGTGGTGAGTCTACCGCCAGCACTCGGCGCTCGTAGCTGAGAGTTTGTGCTCGCAAGTCAAAATAAAAATTTTAAATGGCCAAATGATTGCTCACATCTTTAAAAACGTGTCATTCGGGTCACTCATATCTCAAGGCACCACTGCATTGGCAGTGTTTGATTTCAAATTTGCCTTGCAGGGAGAGATAACTGATCCAATCTTCTGATTAGATAATCTATCGAGTGTAGTTTGTAGTCCACAAGGTCAGTGATGGACTCATGAGGACTGCGGTTACACTGTGGTTTGCTCCAGCGTTCACAGTTTAGCCTCGACAGGAAAGTGAAAGCCAGAGCAAAAGGATACAGTGTGGAGGGGGGGAAAAAATCACAGGAGCATCTTTATCCACTCTGAGACATATCAGGCTTCAGCTGGTCACTGATGGAAAGCAGATAAGGTTTCACTCTGGGTGGAAATGGGTAATTGGACAGTTATGGAAAGAGAGAGGAGAACGCGGGGTCCAGGAGCCATGAAACAGAGCTAATTAGGACTCGGCATCAGTAAATTGTCTGTGAAGGAGCACATCAGGAGTTCTGACAAGATAAGCGAGGTCTTGCTCAAAGGCGATGCTCTAACAACGATACCCAAAAACTTGAATGGAGGAAAAGCCTGAGCCACTTGCCGGGCTAGGAGTAGGTGCAAGCTAACTCTCTCCATTGTTTTTCAAATACCTTTTTAAATACGTTGGTTTGAAATTTGTCACGTGTACTGTAAATGTATGTTTGATATCGTCAGCAGCAGTCAAGTAAAAAAGATTGTATTTAGTTATTGTCATACGCCGATATGCAAGTTTCATTATTTTGTAATCAAGATCAAAACCCTCATATCTCAAATTACAGTATATTTCCCCATTGAAATTAATGGAAAAGCTATTAATTTCCTCCAGCCTCCCTCCCAACAAACAAACAAAAACATATTTTTAATAAACATAATCCAGTGAACATGAATAAAATATAAATAAATACATTTGAATGTCGTATTGATAGATTCTTTTGAAAAATTGTGTAGATTTTCACTGTAAAGTTTTTATTGCTCGCAGAAACTAGGGGATTTTGGACAGGAGGCAGCGGCCACCCCTTGCCACCCTGTAAAACCTCCAATGGGGATATGGGCTTAAGGTGGCGAGGGCCACTCACTCATGTCGTTTGCTTGTTTTGAATAAATATGGTGTAATTGTCTTTGTTTTATGTTCATCCATCTATCCATTTTCTAATCCGCTTATCCTCACAAGGGTTGTGGGTCATGCTGGAGCCTTTCCCAGCTGTCTTCAGGCAGTAGGCGGGGGACACACCCTGAACTGGTTGCCAGCCAATCGCAGGGCACACAGAGACAAACAACCATCCGCACTCACACTCACACCTGGGGACAATTTAGAGCAGGGGTCGGGAACCTTTTTGACTAAGAGAGCCATAAAAGCAAAATATTTGGAAATGTATTTCAGTGAGATTATATATATATATATATATATATACATATGTAAAAAAAAAAATCCTCGTCTCACCCCTCGGGTGATGTCCGTCCCTCATTCAGCTCGGGTCCTCTACCAGAGGCCAGGAAGCTTGAGGGTTCTGCGCAGTATCCTTGCTGTTCCCAGCACTGCACATTTCTGGACTGAGATGTCCGATGTTGTTCCCAGGATCTGTTGCAACCACTCATCTAGTTTGGGGGTCACTGCCCCGAGTGCTCTGACCACCACAGGCACGACTGTCACCTTTACCTTCCAGGCTCTCTCCAGCTCCTCTCTGAGCCCTTGGTATTTCTCGAGTTTCTCCTGTTCCTTCTTTCTGATGTTTCCATCACTTGGGACCGCTACATCCACTACAACGGCTTTCCTCTGCCCTTTATCTATGATCCCGATGTCTGGTTGGTTCGCCATTACCATCTTGTCAGTCTGGATTTGTCCCACAGGATCTTCGCTCTGTCATTCTCCACCACCTTCGGAGGTGTTTCCCATTTTGACCTTGGGCTTTCCAGTCCATACTCCGCACAGATGTTTTGCTAGACTATGCCATCCACCTGGTCGTGGCGTTCCATGTCGGCTTTCCCTGCCAGCATCTTACACCCTGCAATTATGTGTTGGATCGTCTCAGGTGCCTCTTTGCACAACCTACACCTTGGGTCTTGTCTGGTGTGGTATATCTGGGCCTTGATGGCTCTGGTGCTCAGGGCCTGCTCCTGAGCAGCCAGGATGAGTGCCTCTGTGCTGTCCTTCAGGCCAGCCCTCTCTAGCCACTGATAGGACTTCTTGAGATCAGCCACTTCAGTTATGGTCCGGTGGTACATCCCGTGTAGGGGCTTGTCCTCCCATGATGGTCCCTCTTCCAGCGCCTCATCCTCTGTTCCCCATTGTCTGAGACATTCTCTGAGTACGTCATCCGTTGGAGCCTTCTCCTTGATGTATTCATGGAGCTTGGATGTTTCATCCTGGACAGTGGCTCTCACACTCACGAGTCCCCGGCCTCCTTCCTTTCGGCTTGCGTACAGTCCCAGGGTGCTGGATTTGGGATGGAACCCTCCATGCATGGTTAGGAGCTTTCGGGTCTTAACGTCCGTGATCTGAATCTCTTCCTTTGGCCACCTTATTATTCCTGCAGGGTATCTGATCACTGGCAGGGCATAGCTGTTTATTGCCCTGGTCTTATTCTTGCCATTGAGCTGGCTTCTTAGGACTTGCCTCACTCGCTGGAGGTATTTGGCTGTAGCCGCTTTCCTTGTTGCCAGTTCGAGGTTGCCATTGGCTTGTGGTATACCGAGGTACTTGTAGCTGTCCTCAATGTCTGCTATTGTTCCTTCAGGGAGTGAGACCCCTTCAGTGCGGACTACCTTTCCTCTCTTAGTCACCATCCGACTACATTTCTCAAGCCCAAATGACATCCCGATGTCGCTGCTGTAGATCCTGGTTGTGTGGATCAGGGAGTCTATGTCCCTTTCGCTCTTAGCATACAGCTTTATGTCATCCATGTAGAGGAGGTGACTGATCGTAGCTCCATTTCTGAGGCGGTATCCATAGCCTGTCTTGGTGATTACTTGGCTTAGGGGGTTCAGTCCTATGCAGAACAGCAGTGGGGAAAGTGCATCACCTTGGTATACGCCACATTTGATGGACACTTGGGTAAGTGGCTTGCCATTGGTTTCAAGTGTGGTTTTCCACATCCTCATTGAGTTCGCAACGAAGGCTCTTAGGGTCCTGTTCACCTTATACAACTCCAAGCATTCAGTGATCCATGTATGTGGCATCGAGTCATAGGCTTTCTTGTAATCAATCCAGGCTGTGCACAGGTTGGTACGTCGGGACCTGCAGTCTTGTGCGACTGTTCTGTCAACCAGAAGCTGATGTTAGGCTCCTCTGGTATCTCTACCAATGCCCTTCTGTGCTTCGCTCATGTATTGATCCATGTGTCCACTTATCTTAGCCGCAATGATGCCTGACATGAGCTTCCATGTTGTGGAGAGACAGGTTATTGGCCGATAGTTGGATGGGACTGCACCATTTGAGGGATCCTTCATGATCAGGATCGTTCGCCCTTCGGTTAGCCATCCTGGGTGAGTCCCATCCCTCAGCAGCTGGTTCATTTGTGCTGCTAGGCGCTCATGGAGTGCTGTGAGTTTCTTTAGCCAGTAGGTGTGGACCATGTCCGGGCCTGGTGCTGTCCAGTTTTTCATATCTGAGACTCTTTCCTGTATGTCTGCCACTGTTATGGTAACTGGGTTCTGTTCAGGGAGGTTGCTGTGCTCCTCTCTCAGGGTCACCAGCCATTGTGCACTGCTGTTATGTGCGACCTCCTTCTCCCATATGCCTTTCCAGTACCTTTCAGTTTCCAGTCTTGGTGGGTCAGCTCTGTTGTTCGGACCCTGCCACTGAGCGTACACTTTCGCAGGTTGTGTTGCGAACAGCCTGTTTATTCGTCTGGCCTCATTCTCTTTCGTGTATCGCTTTAGGCGGCTGGACAAGGCTTGGAGCCTTTGTTTGGCAGTTTCGAGTGCTTCAGGTATGGTCATCTGGATGTACCTCTCAGGTATCGGCCTTTTCATCACACCTCTCTGGGCCTCCGTCAATTGACTCACATCTTTCCGAGCCGCCTTGATCTTAGCCTCCAACCGTCTTTTCCATGGTGGGTAACGAGATATATATATACAGTGTATATATATATATATATATATATATATATCCATCCATCCATCCATCCATTTTCCGAACCGCTTAATCCTCACTAGGGTCGCGGGGGATGCTGGAGCCTATCCCAGCTGTCTTCGGGCAGTAGGCGGGGGACACCCTGAATCGGTTGCCAGCCAATCGCAGGGCACACAGAGACAAACAACCATCCACGCTCACATTCACACCTAGGGACAATGCTAGAGAGTTCAATCAGCCTGCCATGCATGTTTTTGGAATGTGGGAGGAAACCGGAGTACCCGGAGAAAACCCGCGCAGGCCCGGGGAGAACATGCAAACTCCACACAGGGAGGCCAGAGCTGGAATTGAACCCGGAACCTCTGCACTGTGAAGTCGACGTGCTAACCACTGGACTACCGGGCCGCCCTTATATATATATATATATATATATATATATATATATAAAACTATTTTAAAAGTGAATTGAACAAAATGTCAATATAATAAGCCTCTGAATGTATTCTTTAATAATTTTTTGATAATACTCCCCATTAATGTGAATGGTTTTCCGTTCCTCACGATTGCTAAAAATCCAGCAAAACTAGTGGAATTATAGTCAGCTTGCCGGGTCCATACGCGGAGTTGCTACTGGCTGGCGAACGTAGCGTGGCACGTGTCAAAGTGCCGCTTTACATTTTCATCGATGGTATTTTGTTATTGCAAATCAGACACACCGTAGAACCTGTTCTCTCTACAAAGGCGAATCCTTCGGTCCATTTGTTCTGAAGTCTTCCATATTCGTCATCTTTTTTTCTTTTCGCCATTTTATTCGTTTAGGATTAGCTTTGAGCTAATGACCGAGCGGTCTGATTTAAAAGGGGGCATTTACCTGTTTCCGCAGTAACGGCCAATGTAGGCCAGTATTATCCAATCAAAATAGCTCCTGGAGCCTGAACAGGAAATAGGCAGTAAAAAAATAAAAAATAAATTGACGGATGGATTAAGCAAACGAGAATATTTTATTTTATCTGCGAGCAAGATGCAATCATCAAAACAGCCACATATGGCTCGCGAACAATAGGTTCCCGACCCCTGCACTAACCAGTTGACCACCGGGCCACCCCTTTGTTTTATGTTTAAGCGCTAAAACACCATCACATCGATGCTTTATTAGCCAGTCCGCAGTATTACCCATGATATGTTTGCGTTAGCGGATTTAAAGTTCATTGGTGTTTTAAATACAAAAAGTGTAATTGCCTTTGGAAAAATCAAAACACATGTCACAACACAATCTTGAGGTCACATGTACTGTATCTCAAAGTGCCACAGTCTTAGTAACGATGAGTGTCATTTGCACAAACATTCAAATTGTGTTTTCTTTCTCTGAAACTGTGTGTAAACCACGGGCCGAAACGGCAACTTCTCTCTTGAACTAGGCCAGGGGTGGGCAATTATTTTCCCGGGGGGGGCCAAATGAGAAGCAGAAAATATTGCGGAGGGCCAGGCCAAAAGTTAGAAATAGAAATAGAAAATAAAGAAGATACCACAATGTCTTTGTATGCCAGTAATAATGTAACATTCTCCTCCACCATCACACTCAGCACTGGTTCTCCTCAAGGATGTTTACTGAGCCCCCTGTTGTTCACGCTCTACACATTTGACTGCTCTCCGACTCTTATTAGCGGTCCAGTTTGCGGAAGGTTTTTATCATGATAACAATAAAACCATTCTAGGAAATGTTCACTTACTCGAGCCACAAGCAATTCACTCTGAGCATGGAAATTGCCAGAATCGGACTGAGTAAGAATCGCTTCCTTGTTTTTCAAAGTCTCGTAGATTTGAGTCTTTCCGACTCCAGGCGTCTCCTGAATGTTTCGTACTTTGTTACCCGCTTCGTTTAATCAGATACATATCACTTTCCCTTCCATGGTCATTACTCTCTCCCTCTTTCTTCGTCTTCCCCTCCCTCCCTGTGCTCTGCAACTTGAAGTAACTGCGCGACCTGGTGTTGAAATACCTGTTATTACAAGTCCAAACGAAATGAATGCAATCAAACCTTAATTGTTCACCAATCTTCGGCGGGCCGGATTAAAAAGACCAACGGGCCTGATCCGGCCCGCGGGCCGCAGTTTGCCCACCCCTGAACTAGGCCATCCAGAGTGCAGGTATCTTCTATCATGTTTGACAAGTTGAAAAGTGTCAAGACAGCTTTCAGTCCATGCCGTGTACAAAATCGACTTCAAATGAGTTCCATGAGTAATCAACTTTCACTGGCAGTCATGAAAGTTTGGACCATTTACAGTAAGTCTTGCTGCTGATGGAATGGGCTTTTCTTCTAGTCACAATGATTAGGTTTCCATCTTTGTTGTTCCGCAGCGATTTCCCCAGGAAGCGGCATCCGGGAGCAGGAATAAAAGACGGTACATTGCTACGTTGAAAAAAAAAAAGCCCAATCCTGGAGAGGCCTCTTTCAGAACATACTCTGCATTTCAAAAACGGTGTCTCCGTTGCCTTTTAATAACATCTAAAATGCTGCAAGATAGTGAGCTTCACGGCAAATGCAGATTGCACTCATCCCCCACTGACGAGTTGCAAAGACACTGACACAGGCAATTAATTTTGTGTGGGAGACACTCGTTCTAATTGGGCATACAGTAAGTGGGACTTTTCTTGGCTGCGTGTAAGGCAAAGTGACAGAGAAGTAAAGACCATCTGGTCCCCACCGGAGTGAGAAGACTTGCTGTACAAATAGAAACAGAAGCAACAAAAAAAATAGACAGCACCTTCGCTCCCGCATCTAATTGGGGAGGAGTGTTTCTTTGGTCCAGTATGTGACACAATTGGGTACTTGTTGAGGCTTGTGGATGTTAGGAAACAGGCAATTTCATTTATCCTTCATGGTTGGTACGTTTCACATCTACCCGCAATTGAGGGGAATCCATGGTACAGAGCAGGGGTGTCCAAAGTCCGGCTCGCTGTCTATTGTTCTTGATTATTTCATTGCTGTACAATTTTTTTGCTCGCAGAAACTGAGGTCTCGATTTTTGTTGACAGCAAATCTGTGGCAGAAAAGCAAAATTTCGTGCAAGCACAGTCAGGTTGACTGTGTATCTTTGCCATTGTGGCATGGAGTTGGGTGCCCCAGCACACCTTGGCTTTGTGTAGGTGAGCTTTACGGCGTGACAAATTGGTGGCAGAAAGCCACTCTAAAACAGGGCCTGGAAATTAATTTTCCAAAAGGGCCACATGAGAAAATGGAAGGCTTGCCAAGGGCCAAGCCAGCAGGCTAACCTCGACTTTGTCTGTATTATTATTATAGCTAAGTTAGTAAGGGCATTGTCTTGTTTCAATAAATTGCTCCGTGTGTATATATGATGTGTGTCGGTATAATTAGGAAATCCACCCAGCCCTCCAGTATCCAAACCGCTAAGGTCGGAGTGTGTGTGTGAGCCTATCCAAGCTGGTTGTCAGCCAATCACAGGGCACACACAGACAAACAACCATTAACGCTCTCAATCACACCTAGGGACTATTTAGAATGTTCAATTAACTTACCACGCATGTTTGTGGAATGTGTGAAGAAATCGGAGTTCCTGGAGAAAACCCACGCAGGCATGAGGAGAACATGCAAACTCCCCACAGGAAGGCCGGTGCTCGGACTCGTCGACCAATAATTCGGAAATAATGATAATAAAATTGATTCCAGGTTCCGCCATGCCTGGGTGGGTTTTCTCCGGTACTCTGGTTTCCTCTCCCATTCCAAAACCATGCATTGTAAGTTAGGTGGATACTCTAAATTGTCTGTTGGCATGATCGAGAGTGCAAATGGTACTTTATGTGTTCCCTGAGAGTGGCTGGCAACTGGGGCAGTGTGTACCCCGCCTACTGCCTGAAGACCGCTGGGATAGACTCCAGCATGCCCACGACCATCGTGAGGGTGATGTGGTTCAGATAATGGATGGATGGATATTAGCCGTCATTAAAATTACATTTTCGCACTTTAAAAATGGTTAAAATCACATTAACAAAACATTAATCCGATGCACCAACACTCCAAAATTATATATTAATAAGTGAGAAGTATAATATTATTGAGAGTGATGTATACTGATGCATTGATGACTTATAAAACATCTAATCCATGAAACGGTGGATTTGTGGACAGAATTATGGGGCCAAATCTTCATGGCCCTCTTCCCTCCATCGTGGAGGAAATAAGACTGTCGCGAATATTAGGACCACTGTTGCCATTTTTGCCCGTCTTTTTTTTGGGAAAAATAGTTGTTGGAGTGGTCTGAAAAGTCCCTAAACATATCCAAAATGTTGCTAAGTTGGCAACGCTGCTGACAAAAATCAAAGCTCTTGCTTGCTATCTCACTTTTACGAGCGTCCACATGTGGGTATAAAAAATTCTTCAAAAATAAAAGCCCCTCATATTTTTCGCTTGACTTCGACTTCATGGTCACTGTGAGGGCTGGTCAGCCACACCCAGCCCACTGCGGGTGGGCTGGGTGTGGCCCCCAGGCCCTACTTTGCTGAGTTCTGGTTTAAAGTTACGCCTGCTCAGACCACGTCAAAATACTGGCACAGCCGGTTTAACGTGATTTTGGTGAAATAGCCTGAAGCACAGGCGGACAGATGCGGGCCCTGCAGACGTACCACCTGCACACACTGTCTGTTGCTACACCATGGCCAGAGCATCCTCTTCCACACAGAGAACGGTGCCATGTCTCCGTCAAGACAGTTGTCAGTTGTGCCACATTTAAAGAGAATGGAAGAAGCCACCATGATTAACGGCAACTTTAGTCGTCTGTGTTCACGCTCACTGCGGCACAGACATCCCGCTTTTTAATTGCCCTTGTCTGTAAAACTTCCAACATCCGGTCTAACGCACCTCTGTGCTGATTTACGCCGGTCACAAAAATAAGGCCCTGAGCATCCATTTAATTAATGTATTTTTTCTTGTTTTTGTTCATTTTATTTATTTTGGATGTTTGTCTCTTGACATTCACATTCCAATTGTAAAATATACTCAACGTGAGAGGTGTGAGTGAGAGGAACTTGGCTGCTCAAGACTGAACTCGGCAGGGACAAACTGATCTGACACGGCTGCTGGAACTTGGAAGGAGTCTCAGCAGTGGTGGATGAACACAGGGTGAGACAGAAAAGAGCAAAGGCAAGAGTAAAGAAGTACAAGAGTCGACTTTCGCTCCTCTCGCCGGGTCTCATCTCCTCCGCATGACAGCGCCGCTCGCTCGGCTTTCGAGCGTGGCCTGCAGCGTGAGGATGAGACGGTGACATTTGCAACAGTTTACATAAACGCCGCCGTGATTAATAGCACTTATTCATACATCAGTCTGAGCGGCTCACTGAAAACTCACTCACACGAGCACTGAAAGAACTTGGCTATGCTGTTGCACTTGCATTGTATAAAAGATAACAAACTCATTTATTACATCTTCGTAAATTGACAGACATCACAACATACTTGCACGGTCGCTGTGAGTGCTTGTCACACAGTTGCTAGGTACCACAAGGAAAGGCTACAAAAAACAAACATGCTTTCACATACAAGAGGGGTCAATGCAGCAACAGATTAAAGCCATATTCTGTCGTTTGAATGATTTCCGGTAAGAGAAAACAAAGCGCAGGAGAGTGCCGAAGCTCATTATCAGTATCTTTTATTTGATTTATTTTTTAATTTTCTTTCTTTTTTTATGTTTTTTTTTTGTGTTTTTTTTTTTTTTGGCTTACATCAAATAGAACAGACATACATTGGCACATGCAAAGTCAACACTTTGTGGTGCGTCTCATTACCATCCAAATGCCATTGAACACAGACATGAAAATAGTCTCAAATATTTACAAAAAAAATAGACGTACAATGCCCATCACTCAAATATAATCATCATGTGGGTTGATTTTTATTTTTTTGGTTCTTTTTTGAATTTTTTTTTATTCATTCATTTGTGTAAAACAAAATACTGTATGTGGCAGAGCTCGCTGTTCAAGGTTCAATTTGATGTACTTGGAGCAAATAGAGGCACAGAAGAAAATCACTTGGAAACAATACAGAAGAGAAATCAGATAATGAGAACCCCAAGAGAATATGGCTTTAATGACATTGTAAAACAAAGTATCTCAAAAGCAGAGCCGCTGTCTTTCATGCCCTCGTCCGCGGTGACCCCTTTCAGTGGTCGGCTTGTTCTCCGCTCGGGTCTGCCTGGTCACAACCTCCACGCGGTACAGTCACAGCAGCCTGCAGCACTGCTCGTCTCAATCAAGTCTGGATGGAGGTGGGATGCAGTCCGCCATCCCATGTGAGTGGGCGGGTGCTGCAGGACGAGCTGAGACAGTCACAAGCCTCTCCCGGTTCCTCTGGAGCTTCCCTTTTTCTTTTCAATCACAAATGGCAGACAAGCAGCATTCATCCTCGAGCACATCAGATCCTGAGGTTGTTGTAATTCACGTACGTCTTCTTGGTGGCTTGAGCTAAAGACGGAAACAAAGAAGATTGTGGGAAAAAGGGAAAGTAAACTCGAGCTTCATGATTTTGAAAAAGAATGTAAATCATGTAGCAATGATATGAAAAACGTGTAAAAAGCACTCCTATTATTGAGAGACCATATCAATAAATAAATAAAGCCAACTGACGGACCAAAAATGAAGCAGAGGGTTTTTCTTGGGGAGCAACTTGCAGCCTTTGTGATTAAAAATTGCATTCTGCCACACTGCGATGCCGATTTACCATACCATACCATTTTTGACCGCTTATTTGGGATCGGGTCGCAGAGGCAGCAAGTTTAGCAGGGAAGCCCACACTTCCCTTTCCCCATCCACATCTTCAAACTCTTCCGGAGGGATCCCAAGGCGTTCCCAGGCCAGCTGGGAGACACAGTCTCTCCAGCGTGTCCTGGGTCATCCCTGGGGCCTCCTGTCGTTGGGACATGCCCGAAACACCTCACCAGGGAGGAATCCAGGAGGCATTCTAATTAGATGCCCGAGCCACCCCATCTGGCTCCTCTCAACGTGGAGAAGTAGAGGCTCGGCTCTGAGTCCCTCCCCGGATGACCGAGCTCCTCACCCTATCTCTAAGTGAGAGCCCGGACACCCTGTGGAGGAAACTAATTTCGGCCACTTATATCGATGCAAATTTGAAATAAATGAATTGTTCAGCACCAGCCTAAATTAATCCGATCCCATTTTCTACACCACTTATCTTCACAAAGTTCATAGGTGAGCTGGAGTATATCCAGGACTTTGGGCAAGAGGCGAGCCACGCCATGAACTGGTCGCCAGCCAAAGGCAATATTTTTGGGGAGTGTGAGAATTAACAGATAAGTAAATGGACCAAATTAAAATAACATAAAATCCAAAATAAAATGAAATTGTTCACGTTTTTTGGAGTGTTGAACACTAGATGAGACCAGCTGTTTCGGTAAAGGGAACAAGATGCGCAATTTCAACAATTACAATAAGCATCATGGGGAGTCGACATTTTGAACACTTTCTTTGTTTCTATGCCTGTCCCTTGAAAGATGTTGTTATGTGATACCGGTCTGCAGCCCAAAAAAAAAGAAAAGAAAAAGAATAGGTACTTTTCTTGTGCGCTGAAAAAAGATCAATGATGTCGACTATAAATTTGACTTTCATCGACAAAATAATCTCGAGCCTTTACTGGTTGGGAGTACAATGGAGAAAAGCAAATGTGCTGTCCGCTCGTCGACCGGGTCACCCAAAACAAAACAATCCTTCAAATTTGCAAGAAAATATGCACCGTCTGTTTCGGTATCAAACTGTGTGGTCCATTCTTCTCACCAGCTGTGAGCAATCACAAGCAATGTGCTCTGGGCCAGCGTATCATTTGCACTCCCAATGCCCCAGTGCAACCTCACTTTCTATTTTCACATGTTAACTAGCAATAAAAAAACAAACACTCCACAAGTGGGCACCGAACAAACGCTATGTGCTCCGAGTGCGGATCGCCATGGAAACGAGCCGAGCGCTCGCCTCGTCGCCGCAGTGTGCCCTCCAGTGATGCAGAAGCGTCCGGGGGCTTCAAACGTTCAAGGTGCGCGGTTTCCATTTGAGGTCTCGCCGACTCATCACGACTTGTGCGAGGTGTTCGAGGAAGGGACTTGAGTTCGGAGGCTCAAAGGTGGTGTGGGGGATTCAATTTTTCATGTTGTGAACTGCACTCAGTCAGTCAGTCAACAAGGCTCACGTCTGTCATCCACCCCGCACAGTGGAAAGGTCGAAGTATTCTGCCTTTAATTAGATTCGCTTTCGACTGCTTTAATGTTGCTATGGCAACCAATTCCTCTGGGCTATGCAATTAAAGTCGTGCCATTCCTTTGCAGCGTTTTGTAGTCTGGGTCTGCAAGTATGATAAATAAAACATCACATGTAAGACAGAATTTTGCTAGTAACTATAGGCAGCATTCAGGAACACCAGCCAGCCATTCTGAGAGCAAGACTGTCAGTATTCGGCTTTTAATATTTATAATCTTGTACATATTGGATGCATAGCAGCCTGTATGTTTCTATATGCAATATCTCAGTTTTTTTTCAGTCATGACTGAGCTTAACCTGACCTGAAAAGCATTAAGAATTTTTGCTCGGCTTTACTGGTGTATGCGTGCCTGGCTCAGTTATATGTACCGTGGTGCCTTCAGATATGAACCGAATTAGTTCCGTGACCACACGATAACTCAAAACCATTAAATCATCTTTCCCCAATGAAATATTTGGAAATAACAATAATCCATTCCAGTTCCCCCCGACTAACTTCTTTAATCAGGAAAATGTGTCTTTTTTACTTTAGAAAAACACTGTAATAAGATGTAATTAGACTTCAAAATGTTTCATGCTACTCCAAAGTGATGTTTACTCTCAAGTTAAACATAAAACTAAATTACGATACATTCTGTCTAAAACAACCCCATAATGACCTTTTGTCCACTAGCTTAATGCTACTGCTGGTACACTATTGGAAAATCATGTATAATCCCTTGTGCAAATGGTCTTTGAACACAAATTGTACATTAATGTAACATTACTAACAGACCTCTATTCTTTATCCTGTGCGAGGGGCTGACACAGGCTTAGAATAGCTGAGGTGTGTATTCTGTCCAGACGTCTAAAGTCTGCTGCCATCAGTCTTCATGCATGAAGCAGCACAATGGCCATTCAACTGATGCAAAGTGTAACAAAAACGCTGTGATTCTTTGCAGCTACTGTATATTTTGTGATGTTTTCCTGACTCTATTAAGTGCAGCGCATTCTTGGGTCACAAATTTGAATTTGTTCCTTGAACCTGTCCTCAAAACGAGGTTGAGTTTCTTATTGAAATGAATGGGAATGCAATTCATCCGTTTTCGACAAAGATACAAAAACACAATTTATGATGATGAAAGAACAGATCACAATACTGTGCGATGTCCTAGGCTTTTCAAGTAAACGTTGTTTATTGTGTTTACTGCTAGCCATAAATGGCCCACAATGTAGCACAGTTTTTACCTGACACCGTGGTATGTGGTGGCCATCTTAGGCAACAAACAAGGATGGCTGCTGCCTGTGAGTGCTATTTTTCTCATTCAAAACAGATTTTTTTTTGGCAGACTGAAACAGATTAATGGCATTTCAATTCATTTTAATGAGGAAAGATTATTTGAGAATATGAGGCATTCGGAATTAATCAAACTCGTAACTTAAGGCACCGCTGTATGGCGATTTCAATATAGTTTGAGGACATTGAAGGATGATAATTTCCAAAGCGACCAATCTCGCTTTTTCTGTGAAGCTATTATGCCCTATCAATACCAGTGCAAATGTGCACAAGTGCACATCTTCATAATCCTATAAATCACTCTGAGTCGTCTCCTCTAGGGCTGACAGGCCCTGAAAGCGAGGTATTTGGCGCTCTGATGGTTACAGGCATTGACGGACAGTCTCCAGGGACGGCAGAGCCACAGTTCAGGTTTCGGGGCGGTCATGCACATAAATTCGCCATTAATAAATGTCACTTCCACTGCTGCAAAAAAAGAAAAAAAAAACATAAAAAATAGGGGGCACAAGTGAGGCAAGGGTGCGAGTTGCAGAGATAAGGCGAGAAGACATTCATAGAGGTGAAAAGCCCACAGAGCGGATGACATGATGCACTTCTGGGATGGCCTCCTGTAGACCAAATGACCCGCTAGAGGATGTTTGATGTTGTGCTGTGACAGATGCTGAGGTTTGGACCACCCCACCCCTGTGGAGAATGTCTCGCCCCATTGGCTGCATGCACAATTCCAACAGTATGTCTTGATGTACCAACTCCCTGACTGACCGCGTTCATGCGCACATTCAGGAAAAGCACATGAGCGCATTGGGCTCATGACAGATGAGTATGACAACTGTTGGCTGTTTGGAGACATTCCAGGGAATAGCTGTCATCCCGTAGACATCCTTCAGGGCTTTTGAGGAGCTGGTGCACCTGTGGGTGCCGTGATGGCTCCATGTGATTAGAAGCGTTGCGGGAGAGGAGGCGTTTGGCCCACGCGATGTGTCATTGGCATCAGCCGTCAATCATCACCATCCGCTCCCCCACCCCCAACGAGGAGAGATGCGTTTGGTATGCTTCCAATGAAGGACGTACAGTTGACTAGCTGTTTTTTTCTTTTTTGGGACACCTGCAGTGCATTTCCTGTGCCGCTTGTTTCGTTTGAGTCGTGGGTGTGCCAAAGCCTTGCGACTGTTTGGCAACCAATAGCAGAGCATGTATGGACAAGCATTCACACGAATGGGCAATTTAGAGCAGGGGTGTCAATTTCATTTTCGGCACCAGCTGTATTGTAGTTGTGGTTTGACTGGGCTGTGATGACTGTGATCATCATCCATCCATCCATTTTCCGAACCGCTTGATCCTCACTAGGGTCGCGGGGGGTGCTGGAGCCTATCCCAGCCGTCTTCGGGCAGTAGGCGGGGGACACCCTGAATCAGTTGCCAGCCAATCGCAGGGCACACAGAGACGAACAACCATCCACGCCCACACTCACACCTAGGGACAATTTAGAGCGTCCAATCAGCCTGCCATGCATGTTTTTGGAATGTGGGAGGAAACCGGAGTACCCGGAGAAAACCCACGCAGGCCCGGGGAGAACATGCAAACTCCACACAGGGAGGCCGGAGCTGGAATCGAACCCGGTACCTCTGCACTGTGAAGCCGACGTGCTAACCACTGGACTACCGGGCCGCCCTGTGATCATCATATAAATGTATAATCACCTCATCATATTATCAAACCATACGTGGGCATTCCGTCACACTGAGGGAGGGACCGTCAGCCGATCACCATTTCCGTCGGTATTTCAGGCTGACCCACGGGGGGCCAGTCCGTACTTTGTCGGTGACAGCCAATCAGCGTCGGTGACATTATTTATGTCATACACAGGCGCCAAACAAGCGACACACAGCCAAATAAAGAAAACAAACAAACACAAATCAAAAACACACACAGCTCGTTTGGTAAAATAGATAGATAGATAGATAGATAGATAGATAGATAGATAGACCACAATACTCTCTCCTATTGCATTATTTGCTTTTGTTGCTATACAAATTGGTGTGTTGATTTTACTCAAGGGCAGTGTAGGCAGTGTTGTGCCCTTACCTTGAGGGAACAGGCAGCAACAGCAAGTCCACAAAGAATTATTCATTGTATTTATTTTGCATATTATTATTCACTGTATTATTTTTTTGCGCACATATATGTATATACCGGGGTATATATATATATATATACTGTATATATATATACAGGTAATATAATAATATATATATATGTGTAATATATATATATATATATATACTGTATATATATATACAGGTATATATATATATATATATATTACAGACACACAGTATATCCCTACACTTAATGGAATATACAGAATTAGAAAGACAGACCAAAATGCCATCTGGTCTGGCACTGCTCCTCGCTACTGGATACCTGACCATTACACCAACAGGAGCTGTAAATAAAAATGGAGTTGTCGCCCCATCCCTCCCTAGCCAGCTATTACGATTTCCGCTTCCATTTTGCTATGAGCATGTTACAGCAGTCACTTTGATCACGACCAGACAAGACCTTTATCGTACACAAGAGCAAAAAACTGTGGTTGCAGCATTTTCCCCAACTCCTTTTCAAAATTTTTAGAACCATGGATGATGCAATAAATCCAACAATTCGTTTGGGTTGGTTGATCCCTTCATTTTCAACGCCGCTTATCCTGAACCACATATATTTTGACGATACATCGACTTCCAAAATGTATCCGGACCCAGATGATTTTATTTTGTGCAATCACTTGACACAATAAAATTCAACACACCATTTTTCTCATTGTATGGATCAATTACTAATCCCGATTATTTTGATTTCTATTCAAATCACAATGAATAAATATTATGATTCAGTGATTTCAAAACTTATATAAATTCAAGTATTAAGAACTAGCTACTTTGCTCACTTTGGCCTCTGAGGGCAGTATGGTGCACGCATAGAGGACTCTAAGAGGATAATAATTCTGAAAAAAAAAAGACTAGAAGAAGAAAGAATAGAACTGTACAAATATAACTCATTTCCCACAGAAAAGAATATATGCCTTGGAGTTTTGTTATTTTACTTGTTTCTATGTGTTCCTACGATGTTTGTGAGTGAATATTCTTTTTTTCAAAGAATTGTCACTCGATGTTGATTTTCTATGAGTCCATCAACAGGATTTCCCATTGACTGTAAGCATTAGCACTGTCAATGTTCCGAAAATGAAGTACAATGTATGTGTTATATTGAAATGACATACGATGTGTGCCATTTTTGTTGTTTGTTTGCTTTTAGTTTGACAGTAAACTCCAACTGGGATATCATGAAACAACCTATCACTCCCAGGGCAGAATGATATTCGTCACAGTTCTTTCACACCACAGGAACACAGGCATGTCAAATAGTTTTCTTCAATTAGAATGGTTTTTATGATCGTGACTAGGTAAAATACAATTTTGAATTATTGCCCTGCCAATTGATGACCTCACTAAGCGTCAAAATAGTCCGAAGTCAAACCTGCATGTAAATTTACCTTCACGGCTGGCCAGTTCCTTCCGCATCGCAGCAAATGTACTGTATCAAAATGTTTCACTCGTTAATGTCGAAAAAACTTCCAAGATCGAAGCTATGTAAAGCTGCAAGGCTTATACAGAGTGAGGAATAGGCGGAGTTTTACGACGCTTCTCAGACAGGTTTTAGTTCATCCCGGAGGCATTTACTCGCACGTTTGCCACACCAAACTCATCCAGACACCCCTTCGCGGAGCTTACTTTGTGCACCGCCGGAACAGAAAAGGCCCCCCCTTCAAATTTTCCCCCAACGTTGGCTACAATACAACTAATCGACCGACGTGTCGAAGAAGGTTAACAAATGAATAATTAGCAAATTAATTCATCTAATGTGTCCCAGTAGTGTACTTCCACCGCACACAAACCCACTGACTAACACCCGAACCTAAATAATCATTGTGATCATGTTGAGTCAGAGCGCAGTGGTCTTAGTAACACTGCTCTGCTCTATAGATGGATTATCCCCTTCCATTCCATTGATAGAATTCTCAGTTCTTCTTCAAATCTCTCCGTCTCTCCTCTTCCTCCGGCACACTCGGGTTAAAGGTCTTGGCGATAACTGATGCCGTGTTCTATAGGCATTAGATATACTTTTTACCCTGGCACACAACCAATTAAATTGGCCAAATGGGATTTCCAAGTGCATGAAAGGAAGTCTGAGAAAGCGAGCGGAAGTAGCAGAGAGACATATCACTTTACCCTCCAGGGGAAACCGTTTTAAAACCTCAATGGCACAGATATAAATGTGGACCCGACGACATTTGGGGGAAGTGCAACAATAAAAGCTTTGTCGGTGAAAGGAAGATATACCGTAGCTGTCAGCGTCATTCCGATGTTTAGCACATGCATGAAGCACCGATTCCGCCGCAGCTTTGCGTCTAGATGACATGATGTAAAGGTTACTCACTCATCGGGTCAGCAGCAGGGTTCTCACATAGCTCCGTCTTGGCTTCTCCATTGGGTCTCTCGCTGGGCTTCTGGGACAAGCGTGACGACATGGTAGCGGCTGTCACCACCGCCTTGAAGCTACGTTTCCTCTTCTGTACGTTGAGCTCAGGGTGGAAGATAATGATGTAAACCTTGGGCATGTAGAGCATGCCCAGTGCTACTGAGGCACTGAGGTTCATGGAAATAGTCAGAGTAGTCGTCTGGATGTAGAGCTAGGAGAAAGCACACACAAGTAGCAAAAGAGAAAAGAGTTTATTGGAGGACGACGAAGAGGAAATGGGTCTGAATGTCTCTTTTGTACAAGACTCAAACTTTGGTTTTGGACTTGATGGAAATGAAGTTCAATGATGGGCAAATTTTGCTGAAATTCACTCTCAAGACAAAAAAAAAAAAAACACCAAGAAAGGAAGTGCTGAACAATTTGGAAAAACATTCATTCAGATTTTTTTTTTCTGCTCAACATTGCGATTGCTATTCAATACTTCTTCCCGTGTAGTTCTTAAGCAAACACTCACATAAATTAATCTATATTACAGTAAAATATATCAGATTTATTATAAATACTTAGTCTGATGGGGTAGGCTTACACTAAAATATCCAAAAATAAACCATGAATGAATATGAAAGACAATTTATTCATCTACTGCAGTTGGAGTTGCTCACTTGCTAAATCCTGACATGCAGTCTTTTAAGCGTTCACAATGACAGCTACACCAAATTCCAAAGAACAAATGTGGTGTTAACATAAATCGGTTAGTCATAAATCAGACGGCAACAATAACACAAACAAAACTGTGTCTTCATCGCTTCAACTTTTCATGTTCATGAAACAATATGTAAGCATGTAGACTGCACTTCAGCACTCAACTTATCTCGGCACTATATAAATAAATACATGAAAAACATAAAACATTCATATGTATATACAGTGTTGCCCATCGCGTGCCAACTACTGACTGAAGTTATGAGGTTGTTTCAAATACTGGATATACAATGTGTAATTGTCTTTGTTTCATGTTTAGTTTGACAGTGAACCTGCTGCCAATTTGATCATCATGACTAAACCTTGTATTGAAGGACTGCCAAGATACCATTCTCTCTTGTCGGATTATTGACTTTGTTGCTGCTCTTGCTCAAGCGTTGTTTTCTAGACCTGTCCATCTCATCATTTTGGCTTTTGCCTCCAGTTCCTCGGTGTGGTTATTGATATTATTTTGTCTTTGATCTTGCTCTTGTTTAGTTTTTGTCTAATTGGACCCGTGTCATTTCGTGTATATTCTCGGCTACTATTACCTTGCCTTTCGCAAGCGCTTTTTGTTTAGGCCTTGTTTTTCCTGGCAACTCGTGACCAGCGATTTTTGTTGACACTCTGTCGGTGCGCTTCTTCTTGGAAATAAATATTTTTGTTACGGATTTTTATTTTTTTTGTGTATGTGTCTATGTTTGTGGGATCCTGCGTCACGGCAAAAGATGAAGTAATAGCTTGAAAGCCCGCCGAAACTGACCTCCCAAACATCGGCTAACTATGGCCTACAGTGCTCCTGATTGATTGAGGAAAATTCAATTTTTATAAAACTACAAATCTAATGATCTTTGTCGGTTCTTTTCCCAATTGTTGTAAATGTAGGTTTTATTTCTTTGCTGACATAGGTCTGAGTTACAAAAGCAAGGTACACTTCACTGGAATAGATGCGGAGATGTCGCTCCAGGAATGCCATACTTCACTCATACGCTCGAAATGCAAAAGCATGGGTGAGAGGGCTGAGGTGGATCAAACCAGTTTCTAAGGTAGATGATTGGCCGAGAAAAGACAGCTCCCATCCCACAAAGGCGCAAACGCCACATTCAGGAAAGAGTGGAAAATCATATCCTCTGTCCTTCAAGAATGATGTAGCCTAAGTTGGATCAATGTATCGGTTTGTATGTCTTATTAGACATACACATTGCTTGGTTATCCTTTGACGGATGACACTTCAAGAGCCAGCCAGACAGAGCAGGGAATGTACTTTATTTACTGTATTAGTATTTCAATTTATTATCTCATCATTTTTATGTGAATTATTTTACTTTATTTTGGTTTTTTGTTTTCTTCACATTAAATCCTTTTCAAAACTACACAGACTCTTAACATATATTTCAACTTCAGTCTAGACAGGGGCTCTTCATTCCTATTAACGACATGATTTATTTTTGCTTCATTTTCTGAAATGGAGAAGAGAAGAACAGCTACACTCAATGAATTACAGTTAATTTCTGTTCAGGTTGACATGTTGTCTTTTCCGTCTACAATAAAATTCCAAAAACAAGTTCAATGTCCATTTTTGTCCTCAATGTAAATTGTAGGGGTCCTGGTTAAATTTACTCCAGAAACATACATACTGTCGAGGTCTATGTTGTTGTCAAACATGAAGTTAGATGTTGATAATCAGACTATCATATCAGATGATCATATCAAAGTGCAATTAATGCCTGTGGAACATCATCCAATCAAACCTGTTGCTGCAAACCTGATGCGAAGGCGGTTCAAGGGCATTAATGTCAACGGCTGGAGAGTCAGATGCCATCATCTAAATGTGCTCGCGCAGCCTCCTTCCCACTACCACTCCTGACGAGATTGATAGACCCGGGCGGCGTCCCTCCACCTCAAGTTTCCCTTCGTGTCGGCCGTCTCATTCGGCCTCTGCAGCCAGCACCGTATCACTGTGAAGCGTCTCTGCTACAGCAATCCACTGCATGTGAATGTGACTGCAAAGAATGACTGGCAATGGTCTTCGCCTTTTTGACAGCGCGTTCATTTGTCTTACCGCAGCGCCGCACGCAGTCGCCTGTGAAAGGCTTTCAGCGCGTTCCGCGTTAAGATCGTTCAGGGGACGGCCATTGATGTGAGGCGCGTGCTTACATTTCTCCGTGACATGCCGTCTCACTTATGTAACACATTCTCCTCTTGCAATTGTGATCTTATGCAACCTGCATTAACTGTCTATTAATTCGCGCTCTTAAAGGATGGAACCTTTGCTTTCATTTGAGGGTCTGAGAGAGAATCACTAGAGGACGATATATTGTTGTTTCCGGAGGAGCAGCTCACTAATCCTGTGTTTCAAACCTTGATTGAACTAAGGAACACATTTTACTGAAGACAAATCACCCCGCACAACACCAAACACAAATATTGAAATGGTGATGATCTCCATTTACTCAATGTGACATGTGGGCCTGTTCAATGAAACACAATGCTGATAGAATTGCAGGAAGTAATTCAGGTTATTATGATTATGTACATGGCGACAGGTAGGCACACAAGTTTATTAGAAATGTTGCCATGAAATGGAAACGCATTTAGTTCACTCTGCAGGCATGCGTTGGGATATGAATGATACGACTTGAGTTTTCTTTCAAGATACGAGGCCTCTCTTTTTTCTTTTTTTTTACTTTGACGTGAGGGCAAAAACAATCGGAATACAAGCACGGTGGCAGATAAGTCAACTCCAATCACTTCAGAACAAGCGGCAGTTTTGCAGGTGGTGAGCCTGTTTAGTGCCACTTTCTGTCCAAGTGGACATAAAACAAAGAATTACACATTGTGTATTTTAAAAGTGCCACCGAACTTTGCCTTCCACTAGATTAATGCCATAGTCGCAGTGTCATAATGCTTTCAGCCAGAGGTCCCCACTCACAGAGAGATAGAGAAAAAATAAAAATAAATCTGTGTGCTGAGCTGTAAATGAAGAGAGTGGAAGAAATCAATCCCGATTGGCACAAGCATATTACTTAGCAGAGGAAAAGAAACAACAGCAATGCCTCAGTAGCAAAGAGAAAAAAATGTAAACATAGATGGACTACAAAAGGAAATTACATTCCTCCTAAATCTAGTGCTAGGATCTTTTCATGTCTTTGGATATAGATTAATACAGTACTGTGTATGTACACGTTGGCCACAACCACAAAAAGAAAAAAAAATCTGCAATATATCGGATAAATTGTACAACAGACGTTTTAAATTGTAGCCGCACAATATGTATCGTGCAATCTCTACTCACAGATATATTTCTTGGCTAAAAATATTTTTTAGTTTACTGAATCACTTTGAGTAGCCATGAAAGACTATAATCAAGATGCCAACTCCTCCATTTAATGATGTTTTATCAGGTAAATATTGAATGATATTTGTCCTTAAAAACGCATTCCAAAATGTGGTCATTTGTAAGGGTGAGAGTGCTGATTTGAGAGACTGTTCGTCGCTGGCAAAGGTAGATTACCAAAGATTATTTGCAATTGTTGAAGACAGTAATCCTTTTCTGGCAAATCAAGTGAAATTGAATCCAGATGATTTGTGTCGCGGCACCCAAGTGGGGAATCACGGCACTCATTTACCGCATTTAAAAGCATCACACGTTGCTTGTACTGCCGTTCTGTTTGCCGCTGGTAGGCGGACGGCTCTGTCATCAAGACATTCGGAACCACGCGAAATTTGCAGGAAGGCAGGGAGACGGAATCACAGAGAGAAGGAAATGAAGCAGTGACATTATTTGCTGACACTTTTTGTAGACACCGTGACTAATGGTAATTTTTTAAACAGGACCCAAGCCCACTTTCATTGCCAGCCACCATGTTTTTCTCTTCTGATCTACACCAATAATTCCAATGCAAGATTATCATGCCGCCAATACTGGCATGCACACACACACACACACACACACACACACGCTCTTTCCATTTCTCCCTGCTTCTCTGTGGGGGAAGGCATGAAGCCCGCAAAGCATACATTAGTAACCACACGAGTATCCGAATGATCTCTGAGCATGCTGTTCTCCTGAACTGTACCAATGTGAGTTTCTGATGAGATATTACGGCAACCAATAAAAGCAGTGTGCGCCGCCCATGGCGTAAGATATAATCACCAGAGATTCCCCACCTTGTGTTTCTATGTTTAGTTGTAGCCGGTATCCATAGCAACACTACCCAGTTTGGTGTGCAGCGCAACGCGACTGGAAGAAGCTTTTTTAATGAGATTTTGATACCTTCAACGCCGCAACAATGACCCGTTTGCAGCTGATTTATTGACCGCGCAGAGGTTTGCTGGCAAGCTCGCTCACATTCATCGCACCCAAGGAAAACGGCAAAGGAGAAAGTGTAGCAATGCGGGCTGTCCTCCCCTCACATGGAGCAGACGCACATAAAAACGCAGCCAAGCAATTCGCTAATGACCATCGTTTGAGCTTGACCCAAATTCGTCGCCCTCTCATCCACCCCTTAAATGTCACAAACCATCCATGATTAATTCCTGTTGCTTTAACATAAATAAATACATGAAGTCATTTTGAACAGCTGCTCTGCAACTCTCTATTTATAGCCGCCGTAATGATTTATTAACGCCCTCATCAGGAATCGAGCGCCCGCTTTTGAACGGTAGATCTCATTGACAAGCCCGAACGCAACATCCAGCCACAACAAATGACACGTCTCCATTTTAGACAAAAAGCTGTTGAGCGTAATTCTCATAATTATAGCCACCAGGGATACACTTAGTGCGAAGGCAATTTAGTAGGCTACGGCTGAGGAGCATGGATGCACACAGCGATGAGGACTTGATTCAGTCAGTGACAATCAGGATGGCCACACAACGACTTCAATAATGGATCTGGGGGATTTGGGCTTCCTCCCAACTACCTGCGCGTCTTTTGTTGTCGGGGGCTGGCCTACTTTCTAGCCTGGCTCATGCCATGAATAACTCTGCCTGGCTATGTGCTGGAAAAGACTGAATCCGCTCTGGCTTGACGTCAGGAGAGCTCGTCAATGAAGGTCTGAATTTTAGGGGGGGTTTCCCGAGAATGAGACTGTCAGGATGCATCTTTTCATAACTGGTGGGGGGCGGGGTAGCAATCATTTGTTGTAAATCATAATTCTGGAGAAGGCACTTACTAAATGACTTTGAGGAATGTTGAATCATTTTCTTTCACTGGGGAAATAATTCATATCTTGGTACTGAGGAATGGTTGTGTCCTGACCTGTTAAGCAAGGTCCTGGAACCAGTGATGGAAAACAGGAGGTGTGAAGCTTTGTCAAATTCAGGGTCGCTTTTTGAACATGTTCAAGAAAAAAAAAAAAGATTTCCAGTAGCGCTGCAGAAAATAGCAAACACATATTTTCATCGCTATAGTGGCCTGTGCAATATACATATCGCAAAGGTGTGCAATACGTTTCGCATGGAATTGTATGCTTTTAGCTTTCACCAATCAGAGGCAACCTTGGGTGCGCATCGGCATCCAATAGATGAACAGTATCTAGGGGCATTACTAACATGAATAACAACAACAATAAAAAAATGACTGGACAGAATTTTTTTCTTTTTGAGAAGCGGCAACTCGATTAATGGCATTTCACTACCTGTCGCTGGGACAAACACGTTTTGAGATATCATTGGCGTCAGGTTAAAACTTCCTGTGTCTGAAATTTGAAGTAAATTTACCGTATTTTCCGCACTATAAGGCACACCTAAAAGCATTCCATTTTCTCAGAAGCCGAGTGCGGCCTACAATCCGATGCGCCTGATATATGGTGGTATAGTCTCTTTATATTCCTCATTGAAGTGCTTCCTTGCTAGTGTTCAAATGCCATCTAGTGGTGATTATTAGCAGGAACCAATTGTAACCTAAAAGGGTTCTGCCCGACACTAATTGAAACAGACAACTGCTTAGTGAGCTCAGCTTCGCCATTATGAAACAAAGATAATACCAAAAGCATAGTTAACGACTGACTAAACGGAGGAAGGAGACAGGCAAGACTTCTAAAGATATTTAGCCCCTTGTGGGTGTGAGCCTTTGTGCGCCTTTTTGTTGAATCAGTTGTCTTCATAACTTTTGTCTTTCCTTTCTTTCTTTGTAATGCCATCTGTTTATATGATTGTATGTTTCATGCCCGTGTTTGTGATCAGGTCTCATAGCTTTGTTGCAGCTGCAGCAGTTGTGAAGGCTCTATAGTAATAAAGTTGTATTGTCATGCATTCCCTTTAACGTAGCATAGCACAACCACAGCCACTATTGTAGCTTCTATTCTATGCACCTTATAATGCAGTGTGCCCTACATATGAAAACAGTTTTGAGTCACCAGCATGGCAATGGAACAAATTAAACCCGTATCTCAAGGCACCATCTTGGTGTAATCTGGTAATTCATTCTTGCAGCTGATGGGTGAGATGCAAAATTAAGTTGATGGGGGAGAGACTCACTGTACAGCCCCAGTTGCACATCAAGCACTTCAAGAAAAGGTTAACTCAAGGTCTCCCTCTTTTATTTATCGGAGTTCATTTCAGATCAGATGTCAGCAAGCATATAAGACGAGGTAGTCGATGTCATGATGTTTTCGTGTCAAGACTGAGTGATGACGACAAACAATGAATGCGGCAACTTGACCAGCATGCACACATCACAGGTCCTCTCAAACAACTTGGTTGGGCGGCATTTTTATTTTCAAGCTCCATCCTGCCTCTGTTTGTATTGAATTGCTAATTACATGCGACACCACTGTCAGTGACTTGAGGGCGCAAACTTGCTTTTAAGCCAGATGAGTGTCTTGTCAGTGATTAGAGTGCTGCGTGTTTCTCCGCTTGCACGGCAGAGTTTCACTGTACAGTAGGATGCTTCGTGATTATCCGCTCAAATTTCACTTTGCTCGCATTAAAACTCAGTTGAGGTTTTCACATCTGGGTTGAAAGCTGGAGGCTATTCCCTCAGAACAATGGGCCACGTTGATTTAAGAAGAAAATGGCTTGCACTAATTAATATTTTACTCCAGAAACACTTGCAAGCACCATCACAGCCAAAACAATTGTTCACCTGTTTGGGGCGTGAGAGCCAATAAAAATGTACCCAAACAAGTTTCCCAAATAGCAATATACAAAAAGAAATACAAATAAACAATAAACATTGCATCAACTGAATTGTCACAGTCCACTTCTCTGTGGTGTGACCACCTTGGTAACCTGGGGTAAGTACAAGCCAGACAAACGGATATACTTACTGTTTATTGAGAAGACTTGACTCTTCTATCAGCTCATCAGTACAACACAAATATTCGTCATTCTTTGCAAAATCATGTGCAACTTTGACTACAGTTATATTGTCTGTCTACATGTTGGGCAAAACCTTCATATACTCATCGGGGTCTTCTAAGTTTTGGATTACGTTGCGAAAAGATGTTTATGCGTAGTAAGTAAGTACAGAGAATGTCCCTCCTCGAACCCTCCATTCCTCATATTCCGTTAACCTGTTAACAACTAAATATGACAATAACTCAGAGGGAATACAACAAAAGAGCACGTCTTGCATTGTAAACAGTAGGCTCCACAGTGTCGCATACGCTGACACAATATACATTCCTTTTCGCTACGATTAATGCCGTTGTTTGAATGATCTTTGTGAAGCATTCATTCATTCATTATCCGTACCGCCAATCCTCACTTCAAAATGCTCTCGCTGCCTTCAAGGACATATGAGGTAAAATCTCATGCCCGTCAATGCAGGATAAGACTGCTGTACATTTCACTTCATCCTGACATGCAGGAGTTATGACCCTAACGAGAGGTGTCAATTTATCGCGTTAATTGTGAATAATTAATTACAGTCATATTTAGCGCGCTGTTTTTTAATCGCGTTAATCAAAATTTTAATCTGTAACTTTATTGTTTCTGTAGTTTGGTTGCCTTTTTATAATATCCCTTTTCATGTGTTGGCTTCCTGTGTTCGAGTAATTGAAGGTGAGGAAACAACTGTCAGTCACAGCATGAAGCGGACATTGATTGGCTGTCATTATGTTTGGGCAAGTTTAGCATAAGCTTGGCTCCCATTGGAGTTGGCCGGGCTAAGTAAGCAGCAGTAAGGAGAGGAGAGGTGAAAATGGAGGAGCATGTGAGCGTTCTCGGTACAATGAATGGAAAATTTACTTTTGAAAAACGCCCTGACGGCACTATTGATAAAAGTTTTTATCAATAGAGTGTTGTGCCTAATTTGTAAAAAGGAATTTGCTGACTACCGAAGTGGCTCAAGTTGAGCCTCCCACTTTAATGCAAAGCACCCAGTCGCGAGTGCATCCACAGCTAACGTTAGCACCAAAAGAGTTAGCAATATAGCGAGCTAAAGCAAAGCTGTTCGCTGAACTAAACTCAAGGAGAACACCCCGCATACGAGGCATGAAGTCAGCATAGTTGCTGTGTCCTCAGTAGTCTACCAGAAGTGGTTGATGTTTATTTCAGCACTTTGGTTTCTCATGATGAACAGTGTTATTTCTCAAGTGCTAACTTACAGCACTGTGATTTAAGTGTCTCTTATTTATTTTTTATTATCCGAAGCAAATTCAGTGTTGAGTACTTGTATTGCTCAGAAAATTGTTCTTACTGTTTTTGATATGTTAACCTAAGCACTTTTTAAGGACCTGATGTTCTATTTTATTTTTATTTTGTAATTCTTTGGAGATTTACAAAAACAAACAAAACGGTGATATTTCCACTTGTGGTCGAAACTAAAGGTTGCAGGTAGGACTTTGACTAGTCTCAAATACTGCAGAAAGTAAATGGCTAGGACTGCATCTGTCCAAGTCTGCTGAAAAACAGTAAAACACTTTATAATGCCACTTTTTCTTTTTCTATTGATCTGCCTCAATAATGTAACGAATTGAAAATGAAAATAGGGGTTTTCTCAGCACTTTTTAGATGAGATTAAAATATAGACTAATTAGATCAATGAATTACATATCATCATTAATTGATCTCATAAGTTTTTAATCGCTTGACAGCACTAAACCTAATTACTATAATTGGGCACACATTTACATCCAAATGTCCATTAGAATACACTGCCCCATTAAAAAAAAGGAAAAACTATATATATATATATATATATATATATATATATATACACACACACACACACACACACACACAGTATATATCCATCCATCCATTTTCCGAACCGCTTGATCCTCACTAGGGTCGCTGGGGGTGCTGGAGCCTATCCCAGCCGTCTTCGGGCAGTAGGCGGGGGACACCCTGAATCAGTTGCCAGCCAATCGCAGGGCACACAGAGACGAACAACCATCCACGCCCACACTCACACCTAGGGACAATTTAGAGCGTCCAATCAACCTGCCATGCATTTTTTGGAATGTGGGAGGAAACCGGAGCACCCGGAGAAAACCCACGCAGGCCCGGGGAGAACATGCAAACTCCACACAGGGAGGCCGGAGCCGGAATCGAACCCGGTACCTACTGGCTAAAGAAACTCACAGCACTCCATGAGCGCCTAGCAGCACAAATGAACCAGCTGCTGAGGGATGGGACTCACCCAGGATGGCTAACCGAAGGGCGAACGATCCTGATCATGAAGGATCCCTCAAATGGTGCAGTCCCATCCAACTATCGGCCAATAACCTGTCTCTCCACAACATGGAAGCTCATGTCAGGCATCATTGCGGCTAAGATAAGTGGACACATGGATCAATACATGAGCGAAGCACAGAAGGGCATTGGTAGAGATACCAGAGGAGCCAAACATCAGCTCCTGGTTGACAGAACAGTCGCACAACACTGCAGGTCCCGACGTACCAACCTGTGCACAGCCTGGATTGATTACAAGAAAGCCTATGACTCGATGCCACATACATGGATCACTGAATGCTTGGAGTTGTATAAGGTGAACAGGACCCTAAGAGCCTTCGTTGCGAACTCGATGAGGATGTGGAAAACCACACTTGAAGCCAATGGCAAGCCACTTACCCAAGTGTCCATCAAATGTGGCATATACCAAGGTGATGCACTCTCCCCACTGCTATTCTGCATAGGACTGAACCCCCTAAGCCAAGTAATCACCAAGACAGGCTATGGATACCGCCTCAGAAATGGAGCTACAATCAGTCACCTCCTCTACATGGATGACATAAAGCTGTATGCTAAGAGCGAAAGGGACATAGACTCCCTGATCCACACAACCAGGATCTACAGCAGCGACATTGGGATGTCATTCGGGCTTGAGAAATGTAGTCGGATGGTGACTAAGAGAGGAAAGGTAGTCCGCACTGAAGGGGTCTCACTCCCTGAAGGAACAATAGCAGACATTGAGGACAGCTACAAGTACCTCGGTATACCACAAGCCAATGGCAACCTCGAACTGGCAACAAGGAAAGCGGCTACGGCCAAATACCTCCAGCGAGTGAGGCAAGTCCTAAGAAGCCAGCTCAATGGCAAGAATAAGACCAGGGCAATAAACAGCTATGCCCTGCCAGTGATCAGATACCCTGCAGGAATAATAAGGTGGCCAAAGGAAGAGATTCAGACCACGGACGTTAAGACCCGAAAGCTCCTAACCATGCACGGAGGGTTCCATCCCAAATCCAGCACCCTGAGACTGTACGCAAGCCGAGAGGAAGGAGGCCGGGGACTAGTGAGTGTGAGAGCCACTGTCCAGGATGAAACATCCAAGCTCCATGAATACATCAAGGAGAAGGCCCCAACGGATGACGTACTCAGAGAATGTCTCAGACAATGGGGAACAGAAGATGAGGCGCTGGAAGAGGGACCATCATGGGAGGACAAGCCCCTACACGGGATGTACCACCGGACCATAACTGAAGTGGCCGATCTCAAGAAGTCCTATCAGTGGCTAGAGAGGGCTGGCCTGAAGGACAGCACAGAGGCACTCATCCTGGCTGCTCAAGAGCAGGCCCTGAGCACCAGAGCCATTGAGGCCCAGATATACCACACCAGACAAGACCCAAGGTGTAGGTTGTGCAAAGAGGCACCTGAGACGATCCAACACATAACTGCAGGGTGTAAGATGCTGGCAGGGAAAGCCTACATGGAACGCCATAACCAGGTGGCTGGCATCGTCTACCGAAACATCTGTGCGGAGTATGGACTGGAAACCCCAAGGTCAAAATGGGAAACACCTCTGTAGGTGGTGGAGAATGACAGAGCGAAGATCCTGTGGGACTTCCAGATCCAGACTGACAAGATGGTAATGGCGAACCAACCAGATATCGTGATCATAGATAAAGGGCAGAGGAAAGCCGTTGTAGTGGATGTAGCGGTCCCAAGTGATGGAAACATCAGAAAGAAGGAACAGGAGAAACTCGAGAAATACCAAGGGCTCAGAGAGGAGCTGGAGAGAGCCTGGAAGGTAAAGGTGACAGTCGTGCCTGTGGTGGTCGGAGCACTTGGGGCAGTGACCCCCAAACTAGATGAGTGGTTGCAACAGATCCCGGGAACACCATCGGACATCTCAGTCCAGAAATGTGCAGTGCTGGGAACAGCAAGGATACTGCGCAGAACCCTCAAGCTTCCTGGCCTCTGGTAGAGGACCCGAGCTGAATGAGGGACGGACACCACCCGAGGGGGGGTGAGACGAGTAATTATATATATATATATATATATAAATGGCCTTTACCTGGGGCAAATGCTTTGCCAAGTCTCAAACCCGTGGTTGTAGGCAAGGCTGCTCAGGCACAAGTGCTTAAGGACTGTATAGATTAATAACCCATGCACTTTGAAGTCAAGATGGCGCCCGAGTAGGCAGCCGTCGGCAAGTGCTCTCATGAGCCTTGCTTTTTTTGTGTTTGTTTTGTCACTTTGTGTTTGTTGTTACGTTGTGTGGACCTGATGTGGACTTTTTTTAGCATTTTTTGGCCACGACATTCATCAAGGAGGAGACTTGGTGGTTGCGCCTTCTCGGCAGCATGGGTATACCAGCACTGTTTTTGACTGGGAGGAATGTCGGCGGCATTTGACTGTCGTTGCTGGACAGTCCCGGGGCGCTTGTGTCTTGCGCCTGTAAGGGGCAGCATTTTTCACAGCCCCGCTTTGTTCAGCGGACAGATCGGTGCTGTTGAACGGTCTGCGGCTGGATGGATGTAAGGCTTGAGGAGCCGACGATGAGAAGAAAGGAGCGTTAGCGCGGAGCGCCGATGCGGATTTGGAAAAGGGAGTCGCGGCTTGGAGTTTGAAGCGGATTACGTGGGACAGGAGAAGTGAACTAATCTCTTTTCGTCAATGGACGCTACAGCTTCGTGTTTGCTTTCAAAACTTAGCTTGTAGCAGACGTGTGCACATTTTCAGCATGATGTCTCTGACCCACTGGTGAAAGGACACTTTGATCCTCTCCTCTTTCATCTATAACTGCTTCAGACAACAAAGTGTATGCAGAAAAGTGGTAAAGATTGCACGACTGTGTCCTATGTGTTGTGTTGTGTTATTTTTGTTATTTTTACTTCAAAATGGCACCGCAAGAGTGGCTGCCTTTCCAGCAGCTCCTATATTTTGTTGTTCTACTTCTTCCTTTCATTACTTTGCTGCTGTGAATTGGGAATTTCTCCATTGCGAGACTAATAAAGGTTTTCTTATCTTATTACAACACGAACAATGCATGGGTTCAATAATGGCATTTTTGGTGATTCGTTTGGGGCTTAAAAAACAACAACAAAAAAACATTTCCCCACCTCATCCTACTCAGCAGGATGAGGTTGGGAAATGCAGTCGGACCTACTGCATTTCAATGGGATTTTTGTTAGGCGTGGGCCGGTCCCGTCTGGTCTCTATCCCTCGCAAATAGGGGATCCACTGTGTCTTGTATTTACAATAGTTTTGTATTGTTCTTACTGGGTGTTTTTAGGTCATGGAAAAAAAGTGCTTCAAATTAATGCACACGCGGCTTTAACAGAAACCCCCATTAGTTCATTAAATTGAGGTTCCACAGCATACCTTAACTTTAGGCTAGTCATTATTTTTAAAATCATAACCGAGCATTTGCTTAAAAAGCAGTATTCTGTTATAATCATATTCTATATCCGCATCTAAGAGCGAAATGAAAAAGAGTGTCATCAGCCTCTTGAGTATTGTCATCTTGGGGGATGTTAACCTAATTTCTAAATAAAAGACAGGCACTTAAGCTCCATTTTGCATGAAAAGTTATACAAACTGCATGAAAATGACTGAACGACGAATAGGATTATATGCTGGAACATGACCACAATTGCGCCACAGTAGAAAAAGAAAAAGTATTTTCCGACTCCAACCATGTACTCAGTGACTGTCTTTTAGTCACATGGGGTACATTAACATGTTACATGTGCCTAAGAGATTTTTCAGCACGGTCCCACGAATGTAACTTCATAACCTCCCTTTTCTTTCGTGACCGACCCTGGTGGGAGTTTCACTCGGAGGACTCTTTGCCTGGGGCTGGGAACGTATCATCATGCTGCAGAGGAATGCGCTTGTGTCAAAGATGAAGAGAATTGGCGCATTGAAGACACAGCATCTTACATCTATCTACACGCTACTTTACCCACTCAAATGCATGCCATTTGAACAATTTTGTGTTTTTTTTCCCCCACATTTTTCCAGCATAGTCTCCGATATTTTAGTTGACCAAAGTTTCTCACATTTCGGCCTGGAGTTTTATTTCTGGCAAAAGTCATGAGTCAGCTGATATGGGATGGTGGTGATTCTCAGCATCATTATCTGAATATGCTGAGTAGCAGGTGCACAACTGGGAGAGGGAGGGACACGTTCTGATCATTTGTTGCTGTATTCACATGACTTCTCTCGACATGAGTTTTAAATGAGCCAAACAGGCGCAGAGAAAAAAGGGGCCGCAGGTGTGGAAAATAAGAACATCTGACCGTAACAGAAACAACACTGTGGACATAAACCTCCAGTGAGTGGTGCCTTGAGATAGTGATTTGACCCAGGTTTTTCAAGATATAAGCCATTGCTTGACAGATTCTTTTGTTGTGACTTGCAAGTGCATATATGAACACTGTATGCAGCACAGTGAACTCAACACATTTTACACTGGGGTAGTTTGGCAACTTGTCAACAATTCATCCAAAGGGGGGGAAAAATCACTCCCGGTTGAAGTTTACTACAAACTGAACATAAAACAAATTACACCGTGGGTATTTAAAACCTCATATTAGTGTGCTAGCTTAATGCTAATTATCGTTTATGTTGCAATGGATTGAACACAACTGATGCAGCAACAACATGAAGACAGACAATACAACAGTATTCACACTCACATATTCTTTATCTTCTGCCTATAACGACTAATATTAGTGCCGTAGTTGGAGTTGAGACATCTGAATGAAGGTTATTATGAAGCCCACTGAGTTCTGGGTAGGACACGCCCCACTTCAATATGATTGGCCACTTCATCCAAGAAGGACTGCAAAAACCTTCAGAATTAACACCTCATTGAAGCGTATACGTATACACACGCCCATTTGTCTTATACTGCCGCCGGATGGCGAAGACGGCTACACCAGAAGAAGCAGTATTTAATTGATGTGCTGTGACAAAAACTGTTAACTTCTTTTTAGTCCCATGAAATTATTACTGGATGTTTTTATAAAGTCCAATAGAATGGAGTGCTATTTTGCCTCATTAAAATTCACATAACACGTTTTGTTTTATTGGGGGGTGGAGACGGCTGGAATGGATTAATGACACTTCCATTTATTTGAATGGGAAGAGATGATATTAGCTAATTGTGTTTTGATCTACATGGTCACTGGACGAATTAAATTTGCATCTCATCAGGGCACCACTGTATTTTTTGAATCAGTTGAAATCTTTGACCTTAATTTCTTTTTTAAGTTTTAATTTCATGTCTAAACTAGAGTACACACAAAATACTACAATATTTCCGGACTCCATGTCAGAATCATTGCACATGCACGATGTCCCCCCAACCCCATCTCATTTTTATTAATTTAAGACAAGACCTCCAGTTTTTAAAAAGCAAATGCTTGCTCATGCTGACATCGTGGGCAAGAGTTGAAATATAAATAAGGTAGTGCATCTCCTTAACTACATCGCTACTGCTGCTGCTGCAGTGGCTGCTTACAGGACATGCAAAGGCACTTCTCAGTATCTGCGGCAAGGGAGCAAGTAGACATGCGGCCACAGAGGCCATTAAACCAGGACTCTGTGGTGTGAATTGACAGGCAAAGGAGGAGTTAACTGCATAAGAGGAAAGGAAAACATATTAGTGCCTCACTACTCTCTGTGAGTAACATAATGAACTCCTAATCGCTGCTGAGGGTGTAATTCGTCTATGAAATCAGTGCCAAATTGAGATGAGGAAAATCACTTTCTGATCCATCTCAAGCAGTTGCTTCGCAGGACGGATATCGAGTGCCGTGGTTCTCTAAAGGTTCGCCATAAGTAACGCTTTCCTGTCAGCATCGATATTCTGTCGAGGGAAAACTTCCACTGCACTCTGTTTTGTGCACAAATGTCGGCGGGCAACACGCGCGTCTCATGAGTGGGCCTGATGAATGCATCTGTATTCCAGCGGCTGCCGGCCAGATAAGCAGTCACTCGTAGAGGTCAGAATGTCGTATTCTCCATCAACTCGAGGAGCAACCGATGTCAAATGCTTTCTCTGGGAAGAACGAAGCTGTCAAGAGATAGAATGTGTTGAACCAAGCTTTGTTCCCCCAGTTCCACGCCATCGTCCTCCTCCACTTGTCCCTCGTCCTCCTCTTCCCGCACCTGCTTGCCTCCCTTCCCAAAATGCTGCATAATGGAGTAAACGCAGCCCTCGGCGTGAGAGCCCAGATAATGGCATCTGGAGCAGCCCACGCCCCCGTTCTCCTCGGGCATTTCGGGATTCTGGTCGCTAACCGCGAACCCCTCCCCCGCCTTTTTGGTGTGCTTATTTGTGTCTGTGTTTGGACAAGTGTGGCTTCCCATGCAAAACGGCGCGATGTGAAATCAAACGCGAATGAGCCCATAAGTTATACAATCGTGAAATGAGTGTGCGAGGTGCTCTGCGTGTGCTGTTTGTCACATTGTGTCCTCACAAATATGCGTGTGTGCCGGTGTGTGTGTGTGTGTGTGACAAGATAAAAGGAGGGCTGAAGGGCTGACTGAGAATATATGAGTTGAAGGAGACACGGAGACAAAGCAGAGGGCGGAGACACAGACAGAGGGGAGTCAATGACTCACCTTCTCAGCAGACTGGGCCGTGCCAAAGAAAATGGGGATGAAAGCCAGCCACACGATGCAGGTGGTGTACATGGTGAAGCCGATGGGCTTGGCTTCGTTGAAGTCCTCAGGTACATCTCTCGTCTTGATGGCATAGATGGTGCACGTCACCATCAACAGGATGCTGTAGCCCAGCGAGCAGATGATCTGGAGGTCTGTGATGTCGCACTTGAGTACGCCACGGGCCAGCATGGGGTTAATTGTTTTCTGCTCATCGTAGTCGATAATGGTGTTAGGAGGGTCCACGGCGAACCACACCAGCACACCCAGCAGCTGCACGCAGATCAGACTGGACGTGATGGCGATCTGCGAGGTGGGGCTGATGAAGCGTGGGGCCGTGACCGTCTGCTTGCCTTGCTCAAAGATCCGGTAGATGCGGTTGGTCTTGGTGAGCAGTGCCGCATAACTGATGCACATGCCCAGACCCAGGAAGATCCTCCTGAAGGCGCACACGCCCACGTCGGGCTTGGCGATCATCAGGAAGGTAATGATGTAGCACAGAAATATGCCAGTCAGCAGCACGTAGCTCAGCTCTCGGCCCGACGCGCGCACGATGGGCGTGTCGTTGTAGCGGACGAAGGTGGCCATGACGAAAATGGTGGCGATGATGCCGAGCATGGCCAGGAAGACAGGGATGACTGCCCACGGGGAGTGCCACTCCAGTTTGGTGATGGGAATGGGCTGGCAGGCAGTCCTGTTGGGGTTGGGCCTCATGTTGTACACGCACAGTCGGCAGGAGGTTTCGTCAGACTGGTACTGGTATCCGTCACAGAGCTCACAGTGCCAGCAGCACGGCATCCCTTTGACCCTCTTCTTTCTCTCTCCAGTCTTACAAGGCAGACTGCACACAGAGATGGGCAACTCCTGCTCCCCGTCGGGCCACCGAAGCTCCTCCAGCTGCAATAGGGAAGATGAACAGGGTCAGATCGTTTGACACAAACAACAAATGTGTTGAGACCTGGCCAATACACAGACAGAAAGTGAACATGTAAGAAAGAGATCCCACGCAACGAGAGGGAGAGTGAGCACACTGAAAGACCGGAGTTGAGACTCGAACCCCCAACCTTCTTTCTGTAAGGCGGCAGAACTGATTCACCGTGACTTACATAATTCATCATAAGGACAGTTCAATCGTAGCATCTGGGTAGATCACACCATAGCCAGGAGACTTGTCTTATTCTCAAAGGTAAAAGTGATTACCATGGCAACGGAGTACTTTTGTTGGTTAGATTAAAAATAATGAGAAATGCCATAAACCTGTTTAATAAAGTAGGAAGTGAGGTGTGAAATATGAACATGTAATGGATTTGGGGTTGCAAATGTCTACTTTAGTCTTTGCAGAGCTGTGTTTGTACTTACTAAGCTTGTCAGTGTTCAAATACGGTGCAGTGCTATCCTCAATTCTAACCCAAGACGCCCCGTGACCGTCCATTATCCAAACTCTATAAGGCTAAAACGCCAAAAAGAGTTATTTCATTTGGTCATGGAGATTTAACAAGTCCAGGATGGTAAATTTACTCTGATGATGCTATTAAATGAGTTGCTCATTTAATGTGAAAGTCGACTTGCTCCAAAGTTTCCATGGTTGTGACACGGATTCAAGGTAAAGTAGAGCTGGCGCATGAGGACAAATCAAAATTAATATGAATTTAACAGCAATGTCGGATGGGACATTTCCTGGACTGAACTAATAAGCTGACAACAAATATGACATACAATCATTTACAGTGGTGCCTTCCTTGACTTGAGAGTGACCCAATTTATTTTCGACACACGAGCTGTTGCTGGGCCATTTTTTGTCTTTAATTAAGTTCAAATGTACTCTGAAACTAAGTGTAAAGCAAAAAGGATGACACATTTTGGACTTAAAACAATCACATAACTTTTCATTGTACAACTGTGGGCTAGCTTGATGCTAATAAACAATGCAAGACGCCATAGATGGGCTAACGAATAACATTGATAGGGATTGTGTTATAACCCTTTAAGGTGGTGTTTCCTAACCAGCGGTACGATACGTGACCAGGGGTACTTGGGAATTTTTTTTTTTTAATAATTAATTTCCGAACCTTTCTCATGGTCTCACCACCCGTGGGAGGGGTCAAAGGGGTCGGGTGCAATGCGAGCTGGGCGGCAGCCAAAGGCGGGGACCCTGGCGGTCCGATCCTCGGCTGCAGAAGCTAGCTCTTGGGACATGGAATGTCACCTCTCTGGCAGGGAAGGAGCCCGAGCTGGTGTGTGAGGTAGAGAAGTTCCGACTGGATATAGTCGGACTTGCCTCCACACACAGCCTGGGTTCTGGTACTAGTTCTCTCGAGAGGGGTTGGACTCTCTTCCACTCTGGAGTTGCTCATGGTGAGAGGCGCAGAGCAGGTGTGGGCATACTCATTGCCCCCCGGCTCAGTGCCTGTACATTGGGGTTCACACCGGTAGACGAGAGGGTTGCTTCCCTCCGCCTTCGGTTGGGGGGGGGACGGGTCCTGACTGTTGTTTGTGCAAATGCACCAAACGGCAGCTCAGCATACCCACCCTTTTTGGAGTCCTTGGAGGGTGTGCTGGAGAGTACTCCTGCTGGGGACTCCCTTGTTCTGCTGGGGGACTTCAATGCTCACGTGGGCAATGACAGTGAGACCTGGAGGGGCGTGATTGGGAGGAACGGCCCCCCCCGATCAGAACTCGAGTGGTGTTTTGTTATTGGACTTCTGTGCTCGTCACGGACTGTCCATAACGAACACCTTGTTCAAACATAAGGGTGTCCATATGTGCACTTGGCACCAGGATACCCTGGGCCGTAGTTCGATGATCGACCTTGTGGTTGTATCATCGGATTTGTGGCCGCATGTTTTGGACACTCGGGTGAAGAGAGGGGCGGAGCTGTCAACTGATCACCACCTGGTGGTGAGTAGGCTCCGATGGTGGGGTAAGATGCCGGTCCGTCCTGGCAGACCCAAACGTATTGTGAGGGTTTGTTGGGAGCGTCTGGCGGAATCCCCTGTCAGAAGGAGTTTCAACTTCCACCTCCGACAGAGCTTTTCCCATGTTCCGGGGGAGACGGGGGACATTGAGTCCGAGTGGACCATGTTCCGTGCCTCTTTTGTTGAGGCGGCCAATCTGAGTTGTGGCCGTAAGGTGGTTGGTGCTTGTCGTGGCGGCAACCCTCGTACTCGCTGGTGGACACCAGCAGTAAGGGATGCCGTCAAGCTGAAGAAGGAGTCCTATCGAGCCTTTATGGCCTGTGGGACCCCAGAGGCAGCTGACGGGTATCGACTGGCCAAGCGGAACGCAGCTTCGGTGGTCGCCGAGGCAAAAACCAGAGCGTGGGAAGAGTTCGGTGAGGCCATGGAAGCCGACTTCCGGACGGCTTCGAGGAAATTCTGGTCCACCATCCGACGTCTCAGGAGGGGGAAGGGGGTAGCAGTGCACCACTAACACTGTGTACAGTGGGGATGGGGCGCTGCTGACTTTGACTCGGGACGTTGTGAACCGGTGGGCAGAGTACTTCGAAGACCTCCTCAACTCCACCAACACGTCTTCCTTGGAGGAAGCAGAGTCTGAGGACCCTGAGGTGGGCTCTCCTATCTCTGTGGTTGAAGTCACCGATGTGGTTAAAAAGCTCCTCGGTGGCAGGGCCCCAGGGGTGGATGAGATCCGCCCGGAGTTCCTCAAGGCTCTGGATGTTGTGGGGCTGTCCTGGTTGACACGCCTCTGCAACATCGCGTGGTCAACGGGGAGAGTGCCTCTGGATTGGCAGACCGGGGTGGTAGTCCCTCTTTTTAAAAAGGGGGACCGGAGGGTGTGTTCCAACTACAGAGGGATCACACTCCTCAGCCTCCCTGGTAAGGTCTATTCAGGGGTGCTGGAGAGGAGGGTCCGTCAGGAAGTCGAGCCTCAGATTGAGGAGGAGCAGTGTGGTTTTCGTCCCGGCCGTGGAACAGTGGACCAGCTCTACACCCTTAGCAGGGTCCTCGAGGGTATGTGGGAATTCGCCCAACCAGTCTACATGTGTTTTGTGGACTTGGAGAAGGCGTTTGACCGTGTCCCTCGGGGAGTTCTGTGGGGGGTGCTTCGTGGGTATGGGGTACCGAACCCCCTGATACGGGCTATTCGGTCACTATACCACCGATGTCAGAGTTTGGTTCGCATTGCCGGCAGTAAGTCGGAATTGTTTCCAGTGAGGGTAGGACTCCGCCAAGGCTGCCCTTTGTCGCCGATTCTGTTCATAATCTTTATGGACAGAATTTCTAGGCGCAGCCGTTTTGGTGGCCTCAGTATTGCATCCCTGCTTTTTGCAGATGATGTGGTGCTGTTGGGTCCTTCAAACGGGGCTCTCCAACTCTCACTGGAGCGTTTCGCAGCCGAGTGTGAAGCGGTTGGGATGAAAATCAGCACCTCCAAATCTGAAACCATGGTCCTCAGTCGGAAAAGGGTGGAGTGCCCCCTCCGGGTCGGGGGAGAGATCTTGCCCCAAGTGGAGGAGTTTAAGTATCTTGGGGTCTTGTTCACGAGTGAGGGCAGGAGGGAGCGAGAGATCGACAGGCGGATCGGTGCAGCGTCTGCTGTGATGCGGACGTTGTATCGGTCTGTCGTGGTGAAGAAGGAGCTGAGCCAAAGGGCGAAGCTCTCAATTTACCGGTCGATCTACGTTCCAACCCTCATCTATGGTCACGAGCTATGGGTCGTGACCGAAAGAACGAGATCCCGGATACAAGCGGCCGAAATGAGTTTTCTCCGCAGGGTGTCCGGGCTCTCCCTTAGAGATAAGGTGAGAAGCTCGGTCATCCGGGAGGGGCTCAGAGTCGAGCCGCTTCTCCTCCACATCGAGAGGAGCCAGATGAGGTGGCTTGGGCATCTGATTCGGATGCCTCCTGAACGCCTCCCTGGTGAGGTGTTCCGGGCATGTCCCACCGGGAGGAGACCCCGAGGAAGACCCAGGACACGCTGGAGTGACTATGTCACCCAGCTGGCCTGGGAACGCCTCGGGATCCCCCGGGGAGAGCTGGAAGAAGTAGCTAGGGAGAGGGAAGTCTGGGCTTCCCTGCTAAAGCTGTTGCCCCCGCGACCCGGCCCCGGATAAGCGGTAGAAGATGGATGGATGGATGGATAATTTCCGAACCTGTCAATAAAGTGTCATGTGCGCTACAACTTTTTTCCCTTGCAAGACATTAACCAGGGGCACAGCCATGACCCCCCCCCCCCCAAAAAAAAGCCACGTCAGCTCAAGTGTCTCATTAAAGCTCAGATAACTGATGAAAGGAAAGTACAACTACTTTAGTAGGTCTGAATATTCTTCCCAAGTGTTGTTTTTGTTTATGACATTTTAAGCGTAAATAACTGTTTAAATCAGACTAATTCAAAGGCGCTGCACTTTTTGTGGTAAATGTTCTGAGTTATATGTAGCAAAGGCAGGTTTATTATTTATTGTGATGACATTTTTTCATTTATATTACTAATTTATTTTCAAGGCAAAATAGAATTTCTTTTGGTGAATGCGCGCCATGAAATAAAAAAGAATTTTCATTTAGCTTATCTTCTGCTTTTGGAGAATCATCAACACACTGCTTCAGGAGGTACTCGGCTTAAGTCAAAAAGTTCACAAGACAAAAAAGGTTGGGACCACTGCTTTGAGCAACGGATAATTGAACACAAACGGTTCAGCAACACATCTAGACAGATAATATGATAATACTCACTGTGAATTGGAGTGTGCAAAAACTGCTTTGAATCTGAAAATCGCTTCCAATTTGCCAAACCCAAGTCAAGCGATATATTTTAAAACTGTTGCATCCCATGTGTTGAGACGCATCCAATCATCCTTTATGAGAGATGCACACCTGATATAAATGGATATAAATCAATTTGACACTGTTGATGATTTGTTGTTTCTTTGGCTTTAATTATCTTGGATAGTCTGTGCTTTGGAGAGCTTTTACATGTCGTTGCATATTAATGAACAAGACAAAAGCTACAGCCGTACCACGCCAAATCAAATTGTAATCCCACCGAATCGAACTGAATCAAATCGTTACATTCAGAAATTGTTACATCCTTGAATCGTTTCGTTCCCTGTGTATCGAGAACCAAATCAAACAATCTTTTAGATGGAACAGCCCTTAACAGGAACATATTCTTTATCCTCTGTGAAAGAACAAAAAATATTACTAATACTGACATTAACCGAGTCAGTTGTGAAAGTCTTCTTCATGTGTGTCTGTATTCGTGTATTATACTGCCCTTTGTTGGTCAAGGTGCACACATCAGAAGGAGCACAGGTGCAGAATGAATTACTGTATTGGCATTTCCATGATTTCAATGGGGGAAGAAAGTGTGTTTTGAATTACGAGCATGGTCAAGGAATGAATTAAACTTTGCCAAGGCACCGCTGGACTGTAGTACACCGTATCATGTATTTGATCCGTAAATGGACGATTGCTGTATATATCTTAGATCCAGGGAATTTTTCTCACACAGTTTCATGTAGTCCATTCGAAGATTGATCAGAGATGACGAAAACATCCAACAGATTACAGTTACCTGAGCCTGCCGTCAAACATAGCTCCAACTACGATCAGATCCCAAAAATGTGCCGACAGCCAATACACCTTTACAAACCCCGTTTACACTTTCGCTACCCGCCACTGCCATACACGCCAAAACACACACGTGCAGTGTTTTTTATGTGCAGCTGCGTGACAAATGTGTCGCTTCTTCGGTGTCTGGCTAGATTATCATCTGCCATTTATCTGAGGGCACCGAGGTGCCATTTGTTATTTGGACAATGAAGGGTGCTCACTGGAAAACCTCCCGATTACACACTGTGGGGAAACAGTAATGAGCCCAACAGCTCTGTTGCTATGGAAACCACAAGCAAGAATGTTGACACCTTGGACTCTCAGGACTGTTAGTGCTTTTGCTGTAGTGCTTAATTTGACAGTTCATACGAGTTGTCGTCAGATGGAGCAGCGTCAGGTTGATGGCAAAGTGGATCCGTTTTTTTATTTCACTGAAATATAATTGCCCTGCAGCATTTGGTTTGTAATCGCTGCAAAACAACCCCTGATATCCATCCGACAGAATTTATTCCACCTGTGCTCTCAAATGCATTGCATTAGGTTGAATTCTTGTCATCCAGACAGCAATTATGCAAACGCTATCTCATCTGTATGGAAATGCCATGTTGTCTTTGTTATGTGGCGATACAATGACATTTTAGACAAATAAAAAAAAAGACACACACACACACATATCAGGTTCTTTATGGTCCACATGAATCACTGAAGTCAATTCTTGTGTTGTGTCAGTGAGCACCGATGAACATTTTGCACGGAAGCTGTCTCTGCACCGCTGCACTCATATCTGACCATAGAGGTCTTTTGGGGTAAAGGCAAAGTATTTTAAGTTATCATTAAATGATATTTCCTCCACAGTTATCTTTGAGATACAAGGGAAATAATCGCATTATATGAAATCTCATCCTCATCTCAAGATATCTTATAAAGCCGTGACAGCTAACAACTTCTATCTGGTTGATTTATGTGAGGAGTATATTCAATTCCATCTGATTTGCGATCATAGATTTTCCGTGTCATCGTGTTCAGTCAAACCAGCAGCAAAACAAGCATTACAGAGTAACCCGGCAAGTGCGTATTTTGGAGTTACTTCTCAACATCACAGACCCTCGGTTCCCAAACACTAAACTGAGAAAGACTGACGCTTGGCTTAGAATTTCTCTTCCTCCAAAGCATCCGCCAATTTACACCAGTCCTATTCAATAAATACAACAACAAAATAAGTAACAACAGCAAAACGTCTTGCTGTTGTTATCCTACTTGTAAGGAACCATTTGGGTCGTGCATCATACAGGAAGACAGAAAGGGTTGAACCACTTCAAGTTTTTTCGAGTCCACGCTAAGGTGATGGGAGTCGAGTTGGCATCGATTCATCGATGACATTGTTGACACTTTCTCAGTCTTCAACACAAGCTCGCTCACTCACTTTCCCCGCTGTCCTCGGTTGCAGTGGCCCCTGACTTGTCCATCCAATCACATTCGGTGGGCTGCCACCAGTTTAGTATAAAAAAAAAAAAGTACGTATCGTATTTTTGAATAAACCGCTTTTTGCTAAAGATTGTGTCTTTAATGTTGGTACCCAAACACGTGATTTTCAATTCATCGACCTCAAGTTCTAATCATCATTGTTCAGTGAGAAGGTCGGCGCATCGACTAGTCGACTCAACAAAAAGGAAGACAGATGTTGGGGTGCCACCAGAGCATTTCACTGGTGTCTGGCTGAAACCTCCCATGTCGTTTCATTCACAAATCAAAACGATTGGTCAGTCCCTTGGTGGGTGTGGTACATTTCTTAAGTTTTGAAAATGCCTCAGTAATAGAGTGGTCGTCTCTCAACCCAGAGGTTGTGAGTTTGATCACTGGCCCTTGTGATCGTGTCAAAGTGCCCTTGAGCAAGATACTGAAGATGCACCTGATGCTGCAGGTGAATAAGAAGTCAGTGACTACGTTTACGTGCAGTCAATATTTGCGTTGCAGTCCAAATTCTGGTTCCCCGAAACATTTGGAGTAACGCGGGTGATGTGTGAACGGACAGAGTTTTGAATATCCTCATTCAATATGGTGATTCAGGGACAACGTTATGACGCAAATAGACGTCATTTCCGCCTGTTACTTTCCACCGTCAATATAAAAACAACAACAACATTCTATTCATGTCACTCGGCATAGTGCTGTGTCTCTGAGTTCCGACATGATGACCTCTGCGTGCGTATTCCCGGTGAGTTGCACGTCTTCATGATTGGACTTATATTGACAAAATGTGTGTCTATATACACACTGGCTCATTATTTGCCATCGACACAGAAATCAATGTCTTCAGTTTAAGGCTCGCTTAGCGAGTTGCAACGTCAGACGGTCGCTGGTGGGTGCAGTTCTTGCGACGGCAAGTAGCATCGCCGGCGGTTGCCATGCATACAAGTATTTCCTGTATTACAAAGACCAAGATGCCTTGTGAATAGAGCATGCACAGAACACAAACAAAAGGAGGTAACCCGATCGCGTTTATATGATCAAATATTCAGGTTCGGAAAGAGGTAACCCGGTGGTCTAATACGGATTTCGAATAAGCACACATTCAGGATTTTGCATGTAAACGGCATGTAAACGTAGTCAGTGTGAAGAACTTTGAGTGCCTTGTAGGTGGAAAAGTGCCATCCAAGTGAAAGCCCATGAAAGCCCTCAAGCCCACTGAACGATGCTCAGTAAAAACAGCAGACATTCCAATAGCTTCTTTCCGCTTTCCAATAACATCTAATACAGCTGAGTCACAATTTCATAGTGACACTTTGCCAATTTTGCACATCACTGAAGCGCCATTACTACTGTAATCATTGCTGCAGCTCTGTCATTCGGAATAATTTGCACAACCGTTGTTGATTAGTATTACGGCTCTACCGGGCCTTCAATTGCTTCATGACGCTCTACATCATTTAAACATTTGTCGATGTATCAGTATTACTGCACTACTGGGCACGTTACATTGCTTAATGACTCTTGTACCTTTGTCTTGATGTCCAAACTGTATTTTTTGTTGTAGGGGCTTGTTTGCTACAACGGCCTCTTCAAATGCAGCAGACAAAGTGTGCTTTCAAAGAGCAGGCCTGTAACGCCTATAAAGATGATTGTGATTCTAAGAGGCAATAAGAACAGCATGCAAATTTAACACGCACAGTATCTGGAGCAGTTGAGAATCAATACTGATCTAATAACATGCCAAAAATTCATTAACATTTCAATACACACGTCAGCAAAAACTACTGACATTACTGCGGACCAGCTAGCCAGAGGCAAATTTGAAATCTGTTTTGTTTAAGAAATAGTCTCATTTTTAATACAGAAAAGCCTTGAGTGGGCGCCCCACTGCAATTTGACTGGCTGCTGCACCCAGGCAGGAAAGTAAATGTTTAATTGGCCTTTTTACTGACCCCAGGTGGTCAAGGAGTGGAGACCCGAATGGGCAGCACATTGAATTGAATTATTCTTTTCAATTGTGTCAGAACTGCACAATATTACAAAGTGCTATTTTGCTGACGATAAGAACACATTATAAAACTATTTTTAAACTTAAACTGGTGTTTTTTTGGCGGATGGCTGGAAGAGATGAACAGCATTTCCATTAATTGCAACAGGGAAAGATAATGATGTGAGGCTGTTTTGAGCTCCAAGTGTGGTCAAGGAACAAATAAGACTCATTTCTCAAGGTAAGACTCTTCATGTTGCCGCAGATTTGGATAACACATCTCCATGTATACAGGAAGCAGTCTGAAATTTGACTCACTACGGATGGCAGACAAGTCTTTCACTATTTGTTTGGGAGTGGGAAACTGGTTTGAATTACACCTTACTACCACATACAAGGCTCGAGTTAATCTGTTTAGAAGCTTGGCTTTTTTTTTTCCCAACTCTTAGCAACAGCAGAACCACTTAGATCTGGCTTGACCATCTCTCTCGCATCTGGCTGTTTCCTACTCTGCCTGTTCAAGTATTACACCGGCTGCTAGATGAAGATGGATTTAAGTTGATAACGTCAGCCACATGCGCTGCCCAGGACAGCGACATTAATGATGCTTGGCCTAGCACATGTGGACACTACACAAAAACCCGCTAGTTATAAAAATCAACCATGATTTTAAGGACACTGATCAACCGCAAATTTTAATCAGAGATTTCTTTGTGTGTCCCTAAACTTATTTTTGACACTGATATAAGAAAATGTCTTGACTTTGTTTTCCGAGCACATCAGGTTTTTGCTAATAAGTTTGACATGTATAAGCTTGCGCAACACGGAGTTTACAATCCATCTATTATCCGAGCCACTTATCCTTATGAGTGTCACGAGCCTATCCCAGCCATCATCGGGCAGCAGGCGGGTACACCCTGAAGTAGTTGCCAGCCAATCGCAGGGCAACACACCACCACGCACACGCACAATCACACCAAGGCACAATCGAAAGAGTTCCATTAACTTACCACGTAGGCACAGGGAGAACATGCGAACTCCAAATGGGATAGCACGAGCCGGGATTCGAACCCCGGACCTCTGCACTACGAGGCGGACATGCTAAACGGTCGGTCACCATGCCTCAAAAGATTTTACCACGCGTTTATTTATAATTATGACATTTCAGAAAAAAAATGCCACTTGTTGCTGAACCTAACTTTTAATTCATAAATATTACGACCAGTACATATATGAATACAGTATATTGCACTTATTATTATTTATTCTTATTATTATTATTATTACAAAAACAGGATGCGCTAGAGTAAAAAAACCAAAACAGGGTAGATTTAGAAAAAGCACAGTAAAAAAAGAAATCTAGAACAGTTTACTTGCGCTTCTGATTAAAAAATACAGAAAAAAAATATGTTGACCAATGACATTGATTCAACCCTAATCAACTCAGATTTATTGCAACCAAAGTGCTACATTTCAAGTGAAAATCAGAAACATAAAAACAAAGTTAGTTATTAAACTAAATTAGAAGCACAACAATTTAAACACAAAACACTAACTAACAGTCGATAATTTGGTTGGCTAAATGATGAATTGGATTTTGAAAAATTCTTAAGATCCATCCCTCAAAATATTTAACAAATCAATTTGGTAATAGATTAGTTGTCCATTAATCTGCAGTACGAGACATCCATCCATCCATCCATTTTCCGAACCGCTTGATCCTCACTAGGGTCGCGTGGGGTGCTGGAGCCTATCCCAGCCGTCTTCGGGCAATAGGCGGGGGACACCCTGAATCGGTTGCCAGCCAATCGCAGGGCACACAGAGACGAACAACCATCCACACCCACACTCATACCTAGGGACAATTTAGAGTACGAGACATGTGGATCAGTATTTTTTTTCTTTTTATGAGAGTCAGACATTGTGATTGAATAAAAAACAACAAACAAACAAAAAAAATAAAACCCACTATCTTGGCATTATTGTTTGGCCTTGGCAGAGGTCTATATACTGTTGACTGCTATATGCATGTATTGCCTTCGTAGACCAAATTACCACCTTATTTCCAGGTTGTCATTGAAAGCTAAAGTAGTGTCCTCTTGTGTTTGTGTGTGTGTGTGTGTGGGTTGGGTGGGTGTGTGTGTGCGCGCACGTGCATGCGAGACATCTGTCTTATCTGCTGGCAGAGGAACTTCCCTTTTGTGTTTGTAATAGAAAAACAGGGTAGTTCTGCACATCGATAAAGAAAAAAAAATGTTTGCACTTGAGCTCACATTGTATTTAAGATTCAAACAATGTCTTTCCATTTCACAAAAAGATTCTTCACCTTTACAAAACATTCACACTTGAGCATATCTCGAACATGCAGCAGTAAAGGAATAATAATCTCTAGAAATGTACAGTGGTGCCTTGATTTATGAGTTTAATTCCTCCTGTAACCACACCTGAACCTAAATTCACTCATATCTCAAATTAAAAGGCGAGAATGGAAATTCCAGTTATCCATTCCAGCCCTTCGGCTGTGCGTGCTTTGGCCAGCAGGATGCAGTATCATAGGGACACAAACGAACACAAGTAACTCAGCAGCATCAATAACAGTACCATTAGTATTTGGTAGAGTAGACAGAGGATAAATAATACAGGAATCCCTCGTTTATCGCGGTTAATGGGGACCAAAACCACCCGCGATAAACGAAAATCCGCGAAGTAGCAACCAATAAACATATACAGGTAAAAAAAACATAATTTTATATATATATATATATATATATATATATATTTTTTTTATGAATATGTTTGAAAAAATCCACGATGCACTGAAGCCGCGATAATCGAACCGCGAAATAGCGAGGGATCACTGTATATGCCAGTGAATTTTGTTGTATTGTCAGTTTACATGTATTACTCTAAGAAAACACGAATAATATGTGGTGACTTTAACATTGACTTATTAAACCCAAATGGACACAAAAAAACAACCGACTTCATAAATACTATGTACAGCAACAGCTTTTTCCCAGTAATCCTGAAACCTAGCAGAATAACAGTTGACACGGCCACATTAATAGATAACATATTTATAAATAAGATTGACCATAAAATGGAAAGTGGACTTCTCATTAATGACATAAGTGACCACCTACCTGTTTTTGCAGTTTTTCATAATTATTTTGATAGAAAAGCTAAGTCAACAACTCACATAACAGAAATAAGACTAAGAACCCAACGCTCCACCGACGCCTTTAAGCAAGACCTAGAAAAACAAAACTGGACCGAGGTCTACTCAAACGAAGACCCAAATACAGCGTTTGAAGTATTTCAGTCTACCATAATCTCTTTATATGATAAACATTTTCCATTAACTAAAGTCTCCAAAAAGTATAAAGACCCAAGTAAGCCATGGATAACGAAAGGCATAGAAAACGCATGTAAAAAGAAAAACTATTTATATAAATTGTTTTTAAAATTGAGAACTGAAGAAGCAGAAAAAAAATATAAGACCTATAAAAATAAACTAGTAAATATTATAAGAACCAGTAAAAGAGATCATTATCATGCACTATTAGAGCAGAATAAAAGTAACACACAAGAAATATGGAAGATACTTAACCAAGTAATCAGAAATAGTCCTAAAAAAATGTATTATCCAGAGTATTTTATCAAAGGCAAAAATACTATTTTGAAAAAAACTGCAGAAATAGCAACTGAATTTAATGAGTATTTTGTCAACATCGGCAGTAACCTAGCAAAACAAATTCCTGATCCAACAAACTTGTTTGAAATAGATAGATATGTAGAAAAAAACTCCTCCACGATGTTCCTTACTGCTGTAAAACAAGAAGAAGTATCAAATATTATAAAAACTTTTAAAAATAAAAAGTCAACTGATTGCTTTAATATTGACATGACAATAATAAAGCAGATTATAGAATATGTAGTGCGACCTTTCACGCACATATGCAACCTGTCATTCAAAGCTGGTATCTTTCCATCAAAAATGAAAATTGCTAAAGTTATTCCAATCTATAAAAGTGGAGAAAGACATCGGTTTACAAATTATAGACCAATATCACTACTACCACAATTTTCAAAAATATTAGAAAAACTATTTTCTCGCAGACTTGATAGCTTTATACAAAAGCATGCGCTGTTAAGTGAGAATCAATATGGCTTCAGGGAAAAACGGACCACCTCAATGGCAGTTATGGAGTTTGTGGAAGCATTAGCCACTAATATAGACAACAAAGAATTTACTGTTGGGGTTTTCCTAGATCTAAAAAAAGCTTTTGACACAATAGATCACAGTATATTATTGAAAAAACTAGAAAGATACGGCATTAGAGGTGTAGCTTATAAATGGATAAAAAGTTATTTAGAAAACAGATATCAGTACGTGCAACTCAACAATAAAAAAACGAATCAACTAAAAATCACTCACGGAGTTCCTCAGGGGTCAGTGCTTGGTCCAAAACTATTCATCTTATATATAAATGATATCTGCAAGGTCTCAAAACAATTTAAATGTGTCCTATTTGCTGATGATACAACTTTCTACTGTTCTGGAATAAATCTGAAACAGCTCCTGACAACCGTAGAAAACGAATTAAACAAATTAAAAAACTGGTTCGACAGAAATAAATTGTCACTTAACCTGAAAAAATCGAAGTTAATTGTTTTTGGCACAAGACCAATCAAACACCAAGCTAAAATTATGGTAAACTCAATTGAGATAGAAAGAGCGTATGAAACCAAGTTTCTCGGATTAGTAATAGACTCAAAACTATGTTGGAAGCCACATATCGATAACGTAAAAAGAAAAATAGCCAAAACCGTAGGGATCCTCTACAAAACCAAGGAAGTGCTAAATAAGAGATCTTTGTATACATTATACACTTCATTATTATTACCATATATGACCTACTGTGTGGAAATATGGGGAAATGCCTGCAAAACAAACACACTCCCTATTCTCAACCTACAAAAAAAAGCAATTCGAATTATTAATAGATCAAAATATACGGAACCCACAAATCCACTATTTATCAAATTAAATACGATGAAATTTTATGACCTGGTTGACTTTAAAATCGCCCAATTAATGTACAAGGCACACAATAACCTGCTCTGCCAAAACATTCAGAAGTTTTTCGAAATTCGAGAAAGCAGCTATGATTTAAGAGGTACCAACTTATTCAAAAAACTCAAAACAAGAACAAACATCAAGCAAAGAAGTGTATCTATCAAAGGCGTTAATCTGTGGAATAATCTCGAAACGGACCTGAAAATGAGTAAATCGCTTGCTGAGTTCAAAAACAAATTCAAAAAAATAGTACAAACAACCTACATCAATCAGAGTTAAAATGATAAATTCAAAACATTAAATATAATGATAAATCAGAACTAAGTTGATAAATAGAGAAAGGTATATAAATATCCATTATGAATACAAGAGAAAATTGACACAAGAGTGTCAGGGTGTGGAAGTATATAATCCCGATACAAACCAAAAGTTGTAAAAATATCACGGTTAAGGGTAAAGTATGAGCCTTAATGGAGACTTCTTTCTTCTTACTTTTTTCTTTTCTGATTGATATAAAAATGATTTATTAGATACAATCACATAACGGGGTAGGACTAGATAAGTTTTTTACTTCTTCCTACTCCCTTGAACATAATAACTGTGTTGTATGAAGATTGATTTCTTTCTTTTTTTATCTACCTTATTTTCTGTCAAATTATTACTGTATATATGTTTTATGTTCAATAAACAAACCAAACCAAACCAAACCAAACTCTACCGTTTTTGGTGAAATTAAATGGTTAAACCGCAACCCTGATGCAATCCCTGAGCCCGTGGATGGCATTTTACCATTTATGCTAGCATTCGACTAATGGACATTAAGGAAAGGTTATGTGGTTGTTTCAAATATACAACATGTTTTATATTTAGTTTGGCAGTAAACATCTTGGAGAATCTTTGTGAAAAACTGTTCACTCTCTGCCAAATAGCTGCTTGTTGCGAAGTGAGCTGAGTTGACTGCCACTGTAGAGTGCTCATATCTCAAACTCTTGCTCTGAAGTCAAAGCAAAAATCGTCTGAAGGACGGGTCTTACCTCTAAAAACTCGCAAGTTGTGGCATTCTATAATCAAGGCACCATTGCAGTTGTTTTACATTTTCGTTAGCCTAACAGCAAAACTGCCAGTCATTTTTGCACAGTTGCCTTGTTTCTAGAGTTTACATAAATCCAGTCGCCATTTTCAGCCACATCGGTGATTGGTTGTGATGTCACAATTTTCTGATTGACCAATGACATCATTGATTGGCTCCGCAAAATAAGACAATGCAGCAAACATCTTGATCACTCCAAGGATGTACTTTGCTGCCATCATTCATCATCCAAAGTTTCTAAGCATATTCAGTCAGATTTTTTTCCAAATACATAGATATTTTTTCTCCTTTCGGGGGGGTGTTGCCATTTTCAGCATGTCTGTGTAAATAGACACTTTTCCTTTTATTGTTATCGTGACAGTAAGTTCCTTGGCAGTTATCCAAAAAGACTAAGGATATGTACGTGCTCAAAACAGGAAATAGTCGTACCCTGAGCTGGAGGCTCTCCACCCACTGTCCGACCGCCTTATACTCCGGGATGGAGGAGTTGGTCATCTGGAACTGGAACAAGTCATAGCGTCCTGGAGCATCACCGTTCTTATTAAAGACAACCGGGGTGGCAGCACTGCCTGTACAGAGAGAATAAAGGTGGCCATGGGTGAGACATGGTGTAGATTGGAAAAAAAATAAAAGCATGAATCTGTAAACCCTCTCCTCTCTTGCCGTGTGGTGGCTTAAAATGATACAAAATGCCCGACTTTCCCCTGGAAACACCACCATGACCTACATCTTGCACTCGACTGTAACCGGAAGCAAAAATGCCGTCTCCCTGCTGACCGCTATTGCAGCACCTCACCTGCTTCCTATTCATCATCGGGCCTGCGCGGCAGCCGCAAGAGAAATACAGTCCACCTCCAATATGTGCTTGCATTACATTTGCTGGCTCTCAGGTCCTGTGTAACAGTGAAACCTAATCCTTGTTGAAAGATGCAGTCAGATCCATACGTCCCGGGACATGGACAGAATTCTCCTCATTTTGGCTCTGAGCACCACCGGAGTGGATTTGAAACGACGCGAGCGATATGTGTTTCAACCGCAGACTTGAAGTTTCAATTTGAGAGTATTTAGATCCAAATCAGGTGAATGGTGTAGGAATTAGAACCATTTGTACAGTATACCTGTATGTGCCTCCCACTTTTGAAGGGACCAAAGGTCATGTCACGAGTGGCCACTCGGCGGTTCCAGGTGGGTATGTATAGCTGCCAAAAAAAACGGCTCCTGGTTTTCGTTGATTTTCGGACTGCTAGCAAAAACAGCAGGGTGGATTCTGAAGTGTTTCGCGCAATCTGATTATCTGCTCAAAAGTCCATGAGCAGCACTTCACAGTGCAGATGGACAATGGCCGCAAGCATCCTTCGATAGCAACCACAGAATTTTTTTAGGCCAAAAAGGTGGCGTGTCACGCAATGGCAATCACCTGACCCGAATCCAACTGAGAATCCTTTTCACTTGCTGGAGACAAAACTGAAGGCAGAATGCCCCGAGCAATAAACAAGTAGGAAGTGAAGACATGTTCAGTCGGGGCCTGGCAGAGCATCGCCAGGGATGAAATCCCTGGCGTCTGCTGATGTCGTTGATGGCTCCCAGACATCAGGCTGTCATTGCGTGCAAATGATTCGCAAATTAGCATTCAAAAGTCCCAGTTTGCTTGAGGATTGTTCATTTGTCCCATTAATTTTGTTGTCTTAAAAAGTGGGAGGACTGTAAACAAACCACAGTCATTGCGCCACAGTTCACCATTAAATTCAAGCTGAAATGATGCAATTTAAGCCCATCTGGTTCCTTCTGTTTCAAATCCATTGCTGTGGTGTTTAGAGCCATAAAAATGACAATTTCATCCGTGTCCCAATATATATGGACCGTACTCGGTGTGCTCCTCAGGTTAAAGGCGATGCATGGCATTCACACAGCGGACAACAACGGGAGATGGAGGCAGAATAAACAGGTCAGCCAAAGCGTCATATGGTCTCCATCTGCTCTCAGTGCGTAACGGCCTGTTTTAAGCAGAATCCTGAAGATTGCACTAATTAATGTCACGAGGACAACGCAACCTTGTTTTTTTTGGGGGGGGGGGGGTTGTTTTGTTTTGTTGAACCGTGTACAGTACTCTACATGTTTATGCATGTCCTTAAAGGACATCTTCCCTGCAGAAGCGCACGTCGGACATGCATTCAGATGAAAACGCCCGTACTTCATTTGAAACCTGAGTTCTGAATTGTTGACGGGGCATTTTAAGATCTCAGTCTGAGGCGAGATCATAAAAAAAGAGAGCTCCACGTGGACGGGATCAGTCACCTTGGCACTGTGTTCAGTGGGCCATAAGCACAAATGGAGATAGTATTTTTTAACTGAGACAGCGGGAGTCTAATGACACTTGGCTGGGGAATTAAGAGCTTGAATCGCTCCGGCGATAAAAAAAGTACAGGGAAAGGACCAAAAGCATATGTCCCCAATCACTTTTGGGAGCATGTTTTCTTTTTTTCAAAAAATATTTATCTATTTATTTATTTGATCTGGAACAGAGCTTATGGCGCTGAGAGGCCGCAGCACCTTTTCCATCATTTCAAGCCAGAGGGGGAATTTCATCTCTCTCCAGTTTTCTTTCCAAGGACATTTGTCATTGAACACTCTACAAAAGTTTCTTCCAAAAAGACTCTTGTAAAACAAAACAAGACAAGAGTAGTGAGGAAAAGTCAGTTTTCGGTGAAAGAACAAGCCAGGCGCGCTCCTAAAAGGCTGGGGACAAAGAAAGTTTTTATATTTTTGCGGGCGGGGGGGGGGGGGGTGTTGTTGGCTCTGTAACAGTGCTGTGTGTAGCTCATGAGTTGTCATTTGCATATAGGCAGGAACACACTTTTGAACCCTTTCAATGCACCAAACTTCAAAATGTGCTCATGTGCTACATAATAGGCACTGTCATGATTACTTTTGCGATAACTCATCAGGAAGGCAAGACTAACCCTTTCTTAAGACGGCCTAAACTCAGCGTGCATCCCCAATTAGTGGGCCAAGAATCCAAAGCATTGTGAGTTCTGCTTCAGAATGAGAGTCGACATCCAAGGATCAAAACGTGATGTGGCTGTGAATGTTCGGCCGCCACGAGACGTCAAGATGTACTGTACTACCAATCACAGCAAGGCTGTTTTCATATTCACGTTAAAAAGAACAGTAATTCAATCAGCGCAAAGGTTATTTAAATATTGAATATCAATGAGAAATCCAGCCGTCTCATCTGGCAGGTGTTTTTGAACAACTAGAATAGCTTGAAAAGTACATTCTGGGCATTTCAGACCCAAGTTGTCTTGCAAACCTCAGAGAAGGATACCCCCCCCCCCCCCCCCAAGAAAAAATAACGAAAACGTGAGGCATGGGGCCCTCAAGAAATGCTCTCATGGTTTCAGTAACTAAGACCAACATTTTCTCTTTCTTCCATGAAGGCTGAAAAAGTGGCTCATTGAAGAATAAATATTTACACCCATGTTTTGTAAGTGCCATCATTTTATGTGTACAGTGTATAGACGTCATCAAGCTCAACATGTCCACTCTGCCATAGGGAGACATTCATTTGCATAAAACTCTTTCAGACCTTGAAATATACAACATTTGGGAAACAGTAAACAGTCAGCTTGATGAAGTGAAGGTCCCCCATGTGCTCATTCACTGCCAACATTAGCCAAAAATGTCCACCTTGCCACCGGTCGACACGCACCCGTTTTGCTGTTTGCAGGCAGTTCAAGTGTGGGAGCTTGACCAACATGTATTTCAAACAGCATAATCTCTCACTGCAATACAATTGAAGTTCAATGGAAAATCTCAGCATTTTGGCATGAAACAGGAAAGTCTCAAAGGCACATTTGTCACTGTGAGCAGATCAAACGTTCCGCTGTTTTACAGTCACGCATGTGGAAAGTGCCGTTTGTATGACCCAAAACTTGTGAAGTAAATCAGGAAACCTGCCCAACCCACAAACAAACATAAAATAAATCCAGTGAGTGTCAGACATGTTCATACCTCTCTGTGTCACCAAAATAGACTTGTTAAAGCAGCATGTAAAGATGTCGGCAAGATATGGGCTACCGCGAGCAGCAAACGTGTGACAGGAGTTTCATTTGGTAGTGGGCGCCCCAGCAGAACCGTTGCGCACGCACAAACGGCACAAACACACAGTCAGTCAAGAATGTGACACGAGCGATCAGGAACTTGGCGCTCTGCAGCTTTGCAGCAAATAATTAAGTGGCATTTCTGGGCGCGCTGATAAAAGACGTCTTAAAAATTCCTTACAATTTGCCCCTCGCCTGATATTTCCGTGGAGCAAAATGTTCTTTCTCGGCTCCTAAGCAAGGGTTTCGTCGAAGATGAAAGATTTAGACATTTGCATGAGGCTCTGAACTAAGACTTAGCAAAAGTGCACAGCTGCTCTGCTGTTCTGAGCGGTGTGGGTGGACCGGGGATCCACTGCTGTGTTTTTCTCGCATCATTATTCTCGCCTTTTTTCTTCCCCGCTTCTCACTCCTCAGCTCTGTGACTCAGGCGCAGTGGGGATATAAACAAAAGGAGGTTTGCACTCCTTCACTTTAAAATATACATCAGCAGTGGCACGTCCGCACGATAATGCAGCAGGTTATGGGCTAAATGCACTAAGCCGCAACGTCACCGCCTTCCTTCACTCGTGGAAAGGCTGTCGGATCTCGTAGCGCCACAGAGAGCGCCAGAGAGGCGCAAGAAGGCGGACGGAAGAAACGGCCTTGTGTTTGTTGGACTGAAATCGGCCTCCATCTTTGTCACTCCGAGTTGAATGATTTTGGCCAAGCTCAAATCCATAAAATGCGCCCAGATGGCTACTGAGATTGGACAACGGATTTTCAATCAATTTAACGTATCTTCACTTCGATAATGCCCACTGAAATGCTGCACACAGACAGTCACTCCCTCATCTTGCACTGCTGCCATAGCGACAGGGTTGGAGGCTTTGTAGCCTTTATCGCCCTGACAGAAGTTTGTCTTCACGCAATTGAAGAGAAATGTGCCCTGTTAAAACCGCTCACCGTGCTGTTTAAAATGAGATCAATCAATCTCACGGCACAAAATGAATTTGTTCCAGCCTCCCAACAAATAAATGAATAAATATATTGGAAAAAAATGTAATACTCTTTTTTTTAATGGGAAAAATAGCACTCTATAGTCCAGTACTCATTAAAAAAACATACGGTAATGACATCATTAAAAAGAATACAAATAATTTAACAGTTTTTCATAACAGTAGGCTCTGCTTTGTGTGGATGATCATGTGACCTAACCTGGAAAAAGGTTAGCAGTAGGGATAATCCGATCAATCGGTTGCCGATCATTATCGGTCGATATTTGTGAAGAGGTCGATGAATCTGATCAAAGCCTCTCCAGGCCCCCTGTGTATATACCGGTAATTGTTCTGGTAAGGGATTAAAACATTTTCCCCAAAGTGTTTCTCTTCTTCAACTATGACTTGTATTTAGCTTCGGAAAAGAAGTATACACATGTTCCTGTCTCTACATTCCATTAATGTTTGCCAGCAATGCATGACGCATCACCAATAATGTCGAGGAATTGACACGGGTGTCGGCATTTAAATATGACACACATTCAACTGGTGCGAACAGAGACACAAGGAATAACGTCCTGGAGGCTCGACCATAATACATGCCTGTGGGGTGTTGCTGCATTCTGTTTCATCGGCATCACAACAAGAAAAAGAAAAAAATATATCAAGGATGTAAAAAGTTTAAAAAGAAAAAAATCATCCCCATGAAATCCGTAGTTGTAGCTCTAAAATGGAAAAAATTTACACCGAAATCACATCATCGGTATCAGTGTCAAGAACGTCATTTCTACGTCACGCACAGACGGCGTAAAAGGCGACACGCAGCCAAATAAATAAAAACAATACAACAGACACACACGCACAGCGAGGTGATTGGTGAAATAAAAACAATACCGGACACAGCTCATTGAAGTCTGTGGGACTGAGAGATATACAGTACCACACAATTTAATTTTTTTATGAATTTGGTTTCCATCCTCCAAGCCTGCTCATTTTGTAGGTCATCCTGGCCGCTAAAGGAAGCCGGCTGTTTTGTTTACCTTTTGGTTCCACAGACCGCAACAACATTGTCCCATATGGTTTTTATTTCACCAATCACCACACATCATGCGTGTGTGTGTGTGTGTTTTTGAACTTTATTTAGCAGTGTGCCTACTTGTGCTGCGCTTGCGTGTGCCATAATAAGTCCGTTCTGGACGCTGATTGGCTGTCGCTGGCGCAACGCTGTCAAAGGTTCGCTTCACTGACTGACGGACTTGATTGGGCAGAAATAATGACAAACAATAATGACGGACTGGCGGGCCCGCCGCTGGTGAGTGATGAGTGTTGGAGCAGTGAAATTGACTTACGTGGCCACCACCGCTACTAGCCATGTGAACTGTTTTTTACTGAAAGTCTTAAAAAAGAGTTGACGAATTTAGCAATGACAAAGCACGGTTCCAATAACAATGATGGAGTGATAGCTGACGGACCGGGTGGGCTAAATTTACCGGCACGTCCACCTCTGCCTGTATTGATGTACATTCTCAATTCTTGCTAAAAGTTTAAGCTCATTGCTGTTTGCAGTGGTTCACGTGGTGAACTGTCCTGCAACTATATCAATTTCAACTCTATGCCCCCGTTCACATTGTCCCTGTGATTGACGGGGGACCAGTCCAAGGTCAGCTGGGAGAGATTCCAGCTCCTCGCAGCACTACAAGCAGAAGAGTAAGCAATGTTATCAAGAATGGATTCTAATGGTTTGTTGTTACACCATTTGTAGTGCGTTAATTTTACGATTTAGTCAATTTTCAACGGGATAAACAGGAAGAGCACTAACACACTATTTTTTATTTAGTTCATGCTGCGAATATTATTCTCACCACACATACTCCACATAACATTTGTCATAGGGGAGAGTTATTTTAATGCCAGGCACAGTTGAGCTGCTGTGCGCACCTCTGAAAGTAGGCCAGTTTGGGCAAGCTAATTCACATACTTCTTTTGAATTTTTTTCATTTTTTTATTTTTGAAGAGCTCTTTCTGATCGAAACCATTTTCTAAGGACACAATGTTCTTCAGATGAGCTTCTTATGATCACCGGCTGACACACCAGAACATCTGTAAAGACGCTAGTCTCTCTTGTCTCCGAGTCGCCTTCTATAGGGCTCTCTCCTTCCACTGGCTGTTGCCCTGCAGTGCAGATGTCATTGATAGCCACTGACATTAATTGTTAAGTATGTCATACTCTGTACAGGCCTGAAAAATGCAGAAGATCAAGAGCAGGGTAACCCAGACAACATCAAATAATCCTGAAATCTTACACCGAGCTGGAACTATTGACACACTTTTTTGAAAGTATTTTCCCAAGACTGGCCAATATTATTACATTTCTCCAATTACTTTTTTGGACTCATTTGTGTATACACTAGGGAGAGAAAATAGTTTCAGTTTCAGTCTTGGTGCCGATACTGCACACCTGTACTTGTAAAAACGCTCAGATACTACTTGACCAGGCTGACATCCAGCCAACCTTCAGGGTAGAAGCCAGGCCAGCTGTGTGGCGTTACCTTCAGGATGCGGATGCCACATTCGGCGACAGCGAGTTGTGTACTGTAAAACAGATGACAAACTCTGCTTGGGCGGCAAAGGAGATGTCTGGCATTCGGCAGGTACCAGGTTTTGTGAGCCCAAAATTTACAGTAACTTTTTGTATTCTCAAGAAGCAGCCTTGTACTCGCATTCATTTTTAATCACTTCATTTGGACACATATTGTACACCGGTAACGCGGCGTCCAAATTCTTACTCAAATATATTCACCAGATGCTACATTCTTCTTCGTCCCTTATTTTTGTCTTGCTGCTCTTTTAAACAGTGTTCCCTGGTGTTTAGACTGAGCCACTGGAAAATGGAAATGCCCTTTTTTACAGGCAACATGTAAGTAAAATGTGTGGCAAGACTTGAAGTTGGATGTTAAAATGTCAGTAATGACAACTGTTGATTGTAACTAAATTCATGTTCAAGCAACGTTTGTGTTTTTTGAACAACATTTTGTTGAAATAGGAGACATTTTCATCACAATTACGAGATGGAATGGTGATATCAAGTATTGGTGCGCAAACTGAAGTACTTGGAATTGTATTCGGTCTGAAAAAAGTGGTTATGGAGCATCCTTCGTTTAGACTGTTCATGCAATCAAAACATACATGCCGCCTGTTTCAGACGTTGAATTTTGGCAACACGACTAAGGAACGATTCGAAAGAGCCAAAGGAATGAGGAACAAGTAAATAAGAAGTGATTATGAATGTTGAAAGACCATTTCTGAACCCCCACAATCCTACGTGTTACAATGATTCTTCGCTACTTGTCGCTACTTGTTGTTCGGAACATTTCCTAGAACAACTATTTGTGCCTCAAAGCCGAATGAGGATTGGCATGAAGCAGTGACATGTGGGGAGGAGGTTCATGACTGGCGAGGCACTCACTCCTCTGGAGTCGGATATAAAAATATGAACGCACAGTAGGATTTCTTAATTGAAACATTTGTTTTTAAATATTTTGATTGACAACGTGATCGGAAGAAAAAAAAGTTCAGAACACATCAAATTAATTGCTTTTTGCTGATCTCTTTTTTAAAGTACCGTAAATAGCATTTTGCCTTCCTTTCATATTGTGCCAAAAGCTCAAATGATAAAATTACCCATCATCATGTGTTACCGATCCGCGTGAAAGCCGTAAAAGAGTTTGACGAGTTACGATTAATTTCCTGGAGTCAAACCCCAATAAAAGTGAATGCAAGCTGAACGGAAGTCTGCAATTCGCTGAGGCTTCCGCTCATAGTTAGGTATTTCTATGGGAAGTGCGCCGCGCTTCTCCATCGCATTGCGTCAGCGGAGTTGAGCAATTCCATCTGTCGGCAGCTGCACGATACTTTCCTGGCTCTTTCAGCTGCTTTTCTGGCCGATCAGAATGACTTAATACTGTCTGTCCCTCCCATTCAGTAACTTAATTGAGATAGACTGTTGTATGTGACCATATGCAAAAGATGTGGGATAAAACATATTCTGACGGTATAAAAGTGGAACAGGGAATGTCTCTTGGGTGAGGGCATGCGCCAATAACTGCCTGCATCAATGACTATGTGCGTGGTCGTGTGAAGCATGAAGGATGGTCTAACTCACACTTTTCCCTTTTTACGAATATATTGGAACAGGAAATATGCAAATTCAGCCATTTTACTGATTTCAATGATGAAATCATTGACATTATTGGATTGATAAAGAAAATCAATGGGAAAGCACAGACCAGAAAACTAAAAGTTAGTTTGTTCTCTGCCTCCCTTGCCTGCCCTGAGCGCACATCAAAAGGTAAATGCAATCCACGGTAACATTATATTAGCAGTACCTGCTAATGTATTCAATCAAACATCATTTACGTGACGACAGGAGGAGACTTTAATGTTACTGATGGTAACTTTCAAGGAAAGTCTTGGTGACCGTCTTGGCAACGCCCCCACGCTCCTGCATTAATGAAGAGCACCTTTACAGGGATATACAAACTTCCTTTTTAATTAAGAAAAAAGTGCGATGAGCCGTTTTCTTTCCCTTGCTGCTAATATCCATGCTGATGGGCGTTTTTTTCCCCCAACATGTACCCTTAACCCAGCCATTAACCCATCTCTTTTCTACTGCTTACATGTCGGTTCATATTTAAGTGTTCAGTACATAAATATAAAGAAGAGTGAAAGTCAGCTGCTTCCAAGTCAAGATCATGTATTTTTCATGGCAGTATTGCCATCAAGTATTCAGCAGCGTAGCAAAGGTCAAAGCAGTGGGATCTTTTGTATATTAATCAACAAAAAGCTTGTCTGACTTCAAAACTGTTTGTGGCGCCTCCATCAACGATGTCCTTGAAAGTCAGACTCACCGTTGAAGCTGGAATTGCGGATGTACTTGAGCAGAGTTTTTCCTTCGGCGGACTCCATCTGCGGACAGACGCCAGGGTGGTCGGGACACAAGTCCCTCTGCATGTTGTGCAGCGCGTGGGCCATGGCGTACACCGCATCGATCACAAACTGCACCTTCCCTTCCTGCTCATACTTGGAGTCAATCCCGATGCGTTCTTGGCCTGTGGGAAGAGGGCCAGGCGCTAGTAAATGCAGCACAAACCATCCGACGTTACGTCAGCGCCCGTTGTCGTCTCCGCTTTCAATTCCTTCCTCAGTTCCTTCCTCTTTATCATTTGCTGGCAGTACGTTAAAGTGTGATTTTGAGGGAATTACACCCAAACGGGACAATGCGGCAGAGTCAATGAAGGAGTCGTCTTTAGTTCCCAAACGCAGAAATTGCCAAATTTCAGGCTGCGCCGTTTGTGACTGAGCCAGGAGATTGCACTAATGTGCTGTTCTACATAATAATGGGCTGCTAACAATGGGCCTCATTGGTGCCATCAACAAGGTGATAAAAATCACCATGAACTTTAGAAACACACTTCTCTGCACTGGCTTCGTGCTCTTTTACGCTGCACTGCCCTTTGACTATGGCTTGCTGTAAAGGTTTTGCCTCATGTCGTTCATACACAGCATGAATATTTAAATGTCCAACCTGCCGCTGGATTCTTTCCAGATCCGGTGATGCCACTGACAGAATGTGACCGGCATCAACACCCGAAAAGGGCCCATTTTACTAAGATCGCAGGTAGCGAGCGCGCAATTGCATGTTGAGCCAGATTGTGTGCGGCGTTGGTGACCGTGCTGCGTGTCATTCAGGTTACGTGCACACAGCAGGACATGATGGCCAATTCAGATTTGAGTTAAATCCAAACTTTTCACGCAGTGGCGAGAATTGCTGACGTAAGTCTCGAGGCCCGAGCTTGCCGACTTTACCTGCAAAACTATTTGCTAAATAATGACATGAAAAAGGCACAGATGTTAATTGTTGTTTCACATGGAATGAAATAAAGTCAAATGCAAAAGTAAGACTGTTACTCTTCACAACTTTGCAGATTCAAAGGCAATCGTGACTGAGACACACTGATACATGTCCGATTGATAACCACAAAGGAAAGAAGCCGGGGTCGTTTTTAAATCAAACAATGGAATTGTTCTGTCACATACGGGCAAAAAAAATATGAATTGACCTCGCTTATCATCTCCTAAGAATCCAAATAGTGGCCGCGAATTTGCATGTAGACAGACGGTAATGAGGATTTAGGAGGTCACAATAAATGTGCAAAATGGAGAGTCTGTAGTGATGGAACTGTGTTAGTGGAAGAGGCAAAGAAATCGCTACAGAAAATAAATATATCGCTCCGGTGACTTTTGGGAAGTCAGCGACTGTACAAAAGCCATGTTTTATTTGATTTAACCTCACCCGAGTGCCTTTGAATTGAATGCGTCGTCGTGTTACCTGACATTCCATTCAAAATTCAGGACAACACACCACACAGCACACGGTATTTAACGACGCAAAATCAGCCGTTGCAATTTGTCGCAGGTTTGATGAGTGCTAAATTAACCCAAATATTCCGGCACAGTGAACTGTGGGGCAATATTAACTGTTTGACAATCCTGAGCGCGCCAGCGCCAGGATCAGCTTGCACGTCGTTCGCGTGAGCCATCAAAATTGCCCCCGTTTTGTCATGTGCACATTCTAAATCAGCCACAATGGCTCCTAGTGGCACGTTGTTACACTTGCAACATTCATTCATTCATTTTCCGATCCGCTTATCCTCACAAGGGTCGCGAGGGGTGCAGGAGCCTATCCCAGCTGTCTTCGGGCAGTCGGCGGGGGACACCCTGAACCGGTTGCCAGCCAATCGCAGGGCACACAGAGACGAACAACCATCCGTGCTCACACTCACACCAAGGGACAATTTGGAGTGTTCAATCAGCCTGCTTTGGAATGTGGGAGGAAACCGGAGTACCCGGAGAAAACCCATGCACAGAACATGCAAACTCCACACAGGGAGGCCGGAGCTAGAATTGAACCCGGTACCTCTGCACTGTGAGGTCAACGTGCTAACCATTGGACCATCGGGCCGCCTACACTTGCAACATATTATCAAAAATTAATCTGTCCGATACAAACAAACATTTTACCGTCGGGAAAAGGAAACATCGGGCCTCAACACAAAAGTATCTGTATGATTTTGTTTGACTGCAGATGCTAACGGGACGCAGCAGATTTGCTTAACAGGAGGTCAAAAACAATCATCGTTGACATTTCACTCCATTACTCACAACTTAACATAATACAGCCAACAAGCATCAAAAAAATAAGCATAGGGTGACCTATATGCACGCTCTTTCAATGCACAAGCTTCCTGTTCTTGATGTGACGTTCACAAATAAGACCTGACTTGAGATATGAAGAAAGAAACTATCAAAACAGTCGCATGGCCTTCATCGTTACAAAAGGCATTCTTAGCTGGATCGAGAGAAGAATAAAAGTCATTTACAATAATTTCACGGTGGGTTTGTGGGGTGCGCGGCGTGGACGTGCATCTTTTATCTTTGACACACGATGAAATACCCCGCATGGTACATGAGAAAGGAAACCAAATCCTTGGGCAAACATTCATTTGTGACACAGCGGCCTAAGCGTCAACGTGTATGCAGGCACGCAAGATTAATACAGCGTCCCACATTACCGTCATCACCCACATAGATAATGAATGTCGCACCATGCCTGTCAAACCGTTGGCACCCTGAGTTTAAGTAATATGAGCATGCATCACAACACTACCATTACAGCCACCACAAAGACGGTATTACAACAAATACGGGGGCATAATAAGTAGTCATTCTGCTTGCTGTCATTTCCACTGTAATTTCAAACCCAAATAAAGCGGACTCCTGCCGAACTGAGCTGATCCATCGCCTCAGGGAATCTAACGTGCGCTACTGAAAAATTTCAAGACGGATGTTTAGAAAGCAGGTCCTCGGGCGTAAGGCAAAATATTAATGAATGAGAGGACAGGCACACCCTGGGAAATTCAACAAGAATATCTTAAAATGAAGCGAAGGAACAAACAGCATACTGCTGCCAGCTTGCCTGCCTGCATATAGAACACATGACATGACGTCATTCTATTTCGTGACCAACTAGCGTCTTGAAAATCATTTAGGAGAAAAATAAATGGCCGACTGCGTAATAACGGGAGAGCCGCACCTCCGTCACTGCCATGGCAACACTCAATCAACATTAGTGGTGTGTAATACCGGTGGGCCATCCAGGACACTCCCTTTAAATCAACGCATGTTCTCAATGCATTCATTGCATCTGAAGCCTCTCTCTTTTGTTCGACCGAGGCTTCTCATCATCAACTTTTCAACAAAGTGACTTCAAAGGAAATTACTCCTCAGTCACAAAGCGTTTCTTATATAGTGCTGTGCAAAAGACACGGCTGGCTTCCTTTTCATTGCATTCCTTTTGACAGAAAAAGTGATATAATTGAGGATTCCATTCCATTCAGGTTTTATAGAAGCAGGTCCCTGCGAGTTCACATTTTTGTGTGTGTGTGTTTTTTTTTCTTAATTGTATTGCATTTAGTAGAGCTGTCGGGACCAATAATCATGGTCCAATCACGTCATTTTTAGCTAAGTGGCACTGGCTCATGCAGTGCAGAGAGGCTTGTGTTCAAAATCGGCGCAAGCTTTTGTGCTGGTCCGCAGCTCATTAAGAAAAATCGAGGCACGGAGGGAGACGCGGAAATATTTTGCTTACGACTGACAGCCAGCGAAACTTAATAAAATACATTACAAGCCAAACCAGGTCTGTGTGACGAAACGGCAACAGCAGACTTCAAAAAGCGACAGGTTAGCAAGTGTGACGCATTGTAAGACATACCTTCAAATAGAAGTTTGAATCCTTTTTTGACATGCAAGCTTGTGCCCCAGTGGTTGCAATTGGCGAGTCAATTATTCAATAATGTTGTTTATGGATGAGCAGAGTCGAGAACTAAGCACCAATATATGTTCTGATTGCATTGCTGGGGATCTGACTCAATATTGTCTGATACTCAAGACCACTGGTGTCAAACTCAAGGCCCGGGGGCCAGATTTGGCCCACCACATAATTTTATGTGGCTCGTGAAAGCAGCTCAAATATGTCAACTTCCATGATCCTTTCTAAAATGTCAACCAAAATTTTGAATTCTCATATGTAATAAATAAGATATACATTCTATAAGCATTTTCTTGTTACCAAACCCCTCATGATAGTAACTTAAACAATAATTGAATCAACAGTTATGCGTGACTTCTCTATATGGTTTCAGTCATAACAGCCCTCCAAGTGAAATGGTAACTAAAATGTGGCCCGGGCCATAAACGAGTTTGACACCCCCGCTCAAGACCAAGTGATTTGACTGATTGGGACGCAAATAAAATAAAATAAAATAAAAAAAAGCAGTCGGCACATCCCTGCTATTCAATAGAATACACTTAACTTTCTCTTAGACAGCTTAAAAACAGGTTCTGAGGTCCATTTCATAGCATGTTATAGAAGTATAAATATTCATAAACCTGATATTCTTCAAATGCAGCGTTCAAAAGAAATTGCGTGAAAGATATCAATTAAAACTACTTGCTGTTTTGATGTGACATTGTAGTGTATTAGAATGTTGGGGATTCATTGTAGAAATTTTCAGGGTGCTTTAAAATGGTCTTTTCTCAACCCCCCCCCCCCCAAAAATATATACAGTATATATACATGTATATATATTTTTTACGATCATTAGAGTATCGTCTTTAAAAGATGCATTGTAATAACAACAAAGGCAATGATGGATATATACATCGTCGCATGCTGACCTAATTCAAATGAATATGTATGCCATCCACAATGAGAGGAGGGCCTAATATGATGAACTACTTCCCGTCCTCGGCGACGCACAGAAGCAGAAAAGACACACAGCGCAATAACTTCTTAAAGGGATCAAATCCACACTTCCAAGTGAAACATTGACGTCAACCTGACACATATCAATTATTCAACGCACCAAATGATCACGATAATGTGGATAAACAGCCTACCACCATCACGAGGGAACGGAAAGAAAACGTCCAGAAGAGTTGCAGGATATTTGTCACAGGAGCAGGCGGCGTAAATATAATATGACCAAGACACGTGACGTGATGCGTTCTTATTATTCCAGTAATAACTCTGCGTCAACCCCCCCAGGCACAAACATTTTGGCTGCATTGAGAGGGAGCCAATAGCATGTCAGTGCTTTATCTGCAGCTTCTAATGCAAAGCAGCTTTGAACGATTACGACCAAAATGGTGATCACGATTATATTTTATCAATATCAAAATCATGATTCACAGTTATTCATTAACTCAGCGAAAACATTTGGATTTTTATTGCACCACTTTTCAACAAACAAACTGTCAATAGTTTTCATCGCAACGGGAGACTTTATAATGAATGGATTGTCATTTTAGAATGACAAATGAAGTCTCTCATCCAATCCACAGAATTGACTTTAGTCTCCCGCGGCAAGGTGTGTTCACTTGTTCATTGAGGCAGTTGAAGGGAGCCTTAGCCATGCTTTTGCCCCCGGTGGTTGGTTGATTACTGGTTGAAGACGTTATTGATTAAATATGTAGCAGAGCCTGCATTTTAAATGTAAATATCGCTGACGATCACTTTAATTTAAACGCAGCGGCGAAAATTACAATTAGAATTCCGAATTAATTTCACAGCCCTCATGCAAAGTCATGCCAAACTCAAAACGTGAAACATGACAAAAAGGTACACACACACACACACACACACACACACACACACACACACACACACACACACTTGATTAGTCTTTCATTTCAGACACCCCTTGCTGTGATTGTGTGTTGCAGAAACAATAGCAAGGTACCTGTGCATTTACGACTGGTATCTTCTTTCTTGGATGCGCTGAGAAGCCTGCAGTCAAAGTACTCCTCCCAGAATTCAGCAAACCAAACGTTCCTACGATTGTTCTCCAGGGTGAGCGCAGTAAAGTATTCATCAAACCCTGGGAAGAGAGGAAAGAAGAGCGAGCCTCAGTTCCGGCCCAATTATGGTCCAATTCATACTGCGGGAAATGAAATGCAGCAGTGCGGTGGTGACAGAACGGTTCTGGCCAGCAGGTATTGGCGGTTGCTGGTTAGCAAGTGCCACCTCATCAAACCTTGGCTGTGGCTGTCTATTTTTCTTTTGAAGCCCTGTGAAACTCAAATCACTTTCGTCTTCTGAGGAAGTGCACTAATTAAATAAATAAAGAACTCAATAATAGGGGCTGCAAAATGGATAGCACGGGAAGTATAAATGGTGCCACAGCCTCTTGCCTGGAGCTGAAAAGCCCCGATGGTACTGAAGTGGTTCCTTCACCTCACCGAAGCTGCCGGCGATGGTTGAAAGCATGCGCCGCGTATTAAAGTTAGGGTTATTTTAACTTTTTTTAATGGAGCGTTTGCATGACAGAAAGGCTGTTACAACCAAGGGCTCTCTTTTTTAGAGCAACCTTTTCCACCGATTGTGGCTCAAAATCCTAAAATGACAGAATTGACAATTGCTCTTTTCCCATCACTTGGATCACAAAGATATTTCTGCATTTCATTTCACACATTCAAGTCTCCGTTGGCTTCCTCATTATTGTGTCATACATCATCTGAGGCGTGGGTGGGAACGACTAATGGAACCCGGATGATTCATATCAATTTCTTTTCAGAAGACCACTGACTGACGATGACAAAGTGGGCTGATCTTAACCTTACGCAGCCCCGCAGCGCACATTTGTCCAGGCCAGGCGTCACCTAATTAAAGAAAAAGCAAAGGGATCTTCAATTCCAATGATTCACGGCTCTTGTAGGATGCAATACATAACGCCCCCTGCTGAGAATGTTCCTTTTCCCCGCCATATGTGTCAGTCCTCTGTCTAAGGTAGGCAAATGTCATTTTTCTTTATTTTAAAATAACCTTCATTACAGGCAGAGGTAATGAGAGTCACAATTGTGGAGAGATTACAGTTTGCTGGAGAAATAATCCGCAGTGAAATACCGCCAAATAGCCAATAATACGCAATGACGTGACGATGCAAAAATATTTACTACCGTATTGCATGAAAGCAACTCTGACAAGTATGATTTATCCATAAAGTTACTTAAGTAAAAGTAAGTGAGCAAATGTAGTCGAGCTCGCCACAACCTACCTGTGACTATAGGCCATGACAAATGCCATTTGATTCATCAGAATTTTTCAGAGACAACGTTTAAGCTACGCATGGCCGTTGCAAATGGCGTGGAAGCAAATTAGACAAACCTCAAGCGAAATGTCAGGCAAAAAAAGTTACTCCGAAGCAACAGTGAGCAACGTGACCTTGGCCTCCCTCCTCCTAGCCAAATAGACAGTATTTGCATCAAGGACATCGGCGCTCCCTGAGGACTGTGCAACGTCACTGGAGGAAATTGCCAGCTGAAGCAGAAATAGATGAGACCTGTCTGGCAATCAGGGTGTCGAGTAGGTAAATCGACATATTGTATTTTATCACAAAGTCTGTCTTAAAGTGCACGAAATGTCTTGCAATCAATCTCTCGGTGTGTAGAGGAATTATATGCTAATGTTTGAGTTTGTTTTTCATGGCAGAGACGATCATCCAGATATGTGATGTGAAGTTGTGCCTTTCAAGCTGTTCTAGACATGCAATCATGTCTTATGAGGGCTTATCATAAAAAGCTGATACCACGAGTAAACTTTACATCATCTTTCAATGGCTTTCACTGTTTTCCCAAGCAGCCTGTGATAAAAACAATAACAACAAAAACGCAACACGCTACCAGCCTAAAGACGTACAGTACCGTTAATACTCAAATGAACATTTATAGCTAGCAAAAGGGCAAAAGAGAGGCAATTTTAGCCTCCATTTTTGGCAAGGACTCGGTCACTACTTATTGCTTTTAATCGGCCTTGCTATAGGGTACACAAACTAATTACGCCCCATTTATAAAACCTTCATAACTATGACTGAAAAGTGATACCGAGTAGAGCTATAATTACACCCACCATTATAAGCCTGTTGTTAAATTAATAATGGACCGCTCTAATAGCGTTGGTCAAAAATTAACAGTACTCATTTCTGATACAGCTCTTGCATTGAATCTTATTAGTCTGAATGTGGTATTAAAACTATACCTTACCATAAATTAGAAGCCGGGTTGGCATATATGAATTCCAAAAGTTCAAAAGTTCAAAGAAAAAATGGATTCCGTAATACATTACTGTCGACTCCAGTGTTTACTTGTCAAAGGCTGAGAAGCAGACACGAGGACTTAAATTCTTACGATAGTGCAGACCTCATCTCACATGATAATGCCAACTGGAGTATCACCAAGCTCATCTTTACAAAGTTTATGTGATGATTTCAAATTTCTTGTAATCCCTCAACAAGGCACGCATGTTTAGTCTTCATTATCTGAAATTAAATAGATAAAAAAATGGAGGGGGCTGAAAGGTTGGTGCCATCGAGTGAAATGTCGCGACGCTAACGCTGCATGCGTGGTGCGCTGTGGCGGGACGTGTTCATACCTTTAATGGAAGAGCGCTTGGGCAGTATGGTGATGGCACCCACTGCTACCTCCTCCAGGTGGTGGATGGGACTGCTTTTGGCGCCCCAGCTGTCCGATCCAATCCACAGAAAATGGCCCACATGATTGGCCCTCTTAGTGGCATTGAGGACTCCCCTGCAAGGACATTTGGCTTAGACTGTATGCGTGTGGAATTCAACCGCCACCCATCCATCCGTCCGTTTTCTCTACAGCTTCTTCTCATTGGGATCGCGCGTGTGTTGGAGCCTATCGCAGCCAGAGGCGGGTAAACCCTTCACCAAGGTCATATGAAAAGAACGTCTGCATGCGCTTTGAACTAAATTCATGCCACACGCTTTTCGGACACCATGGTGTGACACGCCGCCTCCGCATCTGCTCGATTTGTAGTGCAATGAATCAAAATGGAGAAATAGGTTAATGCGTGAATCCTAAACAGCTATTTGATCCTGAACCGAGCTGTCAAAGGCTACACATCGGGCTGTGGCTTTCCAGGAAAGTTCAGGGTCATGCTTCTTGAAGTATGAGGGGGAACTCGAAGACAACAGGTAACTATTCCATCTGATCATCATGAAAGGGGGATTCCGTGGTACGCGGTGCTTTTTCAAGGTTTCTCATTTTGCAAACTCAACACAGGATTGTCCAACTTCAGAACTGTAAGGTGGCTGTGATCAGTCGATTGTTGACGCCTATGCCACTTAATCACACATTTCTTGTGTTTTTACTGAAAAAAACCCCAACAACAACAGAAAAAGCAAGTACTGTAGCAAATATTTGTGTGTTCTTGGAGGTGGCACTTCCCTACGGGGAAGTGTAATTGACACCAAATCTGTGCTGCGCTCTTGTGATCTGTATTCCCTGTGTACGTCTTCTGGTGTTTGCAAAGGCACGTTTGTATAACAGACGTGCTGCATGCATGGAAAATCTTTGCCTGTGGCTTGTCTTCTGGAGCTGCCACTCAGAGATTAAGGAGTGGAACATGGCAAGTCATCGGTACGCCTGAGCGGCACGGAGGACACGCTGCTCACCGTATGTCTTCTTCATTGGCGAAGATGACGACTGCCCTGGAGTGCTGAGTTTCCAGCAGTTGTTGGATGGCCTTGTCATAATCCTCCATCTTGGGGTTGTGCGGGATTTTCAATGACTGGGCAACGCAGATTCCACCTAATGAATGGAGAGAGTTAAAAAAAAACGAGAAGGCATCGGGTAGAGTCTCTGCTATTCTGTCACAGATATTTGAATACACGCAAAAGGCCTTGGGCCACAACAGCTTCTTATGTGGAAATTCTTCCCAAATAAAAGGGAAGGACAGCATAAATAATGTGGAGAAGTATTGGAGCTTTGCAATGATTAAACAACACGCATGCACATTCACTCGACAGTCACAATATTAGGTACACCTGTCACCATCATCTTGTGCAAAGGTTTCTATTGAAAGGGCCACAATAGATTTTTTTTTAAAAGAGATGGATGGGCCGGGTGAGATTTACAAGGAATGAAAAAGCATTCAAATCTGTAACATATCAATGGTGTCAGGCTGAATCCTTGCTCCTCCAGAATCATAACTTTTCGGGAGACTCACAAAAATTACATGTGTGTTCACCCGGTTATCGTGCGTCATGAAAGAGAGCAAGCCGTTTTATTTCAGTCAATCAATTGTAAAAAGAGCACACACACATGCGGACTGAACAATAGTAGAGATTTCTGACAAAATTCAATTCAAAAATTTGTCAAAGGGGGCCCTGCGATATGCAAACATACATCATCCATTCATCCATTGTTTCAACCGCTTACTGTACACAATGAATCAATATATTATAATCTATGTGAAGTTGTATATATTTACTTGGTATCTCAAATTATTTTAGTATTATAATTTATATTCAATTCATAAGTTGTGGGAAGGAGGTCAACTGGTGAGCACGTCAACTTCCCAGTGCAGAGGTGCAGGGTTCAATTCCGGCCCCGGCCGTCCTGTGTGAGGTCTCCATGTTCTCTCCGTGCCTGTGCAGGTTTTATCCTGGATACTCCAGTTTCCTCCCACATTCCAAAAACATGCATGGTAGGTTGATTGGGCACTCCAAATTGTGTGATTGTGGTGTGACTGTGAGCGCGAATGGTTGTTCATGTGTGTGTGCCCTGCAATCGGCTGGCAGCAAGCCCAGGATGTACCCCTACTGCCCCAAGACAGCTAGGATAGACTCCAGCATGCCCGACACCTTTGTGAGGATAAGCGGATTAGAAAATAGATGGATGGATAATAAATTATGTTAACACTTGACTCAGGTTTACTTATGCAGTATAGTGCTTTCATAATAGCCGCATCTGTGACAAAGAATGAAATAACACTGGTCAATAGCAAATGTTTTACTGATAAAAGCTTGCGCAATATAGATTTTACCACGCATTAATTTATAGCTGACATTTCAGAAAAAAAATCCACTATTTGCCAAACCTAACCCTTAAGTCATACATCTTACTACCGTATTTTCACGACTATAAGGCGCCATTAAAAGTCTAAAATTTTCTCCAAAATGGACAGGACGCCTTATGATGCGGAGCGTCTTGTCTATGCGCTGAGTTCCAAAACCTGACTGACAGCCGACACGCTGTTTATATAGAGAAAAGGCGGAAGTGACTGTGGACAGGCATGCGGCAAAGAAGTCAGCCAATCAGTGAAGGGTGGGCGTGTAAGTGGACGCTAAAGGGACGCGACAAGCAGGTACCAACACCTGTATAGAGTGTGGCTATGTGCATTGTTGCAAAACAACTTCGGTTTTGGTTTCTAAGAACCCCCGAAAATAAATTCTACAAAGAGACACGCCTACGAAGCTCAGTTCAAACTTCAAGCCATCGGTTATGCTTTTGGCATGCGTGCCCATCTCACAGCAGCGGTGAAAAACCAAGTCAAGCAAATGAACTCTGAGCTTGCCGTTATTCCCGGAGGCTTGACTAAAGAACTCCAACCGCTGGACATCGGCATCAACCGGGCGTTCAAAGTAAAGTTGCGAGCGGCATGGGAACAATGAATGATCGATGGCAAACACAACTTTACAAAGAGTGAGAGGCAGCGCCGGGCGAGTTACGCCACAATTTGCGAATGGATTGTGGCTGCTTGGACGAACGTGTCTGCTTGCACTGTTGTTCGAGTTTTTGGCAAAGCCGGCATCATTTCTGTGGAGCCACATGGCAATGAGAGTGACTGACAACGAGAGGGAACACGGCGTTTTTGATGGATTACCCGTACTTGCACAATTGTTCAATTCTGATACAGAGGATGAGGACTTTGATTGATTTCTGGGTGATGATTGATCGAAAAACGTGAGTACATTGTACGATGACTAAATAAAATACAACGGAACTCAGTTTTCCGTTGCCTTTTTAAAAACGTGTTTTTAGCTTGTATCTGTATGTCTTGGCATGCTACCGTATGCTACAAGCTAACGTGTTTTTAGCGTGCGCGCATGCATGCCGTATGTTTAAGCTGGCGTATGTTTTACCACTTTAAAATTGCGCCCAATAATACAGTGCGTTTTGTCTATGTGTAAAATACAGAAATAGCACCCATTAATGAGACTGCGCCCAACCATACGGTGCGTCGAATGGTCGTGAAAATACGGTAAATATATTACGATATGTTACATACAATTATTGTCATTATTATTATTATTATTATTATGATTATTATTAGTAGTAGTAGTGGTAGTAGTCATATATAAAACTGATGTGCAACAGAAAAAACAAGGCCAAATTTGGAAACGGTGCAAAAAAGTCAGCTATAAAGGTTTAACTGTATCTCTGATTGAAAAATGCAGACCAGTGTAATTAATTAGGCATTACAGTTCATTTAATAAGATAAGATAAGATAACCTTTAATTGTCCCACACTGGAGAGATTTGCAGTCTACAGCAGCAAAATTGGGGGGAAACAAAGTGTTTCATTGCACAAAATAAATGTTTCAGAAAAGAACTGTACACAGTTCAATATAAGTGCAACATAAAATAAAGCATTAAAGAAATGGTTTCATAAAATGAGTGTCAAATGAATATGTAAAGTGATTTTACGATCATTGCATTTTTTTTTATTTCCAAAAAAGCAATTAACTAAGTACTTTTCGAGAAAACAAATACATCTATATTTTTGGAATGTATGAAAGTGAATGTAAAAACACATTTTAATCCATTTCAGAGGAAAATTCTAAATGAATGCAGGAAATGAAAAGGACTCCTGATTGAGAAATGTTTCCATTTTAGTTCTACGGTGTGTGTGCTTGATATCAATGTTCTTTTCAAATCCAATAATAGCAATCATTTCATCGTCAAAATAGTGGACTTGGCCTGTCTGCCTTTTCAGATTCATGGGCAAGACGTGAAATGGGACAGCGAGCAGCCAAGCTAACATTCCGATTGCGCAATCTCCCACTAACTGGGTTGTGAAGGCTTGCCACTGGCAAGTGCCGATTTCTGTCTCTCTTCATATCTCCAACATCACGTTTTCAGACATTTTCAACATGCACACTCATTTTCCAAAGTCAGGCTAATGTATTTAATGTTACAAATTTAAATAGGCTGATCGCACAAAACAGCAGCTACAAAAAAAATAAGCATGAGGTCAGTGGCGGATGCTGGTCTGTCAAGGAGGGGAAGCTCAATTTCGGGCTACATCATAAAATGTGTCCGTTTATTTATACGTGAATTCTACTCTGCGTTCCTTTTCAAAAAAATGATCTGTGACCCTGGCATACCAACAAGGCGTATTTTCCAGGGACTTAACTGTGGTGATATAAGTCAGTCTGCGAACACAAGCAATAAACAATAAAAACAATAAAACACACCAGAAATAAAATATTAATTTGTCGCTAGTCGTTTTCAACAAAGAGAGTGTCGTAAGATGATTAGAAGAAGTGTCCAGTTCAACTCAGAACAGAATGAGAATTGAAAAATGCTCCCACAGCTGGCTACACCAAAAGATCGGTGATTGGCTCATTTCGCAGTCAATCAAAAAGAGATTCAGCCTCAGACAGATCATCCAATCATCATGCAGAAAAGATGAGCGTCCTGGCCAGCCCATAAACGCCCACTGCCCATAGACTCCCAGAGACGCTCAGCGTCCGACGGACGGGACAAAACTAGCATTTATCCAATGACTCGTCTCTTCATTGCATTGGGACAACCTACCCTGAACTCTCTCGACGCTCAGCGTTCACACAGTTGAAAGCACAGTGAAGCTGCGGGAATGAATGAGAAGAGAGTCGCGTCGTAACCAGTAGTAAGCAGCTTTGATTCGGAACAAAAGTTGAGCGCATTGTAGCGCATATTTAGTCAATGACATGTCCACGGAATTGTATGTACACACATATATTTGATCACTTATTTTTTGACATTTTAGGGGAAGCAGAGCTTCCCTTGCAGTCTGAAGGGGTGTTCACACGGCACGCATTTGCATTGGTGCTGCACCGACGTATTTTGTTGCGATGTATCTTACATCGATGTAAATTTTGTGGAGCGTTCACACGTAAAAAGCTGCTTACGAAAGAGAAGCGCATTAACCCCGGTGCAGCCCCACTTGCGTTCACACAGCAGTTTCTACGGCCGTGCAATACGATACGTAATAATACGGAAATAAAACATGCGCTGCGTAAAGTGTACTTCCTTTTCCCCGCCTTGTTTGTGACATATCGAAAAACCATGGTTTATACTTCTCAGGACAAATCAAGGCTGCGGTCTATCAGACACCGTAATAGGATGAGAGTGAGAAAGGAAAGATGACGGAACTGCACGAAAGCAACGCATTCAATACCCGTATGTAATCAACTCTTCTCACGCGTTGGAGCGAGTCTACCCCCGTAGCATTCACACGTCCAATTTTATATCGGTGCTGCCCCGCAAACGAGCATTTACTCCGGAGTAAAATTTTAAACCACCTCCTTGAGCAGGGTTAAATTTGCTCCGGTTTAAGATGGCTTCAGGGACTACACCGGTATAACTTTGTACGTGTGAACGCTCTAGGCAAGTAGCCCTGGTGCTGCACCAGAGTAAAAGTTGCCGTGTGAACACCCCTTTAGAGCAATTGCCACTGCATGAGGTGGAGCAAGCACCAATGACCCACAACGGCGTAGGAAAGGACACGAATAAGAGCACATAGGTTCAAATTGCTGCCATTCCTCTAAGCAGAGATGTGACATCTGTTCAAATTTAGCTGCACTCAAACATGCAAGACATTATGTCTTAGCATTAATAATTTCGCAGAACTGGAAATGGGATCTGTAAGTGACCAACGAAGACCAACACTGGTAAAAAACTACTTTCAACATCAAGTCAGAGAGTAACCTGCTCTTTTTCAAATGAGTGATACACACGTAAGCACCGGCACCACTTAGTGCAGTCATTTAATAAGTGGCATTTTGAATACCAGTAAGTAAGGAAATCAGATTGCGATTGTTCCCAAATATTTTTATCGTTGTTTGTTTTTTACCAGTTTGTAATGCCACCACCACTCTGATTTGGAAATCTGACACTTATGTCAGAGCAGACATGACCCTCAGGCATGAACCTCAGCACAACTCATTGCTTTGCCAAGCCCTGACCTCGTGACATCTAGTACAAGAGCTGCTTTTGAAATTCTTCCATTTAGATTGATAATAATTCATTGATAATTTTGTGCAATGAAACATTTTGCCCTCCCCCCCCATTTTGCTGCTGTAGACTGCAAATTTCCCCAGTGTGGGACAAATAGAGGTTATAATATCTTATAAATACAACAAGGTGTTTCTGGCGGCCCGGTAGTCCAGTGGTTAGCACGTCGGCTTCACAGTGCAGAGGTACCGGGTTCGATTCCAGCTCCGGCCTCCCTGTGTGGAGTTTGCATGTTCTCCCCGAGCCTGCGTGGGTTTTCTCCGGGTGCTCCGGTTTCCTCCCACATTCCAAAAACATGCATGGCAGGCTGATTGGACGCTCTAAAAAATTGTCACTTGGTGTGAGTGTGGGCGTGGATGGTTGTTCGTCTCTGTGTGCCCTGCGATTGGCTGGCAACTGATTCAGGGTGTCCCCCGCCTACTGCCCGAAGACGGCTGGGATAGGCTCCAGCACCCCCCGCGACCCTAGTGAGGATCAAGCGGTTCGGAAAATGGATGGATGGAAGGTGTTTCTGTGTTCGGTGTCTGCATTTCCTCATTCTAGAAGCCTATTTTCAAGTCAAGTCAAGTCAAGTCAACAGTATTTATAGAGCACTTTCAAACAGCCATCGCTGCATACAAAGTGCTGTACATGGAGCAATTTAACATGCACAATAAACAGTAAGACAAATCGGTAATAAAGGCGGTAGAAAGCACCAAACAGTAAAACCAAGAACAAATCTAAGTCATGCTGAGTCGAATGCCAAAGAATACAAGTGAGTTTTGAGGAGGGTTATGAAGATGGGCAGCGAGGAGGCTTGCCGAATGTTCAGTGGGAGGTCATTCCAGAGAGAGGGACCAGCAACAACCTCATTTATTGTAATGAATTGCCCCTCCCTTGCATCTAAATAATGCACACAGCGCACAATATGCTGCACAAAACCGATGCAAATTACAACTACAACATTGTAATGAACATATTGCTAACCTAATTGTCATTGTTAATTGTTCATACAGCTATTGTCTTGTTTGCGCGAATGCATCTAATAAATTGTCTTGTGAATTATTTTTTTTCTTTCCTTTTCTTTAATCACGGTTTGGCACTGACCGACAAAGCAGAGCGACACGCAGTAAATCACACACCACACCTGATTCGGTGCCAAGATCTTTTGCACGAGTGAGAGGGATAAAACAATATCCGTGACAACAAATCCAATAATCCTCACCAACGGGGACATAAAGTTACAGATTTTATGTTATGGATTTGTCATTGCCTTTTTATTGAAAGACATTATCTGATGGCGGACCCTCATCCGATCGCCTCGTACGTGCAGTAATCACAAAGAGAATACGAACGCTGACAATAAATCATTTTTTGACAGGTCACCCCTAATCAGTTTTCACACGATCAAGGGTATTGGCCACATACACTCTGTGTCCTTTGCGAATGGGCAGCCGACACTTCTGGAAGCACACGTTGTCACAAACTACCATTTGTTATGGACTAAGAGAGCAATAATGGGTTCATGTAAAAGGCTTCTAAACAAATAATGCAATCACCTGTGGGATTGTACCACCATGGGTCCTCTTGGTCAGCAGCTTGCCTTCTAAATCAACAGCGAGCATTACCAAAACCAATTAGAATTTCTCCCACTCAAGGAACTTAATAGCCTAGCCAACATCTCCGTTTGCGTTTCTCTGAGTAGACAGATAAATGGAAGTAAACTCCTAATTGCCAGTCTCCGATGGCTCTTTACTTTGATACAAACCATTTTGGGCTGGCAGACCGTGCATCTGCAGTCCGGGTGCTTCTTCCGTACGGCAGCCGTAACAAAATGACAATTTCTGAACTCTGCCTCTTTCTACGAATCGACAGGCATGGTCTTTTTTTTTCTTTCTAAAAGAACAGATTCCATAAGTGCCTGGAGACCTGTGGGATGACTGCTGTTATCCCCCTAAGTGGACTAAACCTAAACATAGGGAGCCCGCCAATGTGTTTGGCTCTTGCTTAAGGGCTCGCAGTATCCTGTTAAATGGAAACGAGCTCGGTGTCATTTGCGCCGAAAAGTCAGTGTTGTAGGTCTCCCAAGGATAACGCGAAAGCTCAGCCTCTGCAAAGAGATTACAGTTGAAAGCTCATATTATGACAGCAGAGGCACTCAACATCTGATTCTAGCCCATTTGTCGCACCTTTCTTGCAATGGCCAATCTCTCTGCAGGTTGTTATCATAGCCATTCACTCCACAAGCAAAAAAAACAAAACAAACAAACAAAAAACAGAAAACCATCATATTATACTGAGAGCTCAGGTCTCATGAAAAAGCATTAAGTCCATAATGACAAAAACTCCACAGTGCAGGGTTATGGTTCTATAACAGCCATGAACCAAAATATATTACAGCTCGCATTGGTCAATAATGCAGAATGAGAGCGAGCGCTGCAAGGACTGATCAAGTTTAGAAGCAGATCTCGTATTTTGAGTGGACTGTTGTGGGCCAGCTGTTGCGGGACGCCGTCTAAATTATTGAATGGCTGCGGAACACCTCATCCGTCTGTCCGTCAGTCAAGTAGTCAGAGAGGCAGGCCTGATGAAAATTCAAGTGCCGTATCTGTACTTGCAGCGTGTTGGGGTGTATGGCGGACCACCTCCGCCTCTCACTGCAAGGAGAAAGGGGAAAGGGAGTCATGGGTGCCGACAGACGGCTGGAAAAAAGGGCCCTTTGTCTAAACTGAGCAGGCTGATGTAAGAAATGTCAACTTTCCCGGCCTCACGCCGTCTTCCACTTTTTCCTCACGATCGTTCCCAGAGATGGGAACGATTGTTTTAAGTCACAAGAAAACTCTTCACTAAATATTTGAATAGGGATCCAAACTATCGGACACATTGAAAACTATTTTCAACCCTCTTAACCTGTTCACTCCCAAATGCTTTTCAGACACATAAACATCGAAATCAGGTTGCCCTTTCAAAGTGATCAATCATCAGAATTATAAGAAAATAAAAACATTTTGTACAAGTTGTAGAACAAAGGGGTAGATTTCTTTGAGAACAACTATTTTGAATTATTCTAACAATCAGTCACTACGGTAAGAGATCCTACATGTAATATTTCGATGGAGGCCTTTATACAATGGATGACAAAAACATACCTCTGGACATGTGTCTGTCAGTTCTACTACGATACAGAATTTGTTGACTCAATTTTCAAAGAGCACTGTATCTCTCCTCCTCACTTTGCTAATTTTCAATATTTCTTTTCTCTTGGCCCTTTCAGCCATTTGCATTCACTTTTAATTCATTTTCTACTCACTGTGGTATTTTTTTTCAACACTCAATGTGAAGAGATGCCTTGCACTTTTCACAGTCTAAGGTGGTGCGTTCGTCACAAAAACGACATCTCAGGAATCGATTCCCTGCATTTATTGGCCAATGAGAGCATTGGTCATATCTTGGCTGATCTTCCACCATAGCAGACAGTAGCGATCTCCCTCCATGAGAAAAAGGCCTTGTATCAGGCAAACCTCTGCATCAGAGACTTTGCCACTATCCTTGTGAAATTGAGTAGATCAATGTTGCCTCCCAAAACCAATCGGTCAAAGAAATGACAACGTATGAGTGCACTGCTGAGAGACCATGAAGCGACAGGCCACCATCGCTTCTTGGACCTGACGGTGATGCTGTATCTAGAGACCTGTTGCTCACGACGGTCCACACCTGCCATGGGTTACACGGTTGGATGTATGTCTAAGATGTGGGAGTCATACAAAGCACCCTGAGTTTGAACTGCCGTCATATGCATGGCAACGTGCGAGATTATTCTACAAAAATCAAAAAGCCTCTTTGGATTCTGGTTTTACCTGAGGAAATTTCCTTTCCTTTCCTCTTTGAGCAAGACAATCCGGAAGTACTAAAAGGATAGGTTGTTCGAATCCCCAAAACAATGGGGAAATGGGACCTTTAATTTGCAATTAACAAAGATAAACCCCGGCCAACCTTTAAAAGAGGAAATTAGATCATACATGGCAGCAACATTTACAGCAACAAGTCATCAAGCAAGTACCGACTGCGCGAGGAAACACTCGAGATTAAGAAGGTGACAATAGAGAAGAAAAGTAGGCAACCTATAATTTACGCCATAAGAAAATAAAGTGCCACCTTTAAATTTAAGAGAGACTACTGGTTGCAGTCAATTTCCACATGCACGTCACGGTTGGTACAAATCACAGCAGTGAATTTGGGGCAGCCATCACCAAGTACCGGTAGTTAAGACCATCGCCTGTCACCATGGGGACTCTGTGCTGTCCTTGAGTCTGAGGCCCACACCCGGTCTCCCGTGTCTTTTGCTGTGTCCACTACTGTAATGCGTCCAACGCAGAGATCAAGGTTTGTGTACGTGTGTGTACGTGACAAATAAAGATGATTATTATACTCCATCAACGTAGGTTTGGCCTCTGAAGTAGCTATCACTGTTGGCGACAACCAGAATGAAATAAGTATGACAAGAACGCATAGATCAAAGAATCCCTTTTTATAGTAATTACATGCTTGGGACTTGGGTAATAATCGCCATCGCGAGATGATGTCGGTAAGGAAAAGCTGTGTCACATTCATTTTACACAGTGCTCTCTTCTATGTTTGAAACAAAGCCCCTTTTCATCTGGCGCTGATGCGATGAAGTTTTCCAAAAGGTGAAGGAAAGGTGATACAACGAAGGTGAAGCAAGTTTTGACTTTCCAAAGAGACCCAAAAGTCTTTCCTGGGCTTTTCTGATGCATCTTTGCAACTTAACAAGGTGCAGCCCCAACAAAAAGGTAAATGTGAGAACCGAAGAAAATGAAAGGACACCAAAGTCAAAAGAACATTAAAAGCAGGAAGACTCCAGCGTGACCATATCATCCATTCATTCCTTTACATTTTGCTTTAGTTGCCTTTTTTTCTACACTCGCGTGACGAGCCAGGATGTGGAAACGTGAGCTGCATGAGGCTCATTTGCCACTCATCTTCACGTGACGCCTTTGTCAGTGACATGAATGCATTGTGTTTAGAAATGTTTCAGTTGAAACTTAAATGTGTGGAACCTTAAATAATGTACATTTTCATTTTAGATTAGATTAGACTACCTTGATTAGTGCAGCAATGGGGACATTTGCATCACCAGCAAGAGAGGATACAAGAAAGCAAAAGGAAAAAAAAGAGACTGAGAGTATAATGTAAGGAAAACACAGAAAATGTACCCATTGTATGAGCTCAAACACATTAACATAACATGAACCTGTCCGGTGCAGAGGGAAGAGAGGCTCACACGGTGCTGTCTGGTGGTAGTGCTGTTAGTCACGACTCTATATAATCAGCAGCGGTCTTGCCTCCCCAAAGTCCCTTTCATGCCGGGTTAGCGCTGCTCCCTTGTCCATCTTATTGGGGATAGAGTTAACATTTCCCACGGTAACAGACGCAAGGACAGGTTGATTTTGTTTTCTCCTTGCTCGACGCTTTGTAGGGTCACAACATCCTCACGGGGAATGTCAGTTTGTCGTTGTGGTTTTAGCAAGGGGAAAAAAAAAATCATCCCGGCTGGAACCAGGCTCCGCGTCCGTACAAATTGTTCAACCGTGTTTAGAAAGTAGATGTTTCTGCTTGGCTCTCGACGAAGGCGGACACTTTCTGCACAGCTCCCTGCCCTCCCACCTTTTTTTTCCCTGCTCGCCACTTAGTCTTCTTGTGCTTTTATCCAACTTTTTTTTTTTTTTTTTTCCCTAGCCTCCTACCGTGTTTTCATCCGAAGAACTAACCATGGAATTAGTTGGCTGGTCTCTCAATGTAATCGACAAAAAATTTTCGACGGAAACAGCGGGCAATGGGGAGCCTGCTTGCCCTCCGGGGACACTTGCTGCCGGATACGCCCTGGATCCATGGAGAAAGTGGAGACCGGTGTGCCTGACAGTACTGTCCGTGGAGGACGTGGAAGACATCTACATTATTGGCCTTTTGATAACAGGTATGCTGCTGTTTGATGTTGGCAGCTTGCTGTTCTATCGCAAAATTCAACCGACGGGAGCGGCTCTATTGGAAGTGAAGAAGCTGCCGGTCACTCTGGATGGCTTGGCGCGAATGTCCAACACTCAGACTCAAGCCGTGACTGAGCTCAATCGCAATATTGTTGTGATTTTGGAGCGACTCCGCGCGATCGATAATACCATGGAGACGTTGGAATCCACGCTGCGGAAAGAATTTCTGGATCAGACTGATCGGCGCCACTGAGGAGATACAGACCAAGGACTCAAGGCTGTCTGGAATTGTTGGCGGCCGTCTCTCCAAAACAAACAACGCTATCTGGCCTTTCCCCTGGATGGAAATACGCACGGAGTCTAGGGCCCCCACCACCACCCCCCTCCTTCTCGGCCATGGACTGATAAGCCGGGACTGTCTTCATGATGAACAGACCTCGACGATGCAGCTATGACCTGTACACGCATACACATACACAACTGGACAACCACACGCGCATACACATCCTTGTTATCACCGTCTTCATCACTCCGATTCTTTTTCCCCGTGACGTGGTTCGATAATGCGGAGCGCAACGGTGGACCGTGCGGCTGGTCATTACGGCTGCGTCGCGGTTACCCCCCCCCCTCTCCCCCCCTTCCCATTCATCCTCCCCCTTATTACATGTTATGTCTTGTGACTTGTTGTAACTGTCATATGCTTATTTTATGTGCTAGGGTCTTTTTTTATCCTGGACTTAAATTATCCTCGGAAGAGGATAGTTCGAGCGTGTTTTTTTTTCCCTCTCCCTACCCAGCGTTTTTCCTTTCTGAATTCTGATTGTAATTTCCCCATTGCGGGACAAATAAAGGATATCTTAATCTTAATCTTAATCTTAATCTTAATACCCTGGAGTTTTACGCTACAACAGTTACAGTGGTACAAATTTCTAGATGTGAACATATCAGAGCTCAACCAATGTCTTGGAACGGATTGTCTTTGGCTACTTGGTGTATTGTGATCGAGAGACGATCCAAATTCAAGTAAAGCAAAATTGGCCCTTAACCCTTCCAGGGACGGCGGGTACACTCCAGCGGATAGCTTATCATGTTGTCACGTTACAAGTTATCAATATTAGTGCATGAAAGGCTCAAAGAGTCTCAAAGGCCTTGAGAAGCCCAAACGTTCACGACTATCAATACATCCCTAGGTCGAAACCCACCGTGCAGCCAAGGCAAAACTCAGAGAAAACCAACCTGTGCTTATTTACTAGATCCTGAATCCTCCCCAGCATCACAGTTTGTGATTCATATCTTCAGTACACGGAAGTGTACAGTGCCATGTTTCCCCTCTTTGTTGAAGTCTTTGATGAGCTGCACACGAATGATGTAAAACACACTAAACACAAGCCAGGCTCGGGTTTACCGCTCGAAAACCGTACCATGGAGAGCTGAGCTGAACTGGCCTCTTTGGTGAAAAGGATATTTTTAGCTGCACCTGGATCATGTAGCCCTGATCGTCAACAGCTTAACATCAGTGCTCCATGTATTGGGGTTTCTGCTCCCCATTAGGTGAATATACGTAGATGCCAGTTTAATGATCATGATGACTAAACTCTTGGAAGTTCTTGGCTTTTCGGTCCATCCTGTAGTGCTTTAAACTGTGTCAATTATTCATCCTAAACCTTCACGCAGTCGGTTATGAAAATGTTTTCCCGGGCCAAAGAATCAACTTTCACCAGTTTGCTTCTGAAATACAAATCTCTTCAAATTGAAGGCTCTCAGAGGATTTGACCTCCCACTTGCATATTCAACTCCCTGCGAAGACAAACCTCTGTTGGTGCTGAAATTATATTTATCACCTTGAAAGTGGAAAAAAAGGTCAGCTTTTTCCTCACAGGCTTTCATCCTGAAAAAATGGGAGCATATCAAATGAGATGACATGCAGATGGCATCCATGTTCAGCTCATCCCGCTATTTCCAGCTTGCCGTTCCTCTGTCAGTTGTGAGACTTGGCTCTGCCACGGGGTCATGCAAAAAATATTGTGCTCTATTTTCAACTATTTTCAGATACATCTGGCTTGCTCCCCAGATCGCTGCTCATGCTAACTATCACCCTGCCCCCCTCTCCTCCAGCAAATAGGCCTGTGTGGTGGCAACTTGAGCCACACAATTCCACTGCGGTCCTCTGTGGAAGGGTATCTTCACATGTGGACCAGGCACATGGTCCAAAAAAATAATAATTACACGCACAAAAACAAGATGTATCTCTGCAAGATTCACCTTCAACCGGTCTGAAGATCCACAATGAAACAGTGCCTGAACCAGGCACAGAATAGAAAAAAGAGAATGAGATCAAAACAGAGATCAATACATGGAGACCATCACTCTCAGCTTGGCGTGGGGAATCGGAGAGCCATATTGCATTAGTCTGCAAGGTGGTTCTCCTTGAAGTGGCGAAGCGAGAATCCTACTAATGCCTTTGACATTTACCAACAGGGCGGCCACAAAAAAAAAGTCTCAAGGTCTCATACCTTAACGTGCGCAAACGCTCCAATAATAACACTGCTTTCTATAAACTCCTGTGGCGTTGGAAATGGTTAGCACTTACTGTACATTTCAAAACACATAAAGTCGCTTTATATAAGCTGTGAGAAGAATATATAAATGCATCCATCGATCCATTTTCTGATCTGCTTATCCTCATGAGGGTCGTGGGCGTGCTGGACAGGTCCCAACTGTCTTCGGCCAGTAGGCGGGGTACACCCTGAACCGGTTGCCAGCTAATCGCAGGGCACACATAGACGAGCAATCACATCTAGGGACAATTTAGAGCAAGCATGTCCAGCTCCGGGGCTGGACGGCCACTGTCCTGCCTGTTTTCCAGCTCTCCCGCCTGCAACACACCTAATTCAGAGGATCAGCTCATCAGCCAGCTCTGAAGTAGCACAAGAACGATCCTGATCATTTGAATGAGGTTTGTTGCTCCTGGGAGAGCTGGAAAACAGGCAGGACAGCGGCCCTTGAGGACCGACTTTGGACACCCCTGATCTAGAGTGTTCCATTAGCCTGCCATGCGTGTTTTTGAAATGTGAGAGGAAACCGGAGTGCCCGCAGAAAAACCACGCAGGCACGGGGAGAACATGAAAACCCTACAAAGGAAGGCTGGGGCCTGGAATTGAACCTCTGCACTGTGAGGCGATCGTGCTCACCAGTCAACCACTCTGCCGCCCCATAGTATCGCAATCTTATGATCTCATCCTGATTCTATTGCCAATGATCATAAGTGAGAAAATAGATGCCGAAATGAACCGACAAAACTACATGGCTGAAAGGGAAAACATACAAACAGTTTTGTTCTACCCATGGCATACAAATATAAAAAGGAAAACAGTCTGAAGATAAGCTAGTACGGTTAATTAATTGTTTGCAATTATTTGCATGTCAAGCAGAATCATGACTGTGACAATATATTTTGGGGCTTTTGTTATACCTCAAAATTGGACTGCAAAACGGCTTTTGATGGCAACATAATAATTTGCTTATAACTATGAGACATGCTGTGAGTGACGCTGACTAATCACATGGATCGAGTTGATCGTCAGTCAGTTCTTTAAATCATTGACTCAATTCATGTTGAATATTCAAGTACCATATTCAGATAAAAAAAATATACCTGTATATACATTTTTTTTCTTGGTTAAAGAACAATTATGAATACAGATGACAAAATAACACATTTCACTTAATAATGAAAGACCAAGTGTTTTTTTAATTAAATAATCAAGATTTCTTTTTTTTTACTTACTGTAATTTCTAGACTGCAAAATGCACCCAATAAATAGCCGCTGCATTTAAATTTATCCATCAAAAATCATTTGTACATTAACAGCTTTGGACAAATACCTGCGGTTCTCCATGAAATTAAATGGGGTATTATCTATATTATAAACACCGGTAGACATTTTATTCCCCCAAAAACAATGCCAAATACAGAGTATAGGAACCATTCTCAGACTCTGGTTGTCAGTCAAATTCACAGATATGATTAGACCGGTGTTGCACTGCAGAGATGTCTGTATTTATAACACTTGATCCCTTTGCTCCAATTAAACACAACTTAAGGTGCTTAGCCGTGCATACCGCTTCTGCGTTTTAGTCCCTCTCGCTCTCTCTTTCTCTCTCTGCCCCTCTCTCTCCCTCTCTCTCCCTCGCCTGTGACGTCTTGAGTAATTTTATGAACCAGCAGGGTGAGGCCCTCTTCCATGCCTATCTGTTGGGAAATGTACTTGTTGAATGAACAAAGGTGGTCGTAAACAGTTGATGAATATAAATGTCCACAGCAGTGAATGAGTGTGTAATGATTTTACAAACTCAGTTGTGAACTGCATACTTCATTTGCACTTAATTTGGTGGAAACATTCTTTTTACAATGACTTTGGCCTTAATTATCCAATATCATCTGGACTTTCTTTCTTCAAATAAAAGTAACAATAAGAAATCTTTTCTTACGTTTGTGTTGAAACTTGAGCAGTTCACAGCAGAGCAGCCAATCGTTACCAAGAGTAAGGCCTATTTTCAGTGTTAGTTTAGAAAAGCAGTGTTGACGGTACACGGAGGAGAATAGCATGATTCATATCACATTCAAAGGTCAGCAACATCAAAAAGCGCGCATGTACGGGATTCCCATCGGCCAGTAATCTTGAATTTATCACAGGGTTTACATTCCAGTCCACATCCTAAGACTCTCGACAAAATCCGCAAAGTAGTAAACACGTAGGCTATTTAAGCTATTATTTATACACACCGTTATGTGTACCCAAGTTGAAAGGAAGGGAGACAGGGGTTCAAATCCTGGTCAGGGGGAATTGTAACAACCTTCACACTATTTGTAGATTCCCTGCCACTGCTAGTTCCAAGCCTGGGTTAAAAGAGGTGGCCTGCATCGTGGGCATCCAGCGTAAAAACATTTCGCTGCGCCTACTCCCGACAATTTCAAGCACAGCTATACTGATAGCCTGGCCACCAAATTCTCTGTAGCATTCACTCATCAACAGGATGGTGTTATGTCTAGTTTTTGTTACCGTTGGTTTAAAAAAAGTAATTGTGCTGTTTTCAAAGTCCCTCTGTCTAAGCTGTTACGGATTGAACTGCGAGGGATGACTGCATCGATAGTTTAGGTGTTAATGTATCACTTCTGTATCGTAAGAGTCAACCATATGATACATCACAATTTTGTTTACCACTGCTACTTCCAACATCCAGTATCATTGGTAAATATAAACACTTACTCCGACGCTTATTTCCGGTTTGACTGATTTCACTGAGCTTTGGTGCAAAAGTGTGTGTGGGTGAATGTTTGGAAATGCTCTTGCATGATTAATGTGTTTATTAAAGATAAGATGCCCTGCAGTACTGTCACGGGTTTCTTGAAAGCAAATCATTCCCGTTTGTATTTGAATACAAAATATGCTAAAACGAATGCTGCTTACTGGCAAACGGATGAGTCAACAAGCCCACGATTATTATTCAGTTCTCTCTCTCCACATCGGTGACAATAATCACACCGGTAGTTTGTTGACTGCTCTATGCAATGTATTTAAACAAATCCATACAAAGTGTCTCAGAGAAAGCAAGATGAGTGAAGCTGTGTCGATCAGCATCTTCCAAAATAAGTCTTGAACCAGTGGATTTTCTCCAGATAGACTCTCTCCTATCTCTCACTCTGTGCGGATGGCTCTCACCCAAAGTCCGTCGACGTAAATTACACAGCCGCAAACAACTTCTTCAAGTTTTAATGAGCCATCACTCTAGATGTGAATGCACACAACTAAAATATTTATGGATGATGGACTTCTGATCAGTGCCTGCAGGGTTTTATTACTCCTTTTTTTCCCCAGGTTTGAGGTTTGCACACTTTAGTGGATTGTAGAAGAGGGTGATCCCTCCCTGTAGGATTACCAAATGGTTTGGGATGCACAAAGGTGGAGGTGGGGAGCAACACACTGCAAGCTCTTGCTGTTGTGCTTGCGAAGCAGCTCTTTCATTTGATGGACCAGTGTCGATTATTCAAACCACCCACCCATCAACGATTTTACCATTTATCCTCCACATATGGGTTATGGGAGAGCTGGAGCCTATCCCAGGAGACTTTGGGCAAGAAGCGCGGTACATACCTGCACTGGTCAACTGCCAATCGTAGGGCGTATTCAAACAAACAACCACTCACACTTACGATGGCCTGTAAAATGTACGGCCTCATTTAATGCTGAGTGCAAGTCTAGCTAGCGCCAAGAGCGGTTTAAATATGCACAAGGGTGGATTTGTTTTCTTTTTTTTAATTCTGCACTGAGTAACTTGCAGTTTTCCGTTAACAAACGTATTCACTATGTATGTGCTGCGAGGACGCAAGGACAAAACGCTGTGTCACGACATGTTGCGCCCTCGAGTTGAAAAAAGCCTCATCACGGTGATGTCAGAAGGCACATCGAATAGAAGAGGGGCTGGCTGAGTGACTTCAGAGTGCTCACAGCAATAGAAAACCCAGCCGGAAAAGCCTCTCTGTTACGTCCTGGATGGCTGCTACACAAGTACTTCCAAATATGGGTGAAAACAATTGTAAAAACACTTTTGCAAATGGAAAACTGACAGCACTTGCTGCTTCGAGTCTTTTAAAGCTAAGCCATGTGCTCATTTTACATTACAATTACCATGATGGCACACCGGTTTCGAATTTTACGTGTTTATTGTGTGGCAACCTGTGCCACACAATAAGGCGCTGACTAATGCCTCCCTTCTGTGTGATGTGACATAGACACAGCATCCATCCAATTTTGTACCACTTATCCTCACTACCGTCGTGGCTGAGCCGAAGCTTATCTCAGCTGGCTTTGGGTAAGAGGCGGGGTACACTATGGACTGGTCGCCAGCTATTCACAGGGCACGTGCAAACAAACAACCATTCACACATACACTGGCCTTGGTGATTTTTAACATTTTAAACTTGGACAATAAGACAATAATATTTACTTCAGTATGAAGTGATCTAATTAGCCTTCAAGAAAATATTAAAGTGCAACAATACATTATTTGTGGGGTAACCTAAACTGAGGCAAAACATCAGGGATTAGCAACTAATGGCCTGCCAAATTTATTATTAGGGGTGTTCACACGGCACACATTTGCATCGGTGCTGTACCGATGTATTTTGTTGCGATATATCTTACACCGGTGTAAATTTTGTGGAGCGTTCACACATATAAAGCTGCTTACTAAAGAGAAGCGTGTTAACCCCAGTGCAGCCCCACTTGCATTCACACGGCAGTTTCTGCGGCCATGAAATAAAACATGCGCATGCGTAAAGTTTACTTCCTTTTCCCCGCGTCGTTTGTGACATATCGAAAAACCATGGTTTATATTTCTCCAGACAAATCAACACTGCGGTCTATCAGACACCGTAAAAGGATAAGAGAGAGAAAGGAAAGATGGTGGAAGTACAACAGAGCACAAAAGCAACACATTCAATACCCGTATGTAATCAACTCTTCTTACGCGTAGCGAGTCTACTCCTGTAGCGTTCACACGTCCCATTTTGTACCGGCAAACTAGCATGTACTCCGGACTAAATTTTTAAACCACCTCCTGAGCAGGGTTAAATTTTCTCCAGTTGAAGCTGTTTTCAGGGGCTACACTGGAATAACTTTGTACGTGTGAACACTCTATGGGTGGGGGGCTGCACCGGTGTTACACCGGAGTAAAAGTTGCCATGTGAACACCCCTAAAATTATGAATATTTGTTTTACAACCCTCCCCCTCAAAAAAAAATAATTTTAAAAGGTGATAATGATTAAACATGTTTTTGTGGTTTTGGAATGACATTCAGCACCAATATTGTGTACAGGGCGGCCCGGTAGTCCAGTGGTTAGCACGTCGGGTTCACAGTGCAGAGGTACCGGGTTCGATTCCAGCTCCGGCCTCCCTGTGTGGAGTTTGCATGTTCTCCCCGGGCCTGCGTGGGTTTTCTCCGGGTACTCCGGTTTCCTCCCACATTCCAAAAAAAAAAAAAAAAAACATGCATGGCAGGCTGATTGGACGCTCTAAATTGTCCCTAGGTGTGAGTGTGGGCATGGATGGTTGTTCGTCTCTGTGTGCCCTGCGATTGGCTGGCAACTGATTCAGGGTGTCCCCCGCCTACTGCCCGAAGACGGCTGGGATAGGCTCCAGCACCCCCCGCGACCCTAGTGAGGATCAAGCGGTTCGGAGAATGGATGGATGGATATTGTGTACAGTACCTGAAAAATATAAAAATGTCCAAAATGACTTCTTGCACTTTATGTTGGGTTCTTGCGCAGCAGTTTTGTGTCTTCTCGAAAGTATGTTCATTTTTCTGCAAGTGAGCCCTTTGCACTGGGAAAAAAATAAAATACAGTAGATGGTTATATTGTAGCTACTAGCTAGCTTCTAAACCTTTGTGATTGGGTCAGGATAGTGGATTTCTTAAACATGCATTGATAAATAATTATCAAAAAATGAAATATGTTAAGAGTGAATTTTGTTTTTATTATATGTGTTTCCTATTTATGTTAACATTAGCATTAACATTAAGCTAGGTAACAAAAGGCTGAGCAATGTTGTTTACTGTTGTGATTTTCAGCTTGTGTTACAAATCCACAACATGTAATTCCCCTAGTTTGATGTGTAGTTTGACAGTAAATTTCAACTAGGGGCCGCATTAAACAGATTGGAACAAACCCAAAAACTTTTTGATATTTGCCAAAGTGCACCTTGATGTGACATGAGGTGAGTTCGGTTGGCAGACCCATAATACACTTGTACCTCAAGTTCATACATGCAAGTCAAAGCATCCATCCATCCATTTTCTGAACCGCTTTACCCTTACAAGGGTCGCGGTGCGTGCTGGAGCCTATCCCAGCTGCCTTTGGGAAGTAGGTGAGGGACACCTTGAACCGGTTGCCAGCCAATCGCAGGGCACACATAGACGAACACCCATTCTTGCTCACACTCACACCTTGGGACAATTTAAAGTGTTCCATCAGCCTGCCATGCATGTTTTTGGAATGTGGGGGGAAAACCGGAGTACCCGGAAAAAAACCCACGCAGGCCCGGGGAGAACATGCAAACTCCACACAGGGAGGCTGGAGCCGGAATTGAACCCGGTACCTCTGCACTGTGAGGTCAACGCGCTAACTACTGACCCACCGGGCCGCCTTAAGATAGTAACTGTAGCAGCAAAATCTCTCGTTTTTCTGCTGATTCTTTTGGAGTACACATCAACTGAGTCTGACTCAGGCTTTTTGTGTTGTTGAGATTTTTGGCCAAGAAAACCAAAATGTCTCGGCGTTCCTCATTCACCGTAGAATGCCTTGAACAACAGACATTTACAGATGTACTGAACATACATTCTCATGCATGGATTGTTGCTCGAATGCACATCTTTTGTTGTGCAAACTGAGCCCGGATTGCAACATCAACCTCATGTTGGCCCCACCAGGCTAAGTGGCCCTGTGCAACACTTACTGTATATCTCTTAACTTTTTGTAGTCAGTCATCTCACAGTTTAGTTTGTCGTTACGCATTGTGTCTGTGTGTCTGAATCTTGTCCAGTCCTGTTGAACCGTCTGCTCCCCGCTTTTTGGAGGTGATGTTGCAGAGCAGGCTTTTAAGATGACTGTTTTGGTTTTTTTTGTTTGTTGGTCTGTTTTTTTTTTTTTTTTTTTTGCAAGAGTTGTTATTTTTATGAAGGAAAGGCAGCACAGCAGGCACACAGTTGTAGTCGTTGCACTTGTCAGCATTGCTGTTACGCTTCAGCCAGGTATGGAAAAGATTACATCATTCAAGCCTTCCACTAGCTACGATAACCTGAATTACGTGAATATTCAGTCGGAGGGGAAGCTGAGACATTCTTCCAATTTGACATTCAGTAATTTCATAGGTCAGATGGGACAACAGTATCTGTAATTCTATGGCGACATGAAGCTCGACATTAAAGCTTGTCAGTAAAAAAAAATAATTAATAAGCTTCATCACATTTAGAGTCGCAGTTCAAAGCGTGGGGAAAAAGTAGCAGATTCTCATCCAGACAGTATGGGAGGCCGATATGTCGTTGCCTGAGCTCTGTGTGCAGGTCTGGGTGCTTGTCCTTCAAGTGTTTGGCTAGGTTGAAAGGTGTTTCCGCCTTTAGTCAGGCACGTTGTAAAACACTATTCACACTGGTTTGTCCACAAGATGCAGCGTGTGACGTTTGCTGCCGTCATTTTGCTTCTCCGTGCTCCGCTGTCTCTCTTTCTCCCTTTCTCTCTCCAACATGTTGCTTCATGCCACACTGCTCGCTTGTTTGCCCGCTGTTTCCTCCGGCCTGCTCCTCGTCAAATCAACTGTCGATACAACGCGGTAAAGTTACGTGGCGAGCGGCGCCACTGCAAGTACCGGTTCTATCCAGATGCAGTAAAGGATAGTTTCAAATGCCTCAGTGCCCCGGTGCCACATTCGAACCGGCGTGCAACACTCATCTCAAGACACATGATTATGAATGGAATGTCTTGAGCTGCTGATTGACACAAAATCTAACGTGTACATGACATTAAATGATGAACTTTGACATTTTCTGTGGAAAATATAATGGATGGTGTTGGGCCAGAGTGGGCTTTCTCTTCCTCCGCGTGTTCGTTAATTTCGGATGATGAGGATGTTGGTTATCCAAATACAGGCTGGAGTCAAGGAACAGTTCCTTCGAAGGGTTTAGTTTATTTTTCTGCAGTTTACGAATCGATTCGGGCTCCTGAGGGTTTCAGATTTCAGTCAGGAAGCCCAGAAGAAACACTGTCATGAGATTATATAGAGACAATGTGATAATGAGAGTCGGGGAGTTGCGCCTCCATGCAAATCCCAGAAACAAAGTAAGTAACATGTCATCTGACCCGGTGTGGCTGGAAGAAGTTGGGAGTGGTGAGGTGAGACCAAACCACCACTACCCACTATTTGGTGTGATGGCAGGAACACAGATACTTGAGATAAGAGTTCCTCTTTTGATGTTAAACATGTCCTATGGAGGGGGGCCCTAAAAGTGGTGGGGGTCGAGGGGCACTAAAGGTGATTGTAAACACAGTGAGCAGGAAATACCTCCAACAACGTTCTACATTCTTTGTTTCTTTCAAATCCAACTAACAGAGAGGAATAATACCTTAACAATGGATAATATCCACATGAGTCCTCGGAATCTGCCTCAATGGTTTAAAACATAAAATGTACAACATGAACAGCCAATAATAAAGTTGCATTTCTAAAATTGGTGTACGCTTGATGCAGAGCAGGGCTGTTTCACTTAGATTGTGACAATATTTTATTCAGACTCTCATTTGTAATGCTTCTGTCTCCGAATGTATGTGTAGTTTCAGAGTGTGAGGGAAATGTATAATCAACCCGGGGTTGGGCTGAATCGATTTCCATTGTGTCTTCAAAAAATGAGACCCTCGCCAAAGAGGGAAGCCTTCTCCTCTAAAAAGAGGACAAATCTAAAGGCCTGCTGCTTCATACAAGCAACCAGAGTGGTTTGTGCTGGCCGAGCACTAAGATCACGGACCGTCATTAGCATTCTCAGAGCTGAACACGCTCTGCAAGAAAAATAAAAATAAAAAGAGGGTGGGGGTGAGCAGAACAGCATGGGGACACTGTAACCCAAAAAAATGGTTGTTCTCTCTTGTCCAAAGTAAACAAAATAGACATTTTCACACGATCCCTCATGTGTTTTTCAACTAAAAAGCTTACACTAGAAAAATAAAAAAGCAATGCTGATGATTATGATGTGATATTTTCTCGACAAGTCTGCTCTGTCTACATCTGCAGTAACACTTTGCAACTCAGTGGGGAGCTGAGGCACACGTTGCCAACCATCAATAATTCATCTTCACAAAACAAGGAGCCTTGAGAAGAATCGGAAATGCAAAAGAGCATTTTAGCCAAAGGAAATGGCACAAGCATGTTTTAAATCACACCAATGTATACAAGGAAGAAAAAAAGGAAAGCAAAATGAGCATTTGTCGGACTCTTGACAGAAGACTAACCTGCTTCTTTGGAGAGCTGCGTGAAGGCCTCCACTCCTTTCTCACCATAGCTGCCCTCTGAGGCGACGGTGGAGACGTAACTCCAGTCCATCGCTCGGATTATGTCCACCATGGCCTGGGCCTGGAAGGAGTCTGGAGGAACCACCCTTGAGAAGAAGTCGTAGCGCCTGTCATCACTCAACTCTGGAGCTGTTGATGCATAGCTGATCTGCGGGATCTTCAGGAGGAGAAGAGGAGAGCGTTAACTCAAGCAAGGGTCATTTCAGGTGTCACCTTGGCATGCTGATCAACGTGGACTTATGCATTGAACTGTTTTTTGGAAGGAACTTCTTTGAGGCTTGAAGGAACTTCTTTCCTGGTTGCCTGGCAACTGCACCCGGGTGGTTAAAGTGGGTGGAGCTATATTAGGCAACATTCTCGAGATAAGAATGGTGGTGTCATTCCTTACAGCCATGCTGTACTATATCCTGTAATATAAGAGGTTGGACGACATTTTTTTTTTTGTAGACAGCGCTAATGTAATGAGCCAAATAAACCAAATCTATGACAATATTTTTTTTTCCAGCCGTCAACCTGCGCCTCCAAACACAAGCTCTCTCACTCAATACACAATTGATGGCCCATTCGCTCTAGTGAATTATAGTATCTCATTTTAAAAATTAGAAGGTCATGGGGATGGTTTGCAATGATGTATTCTAGCAAATGAGTATTTGTGTTACATGGATTGTTGCGAGAGTTTGTGTTTCTCTATGAGACCATGAAAGTGTCCCTGGTGTGAGTCCTGAGAGAGGAAGAAGAGGATTGGGTGCCTGTTGTCTGTAGTACAAAGGTTGGCCATCATGAGAAATGCTCATTGGATGGGTTGCTTTTTGGGCGACATCAAAACGTTCATATTCACAATAAGTTATTGGCCAACCACCGCTTGAATTTGTTTTGTCATCTACATTACAGTGAAGTGTATTTATCGTCTGTCGCTTCACTGTTACAGGAGGGCATTTCATGAATTCATTCACATTTGTGTATTTAAAACGACCACCTTAGCCTTTTCGTCCGCGCTCTCAATGCTAATGTGAGATGGCTGAACCAGAAAAAGCAGCAATGGCCATTCAAATGATGCAGTGTAACAAAACATTGTTTAATTGTTTCATTTTGTTTAATCAGGTCATTACTGCTTGTTTTAATAAAGTACAATATTATAGAGTGCATCATCAAACTGCACATTATCAGCACTTTGTGTTGTTTTGGGGGGGGGGGGGGGGGGAGAATCCTCGAGTTACGAGCAGGATCCCAGAATGAAATACACTTGTATCTCAAGGCACCACTGAAGAGTAATGAACACTTGTCCATGTCCATTTTCACATCTTGAAATCTTTTTCAACCAATTAAACTGCCAACCTGTCTATCTGAACTGTTTCTTGTAAACAACCAAACACACTTTGTTTGCTTGTTTTTATGCACTGCCAAAACTCCACACAGCTAACGATCACAATCAAATACTTTTAAATTCTGTCCAATCGGAAGTGAAGTGAGAAATAAACATCATTTTTAAGAGCATTGACATTTTTAGCTTGCCACCAGACTGCAAGATTATTGGGTGTGATCTGCAAAGGTATTCCCTGGCCAAGGGTTGCAATATTTCACTCTGACATCTCATCTCTGAATGTAAAAAAGAACATCCCCGTGGCGATCAATGAGGTATAATAAATAAATACGTGTTTAACTGATGAACAGGCAGAAGGCAATTGATCATCATGTTCAACAAGTTAAGCATGGCCCTTGCACATGAATATCATTTCAACAGCAATTAATTGCATGTTTTGCTGCTCCGAGTGGCACAGCCAGAGGACTGGTTGACAAACTGGCCTGCCAATCAAATGATCGATTTATATAACGTTCCATCAATCATATGAGCTTGTCCAGAATATTCCTGATGTAAGTAAGGACTCTGTTACTGAAGCACATCTGGTTGTTTCTCTCAAATGTTTCTCAGGAACTCAAGCTGCACAGTGTCAAAAGCAGTCATTGAAAGCAAGGCCGTTTGTCTCTGGAGATTGGTCGTCAACACAATATCGAGGATCATCACATTGGAAAGTCAAAGGCCTAATATAAATGGCTAGGCTGATCTTCTGTGCTGTATTTCCCTGCACTATTATGCATTGAAAGGCACTCTTTCAAACGTGTCCACAAAAGGCTTTACGTGAGTCTTAGAGCAGGAAAGCAGAGTCAAGCTGCTTTGCAGATTGTGGCATCCAGAGAACATTTTGGGGATGTAGCCTAAGCTTGCTAGCTAACTGTAAATTGTCGCGTTAGAAATGGCCTTGTAATGGTAATTAGGCACCTCACAATCGTGCTGGACAGACAGTGACTTGAACGAAGGCACTCACGTTCTTATACAGCGGGGGAAAGGGGAATCGTGCCAGAAACTAAAGTGTATCACGCCATTTTAGTCACCGCCCAAAAATCTGGAAAACCGAAATGGTGAAATACAATTTAACACGACATCACCACGAAAGGTGCAGCAGTTAATCGAGAACTAGTCTATTATCAAATGAATTGATCATTATTTTCGATAATCGAATAATCGTTTTGAATACCTTTTTAATGTAAATGTGTACAATAAAATTCCGCTTCTCAACAGCAGCAGCAGACTAATTTGCATTGAATCAAAATTAGCAAGGCATTGGCTTTTACTTTGGAAAACAATGATCAGCATTTTTGCATGTTACGAACCAAACCATTTTCTCAATCACAATGTTTGTGCATTTTTTGCCCTGACAATTTGACATAATATATTGTTTTTAAGTATAGGGATGGAAATTAAAACTTTTGTAAATTCTTGATTAATCAACAAAATAATACAAATATATACAGTATATAGGTATATATAACTGTATTTTAAAAGTGAATTCAACAGAATGTTAGTATAATAAGACTCTGAATATATTCTTTTAAATAATTTTGTTATAATACTCACTATTAACGTGAAGGTTTTCCGTTCCTCACCATTGCGAAACATCCAGCAAAACTAGCGGGATTATAGTCATCTTGCCGGGTCCATTTGTGGAGTTGCTGCTGCTGGCTAGCTTGCACGCTTCCTTTCTGCTCTCTCTTACAGGGTGTAAAGTAGCATGCCGCGTGTCAAAGTGCCGCTTTACATTCGACCGTTTCATCGATGGTATTTTGTCATTGCAAACTAGACACACCGCGGAACCTGTTCTCTCCACAAAGGCAAATCCTTCGGTCCATTCGTCCTGAAGTGTACCATGCTCGTCATCTTTTTTTCTTTTCGCCATCTTATTCGTCGAAGAATTAGCTTTGAGCTAATGACTGAGCGGGCTGATTCAAAAGGGGGTGTTTACCTGTTTCCACAGCAACGGCAGACGTAGGCCAATATCATCCAATTAAAATTGCTCCTGCAGCCAACTGCAACCCTGAACAGGACACGACCAGTGAAAAGTCGATGGATGGATTAAACTAGCGAGAATATTTTGTTTTAACTGCGAGCCAGACGCAATCATCAAAAGAGCCATATCTGGCTCGCGAGCCATAGGTTCCCGACCCCTGGACTAAACCATTATTAAAAGCCTTGGTTGTAGCCCTCCACAACTGAGTACTACATTGAGTAGTTCTCTGTCTTCAAGCCATCATCTTCAAACATATTTGAGCTTTAAATTGATCAATTGAGAATTGCATTTTCTGGAAAAATACAAAAAAGTCACACTTTATAACTTTAGAGGTTAAACCACCATTATGCACGACATTATTCTCAGAGTACTTCTCGGGATCAACCGCATGTGAGTTTTGCTTTGTTCTTGTGGGTTTCATTTTGGTGACTTTATTCAGGGTGAAGGGGATTCAAATAAAATACAGATCGCCCGACCTGCGAGGTTTGACTGTACTCTGAAGAGTCAAGGTGTATTCCTAGCAAGGACTTAAGCGTTCATGTCGGAGGCCAAGAAGGGACTTTTCCCTGCACCTGCCTTTGTGAGTATTTTGTGAAAAGATGTGTCAACAATAGCTGTCCTCCTTAACAATGGCTTTTTAATCACAGTCATTTATCATGCTCAACCAACTGCTGATAATGTCAACTCAGCAGTGTGCATGTAAATGGACCAAATGATCTCATTGTGCAAACGGCTAAATCAATCCAATTGTCAGAAATATGCACCGTTATAACTTATCCACCCCCAAGTATTCTGAAAACAGCTTTTGTAGTGGTTTTCAGCTGCATTTCCCAATGTCTTCAAATTTGAAAGGTAAAATTCTACAATCAAAGCCGAACTGCTGATTCTCCTCCCCGCACTGTGAATCATCACTGAATCAAAACACAGCCAAGCGCAGGCGGAAGGACTGATGTCGGCTTTCCCCGGCAGAGACGGCAGCTGGCCGCATTTCTGATTAGAATCAATCAGGAGTTCACGTTTGCTTAGGATCAAGTACACCTCCAACGACTAGTCCAAGAATGGTGCCGTCAAGAAAATTCTCTGACTAGATTGGAACAATGTAGCATGTCGAAGAATCCCGACATTATTTCTTCGTTCTGTTCCACCACAAAATTTCAAAAATCTGAAATGCTACTGAGAATTAATTTTAACAAAAGCAGATGCTCCACAATCTGTGTTGTTGTGTCGGACTGCTGTTTTGAATCACTGAAAATAATGGTTCAACAGGTGAGAGGAGGACCAGAGCAGAAGAAGAAGGTTGGCCTGTTAAGTCATTCAATAATACACTAAAATAAAGGGGTGGGGGGAGAATCATCAATCTTGAAGAACATATCTATTTTTGAAAGCTGCTGACAGCATGTTTTCAAATTTCCAGAAGTTGGGATTGAATTCTCCTGGATATTTTGTCACAGGCTGACAATTTTTCAATTAAGGCTGTCAGGAAAAAGACTTTCATCCATCTCTCTCACGTCTACTTGCAATGATGGCTAAATATGGCGTGCGGACCCACAAACCGTGATGTATGAGAGAGGGCCGGAGCACGTCTGGGATCAAAATGCCCACCTCCCTGAAGACGAGACGTGCGAATGCACAAACATCTCTCTTCAACCACGTGTAAGAACTCCTCATGCACTCTATCAAAAGCACTGTATGAAAGCCATCCATTTGTGTTAGAGTGATCAAAAGCAGCCGGACACTGGAGAAACAGGAATGAGGACGCAGCAGCCGGCTAATGGGATCACTTCAACTTGCAGAGTGTGAGTTATAGCTCTGACCCACAACGCAAAGCGGGTCAAGCGCACAGAGCTGACAAATTGAGAAGCAGACGATCTCAAGCTCAAGATTACTCCATGCCTTTCAAGCAACCCCCCCCCCCCCTCCGAAAGGTCACACGCACGTGCGCTTCTTGTGCACTGATTCAAAGAGGGAGCACAGTCACAACAGGGGTGATTTGCATTTAAAAGGACTCACCTTTCCAAAATGAGAAACATTTATTTGATGTGTTTGGTGCTAATGCTTTGGAGGATTCGGCTTTGTTGACTCTAACATGGCCCGGGCTTGAGCTGTGTGAATATTTGGCTCTCTGGAATCATTTGAGATGCCGTGCCTCTTGCTTTGTTCTGTGGATGTCCCCCGATTGATAGAATTCTCCTCCTGTCGCTCCTTATCCCCGCAGAATCGACACCTCCACTCAGCACAAACATTCACGTTATCGGTGGCTTCTTTCAAATGACTACTCCGACCTCAGGCTAATACAACTGGCGAGCCTTGATTGTGGGAGGACTGATATGGGAGAATTAAAACTCTTCAGGTAGACTCAAAAGAGATGCGATTACAATCAAAGACCTTTGTGCGTGTCTGGCAGCTGATGTGCAACGGGTACTACCGCTAATCCTTTTGTGTCAAACGGGATTGAAATCAAATTTCTTGGATATTTTTTTTTCTCATTACAGTGATTATCTCTTGGGATGATTAGATTGAAAGCTATCAACAAAACACTTGTTAAAATGAATTGATGATGATTTGAATGGATTGCAGAGAGAGAGAGAGTAAAATACTGCCAAAATCAATATCGGCGTAGTATACATTCAGTCAGGTCCATAAATAATGGGACACTTTTTTTTTTGCTCGAAACAACACCTAAATGGGTTAGAAATGAATCAGGCAAGATGCACTCGAACTGCTAACCTTCAGCTTTAATTCGGGGGTACAGTATTGTGCCAAATCAGACCCGTGTGGACATTACAAAACGGTGAAATACAATGCCTCCCACTTTTTAACACTGGGACTTGAAATAATTGGACAAATTCATCCTAAATCAAACACTCACATTTTAATACTTGGTTGCAAATCCTTGAGAGTAAATTGCAGCCTGAAGTCGAGGACACATCAATGACATGACCAGATGCTGGATTTCATCCTCATTCTTCGTTGATGTTCTGCCGGGCCTCCACTGCAACTGTCTTCACTTCCTGCTTGTTCTTCAGGCACTTTCCCTTGAGTTTTGTTTTAAACGAGTGAAATGCACGCTCAACCCGATTCATGTCAGGTGACTGACTTGGCCATTGCATACTATTCTACTTCTTTGCCTTCAAGATCTGCTTGGTTGCTTTTGTAGCCTGCTTCAGGTCGCGGTCCATCTGCACCGTGTGAACTTGGTTCGGAATCCTTGGGCTGAATATGAGCCCATCATCAGATTGCGCAAAACATTTCCGAATTCATCCTGCTGTCTCTGTCAGCGGTCATATCATCAATAAATACCAATTGGCAACCATAGATGCTCAGGTGGCCATGAAACAGCTGGGCATTACTTTAGGGACAACTTTAAAAGCAGGATGCCAAGTCTGCAGTTAAAGCACATCTTGTTGGTTTTGATGCAAATCCACAGTGGCGGTGTTTCTACTTAAAAAGATGAGAATGGTCTCCATAGACCAGACTATAATACCTGACGCCTCGCGTGCACAGTCAGAAGCTATACCGTCACAGAGTCACAAGCTTTTTAAAGAACAGCAACAACAACACATTTCATACGTTTGTGTTATTTTAGATCCAATGTTAAATCGCAAATCAGGTCCAAATTTGTTGGACTGCTTGAATGACATTTTCTCCCTTTTCAGAGATTAAGATCCTAGATTACAACCCGATACTCATTGACTACACTGGTGACAAATGTTGAAGCCTTCGGGGAGGTCGACACGCTTTGAGACTCCTCGTTTTTCATCCATAGAATGGAAAAGGTTTCAACAGCAAACCAAGCTGTTTGCAAATACTGACAAAATATCCAGTGTGTTCCCATGTCGACAGACACAATTGGCATTGCAAACTGTCCTGCAGGTCTTTTGAGAATGCACAAGTATCTTGCATGATGACTATGAAAACAGCCCATTGAAATTGTAAGACGGGGCACCAGGCACGAAACGGGGCGACGGGACTCGACCGTCACCAACGTGAAAGGGTGACCGTGGCACCGACAGACAGCCCACACGCACGGCCACTTCACTTTCCATGATTTAATCACGGTCAAACGAGTGGACGCCAAAACAGAAGGATAAACAGTCCCTCCTTTGAACATCACAACTACCCACAGGTGATGTCTGGCACCTGTCATCCGCTGTATAGATCAAAGTTTGCATTGCTGAGGGTCATCGCCTGCCTAGCTCTTCAATGTTTCTGCCCTCACAGGATCGATGGAAGGAAAACACAAAGGTCTCATATAGGTGACGCTGTTTTATTGATTTACCAGCGCAAAGTGCTGCGGCTGCCCAGAATCCAAAATTTGTTAGTAAAGCTGAAAGTGGAAAAGGGGGTTAAAAAATAAATAAATAAGATGAAGGCGAGGTGGAAGGCGAATCTTGTAATATGCTTGGTGACATTAAATGACAATTTCAACCTGAGCGGTTGCAGAGAGGTGACAAAGCGAGGTTGTGTAAAGGTTAGCATCTCACTGAATGTGAATGCCAAGTGAAGTTAATTAGTACGCCGTGGCCTTTCTGTTGCATTTCAACATACGGCCGCCCGCGAGCACCACAGGCTGCTTGCTCTGAAGGAAGGTGAGACATAATTAATGCTTGTGCTTTAACTTCCCCATTCTGCTGATATGGTGGTGATGAGTGTGCACGGCTCACAATTACACTTGGAGATGCATCTGACTGCTCCTCCTTTGTCGCTCAGATGTCTCACAAAGAAAAAAAACCAATGTGATTTGAAGAGAAACGGGGAGCATATGGGACAACATGAGTTGTCGTTGGAGGTGGCGGTGGGTGGAGGGGGAACGGCAACCATCAAGCTTCTCCATCTGAGAGTCGGAAAGTGTGCAGATATGACAAGACAGGCTGTCTCCATAGAAAAGAGAGCGCTGTGACAATGCAGACGCAAAAAAACAAAGAGTATCTTTCAATGAGTGTTCTTGCATGATACCGAGAGGTCTCTTTGGATTCTGTTTTTTGCCGATGGGAGTTTTCCTTTCCTATCAGCGCGAAGGGGCCTCAATGCAAACTTTATCTCGCCTTTAGCATCGTTTATTGCTGACCAACCTTTACAAAAGGAAGGGAGATATAGATCAGGTACCCAGAAGCCCTTACGGGAGCAATATTTAGAACAACGGGCCACCGACAAAATTTACCGACTCGACAAAAGGGGAGCTGGAGAATACAGAAATGAAAGAAAATACCTATCGGTGGAAAAGAGGTGACAATTTGCAAATAAATGACTGTGACGCTACAAAGACATTAATTTACAATGACATTAGACAACATCATAATTGCTATTTTCATAGGCCATGATAAACGGCGTAAGAAAATAAAGTGCCAACTCTTACAGTAAGTGAATCTCACTGCAGGAGCGCTTCCTTCCGGCATATTCCATTTTTCCGCTGGAGACACATATGTCAGCAATACGGACCGTCACATGATGACCTTGTTTAGGAAAAATAGAGTCGCATTAATTTCGAAACAGTGCTCTTACCATGTTAAAAAGGGAGCGGCTTCTCATGCTGACTCGACCCATTGTTGAGTTGGACGATGGTTAAAGGTCAGGAGATGTGACTTTCTGAAGAGGTCCCGTGTGAAACATTTGGCACAGAAAAGCGAACTCTCATTCAGCATGGATCCGCCGCACACCAGAAAAAAAAAAGAAACTGTCGGGGGCGGAACCGAGACGTTTCCCATGAGCGCCTCGAGCTGGAGCAGCACCACGTTGCAGCCAGCGGCGCAGTGCTCTTTTCGCCTTTATTTGACGCATGATTAGCCTCCGACTGCATCGTGTCACCACTCAGCTTCTCTTCTCCGATTCTTTTCGCAGTTGGGCAGAATGACAGCACGGGGGTTCTGAGAGAACTGCCTGTGTACAGATTGTCCTCATGATACTCACACACAAGTCGGATTTTTATAATGTTGCCAAGGAGCCATCTTGTGAAAGCATTTTATAAGCGTTCACATCCTGCCCATCATGGCGTCCATTGAATCTTTTTGGAGAAAGATTTATTTGTGGCGGCGTTGTTAAGTAGAACAAGTCAATATGGTGTACTTAAAAAAATTAAAAAAGGATAGCGTTTGATGATAAATACACCGTTAAGGACAGTAAGCAGCCTGCTAGATCTGCACGGCTCAATCAAAACAGTGTCGATGAGGGAATTTGGCTTCAGTCAGCAGTAGTTTGTCAGATGGTCAGAGGTAATGGCTGTGTCCATACATGCAACCCCAGGCTGAGCTTTGGTAATCGCTTTGCACCAGAGCACGGTACTGCCAACACATTGGAGGAGCCGGCTGAGGGAGGGTGTGAGAAGCTGACAGCTTTCCGTTCTTCTTCGCCGTCACTCTCGCCCCCTCCTTTCTTGCCCATCTGCGTCTCTCGCTCAAATATCCCACATCTCATCGCGACCCTCACGCAACCTAGGCTTTTCAGACTCACTCCTGCCTTCCCCACTCTCCCAGCCGCCGTTTACACAGAAGACTTTGCAACTGAAGTCAAAAATTGGGCATGCACCAAAACAACGTGAAATTGTGATACGACGACTGTGATTAATGCTGACTTTCATTCACGTGTGTGAAGCCACGTCACGATTTCATGCCTGAATCAATTTTGACTCGATTTACATCCAAGTGACGCAAATCCGATGGCATTTTATTTTCATGGGATTGTGGTGTTGGGGATATTTCTTATCTAGAAGACATCATTTGCAGTATTTTGGTGATAGCCAGTAAAAATATCTAATGTAGGTTATTTTTCTCCCCCTTTAATTCTTTGTTTTTACATTTTTAATTTTTTCTTTTGGACATGATTGTGTAATTGCGAACTCGCCTGACTTCCACGAAGACAGCATGAGCTTCAGCTTCCACTCAGGGACAATGTGAACGTGAGAACGAATGGTTCTCTGTGTCGCTGTGCAAACTTTGATTGTACAGTAGTCTTCTTTTTTGGCCAAAGTCTCCAGCTCACCCATGACCCTAAACATTGATTCGTCTTGTTTTGTTTGTCTTTCGTTTTGACATGCCCAAAATACAAACTGATTTAAAAATAGCAGAACTGAGTCAGTGTGCACGGCACACGTAAAGTGGATATAAAAAGGCTACACACCCCTGATCAAACGCCAGGTTTTTGTGAAACTAAAGGGCTCGTCACACGGCAACTTTTACTCCGGTGGAGCACCGAGGCTGGCCCCCGTAGATCGTTCACACGTGCAAAGTTATACCGGTGTAGCCCCTGAAAACAGCTTAGACCGGAGCAAATTTAACCCTGCTCAAGGAGGTGGTTTAAAATTTTACTCCGGAGTAAATGCTCGTTTGCGGGTGTCACGTAGCAAGGTGGTGGTGGACCCCAAAAAGCAGGCAGGAGGGAGGAGCAGGGTGTATTTGAAGAATTGTATTTAAAACAAAGAAAACTACATCCAAAACAAACAAAGTCCAAAGTATCAAACAAAAAACCATGACTAAAGCTAAAACATAACAATGAACTAAACATGACAGAAACTAAGAGCAAACAGCAACACACATGACAGTAGCAAGAGCAACAATGACCCGACACCGAGTGTCCTTTTATACAACTAATTACCAAATGACCAACAGGTGTGCAGCTGCCGGGGGAGCCCTACAGTGCCACCTGTTGCTCCCTAAACCGAATCATGACAGCGGGGCAGCACCGATATAAAATGGGACGTGTGAACGCTACAGTGGTAGACTCGCTACGCGTGAGAAGAGTTGATTACATACGGGTATTGCATAACTTGCATCCTGGGTATTTTGCACTTCTTTCTTTTCTCTCTCGCATCCTTTTACAGTGTCTGATAGACCACAGTGTTGATTTGTCTGGAGAAGTATAAACCATGGTTTTTCGATATGTCACAAACAAGGCGCGGAAAAGGAAGTACACTTTACAAATGCACATGTTTTATTTCCATATTATTACTATCGTATTGCACGGCCGCAGAAACGCCTTGTGAACGCAAGTGGGGCTGCACTGGGGTTAACATGCTTCGCTTTAGTCAGCAGCTTTTTACATGTGAAAATTTACACTGGTGTAAGATATATCGCAACACGTCGGTGCCGCATCGATGCAAATGTGTGCCATGTGAACACCCCTTAAGACATATCATGATGAACTTTTCATCCCTTGAATGTGAACTATGACCTGACCAACCCAAATGAAAAAAAAAATCATTTTCCAGACAGAAAGTCAAAGAAAACAACTACGATAATGTGGTTGCACAAGTGCGTCCACCCTCTAATAAATGAGGATGTGGCTGTGCCACACACACATTCAAACTTACATTAAATCGTATCAGCACACACTTGCACCGTAATTCCAATTAATCCTCGATAAAGTTGAATTGTTCCAGTGGACTTTCCCTGACATTTTTTTGTCACCGCATCTTACATCACAAGCCATGCATAGCCCACAGAGAGCTTCCACAGTATCCAAAGGAGAAGGGTGCAAAACAATTTCCAAAACATGAATATACGATGGAGCACAGTGAAGACAGTCATCATCAAGTGGAGAAAATATTGCAGAACAGTGGCATTACTAAGAACTGGGCATTGCACCAAAAGCGATGAAAAGATGGGGGGGAAAAAAATTCAACATTCAAGGAGCTGCAGAAATGTCTGGCAAGTACTGGCAATTTAGTACAGCGACAATTTGCCATCTTCTTCGACCGTATGTCTGGGCTATAAGGTAGGATGGCAAGGTGCCTTATCTCTCAAAGAAAAACATCTGATTAGGCCTGCATTTTGCGAACACACACATATTTGGCAATAATTGTTTTTTTTTCCTACGGTTTAATAAAGGTTGAATTTTTTTTTTTGGTCTAAATTCCAAAAGTCAAAAATCACTGCCTACCTTCGTAAAGACCTGACGCGGAGGCATGGGATGTACTTTTTCAGCGTGTTAAGTGCAGAAACAATGACCCATAATTATCTTCTAATCTCAGAAAAAGACACCTGCACCACTGCCTTCAGTCGACAAAGACGCTGCAGTGGTGTAGAATCAGAACGATGAGGCAAAATCAGATGAACTGAGTGAGTCACAATGTGTCCAACCTCGTATTGACGATTAAAATTATATTTTACATCCATCCAGCCATCCCTTTTCTGATCCACTTATCCTCACAAGAGTCATGAGTTGTGCTCGAGCCAATCCCAGCTGTCTAGAGGCAGTAGGCGGGGGACACCCTGAACTGGTTGCCAGCCAAACGCAGGACACACAAAGACAAACAACCATCCATGCTCACACTCACACCTAGGGACAATTTTGGAGTGTTCAATTAGCCTGCCAAGCATGTTTTTGGAATGTGGGAGGAAACCGGAGTACCCGGAGAAAACCCACGGCATAGGGAGAACTTGCAGACTCCACACAGGGAGACTGGAGCCGGAATCAAACAATGCACCTCTCCACTGTGAGGCCGACGCACTAACCAGTCGCCCACCGGGCTGCTTATATTTTACAAAATTTAAAAAAAAAAAAAAAATCTGTTATTCATAAGAAAATGCTTACATGTTTAATTTTGTAATATAGTACAGTATTGTTTTGTATAAAAATTGTAAAAAATAAAGCTGACTACTTCACGAATTTTGCCTACCACGGGTTCTTTTTGGAACACAATACACGCGATAAACGAGGCTTCACTGTACTCCAATACTCAATATGCTATCAGGGAAAAAATATTTTGCAACAGTATATGTTTGTATACAGTGGAACCCCGTTATAGATAACCCCAAGAGATAGTTCCCTTTCTACATTGCGGTTGACCCTCCGCGGACTCTCTATATCGCAGATTTTTTTTCAAGTAGTTTTTTACAATTTACAACCTCTTTTGTGTCCTCATTGACTCACTGTATTTTGACTGTGCAATTCTGCATGCTGTTTTTTTTTTTTTTTACACCTTACAAACCCACATTGAATGAAACGTCCTGATTGGCTAATATCTCCTGCATGGTTTGTCGCCTGTACAACAAATAATAATAATAATTATACTGTATAATGTATACCATAATTTCCGGACTACATACTGCACCTGATTAAAAGCCGCAACGGATAAATATAGCCATAAACACTAATTCGTATATACATGAGGCGCTTCCAACTAATAGTTACGGGTCTCCACGTTATTAAATGGGATATAATCTATATAATGACCCACTGATAGATGCTCTCCCTAAAACAACAATGCCGAAAGCAGCTATAATTACACAGTGGGCCAGAACCTTTCTCAGACTTTTGCTATCGCACGAGGCAAATTCGCAGATGGTCTTAGCACTGCAGATATGGCTTTATTGCACATGTACCTTATTTCTTATTAAATTAAATTGAAAACATCTGCTTATTTTGACTCTCAATTCTTACATACTTACAAAATACACAAAATATTAAATGAAGACAGATAGATGGATGGATAGACAAGAGAGTGAGAGAGAGAGAGATGGATGGACGGATGGGTGAATGGAAAAAATACAAAACAAAGAAAACACATTATCGTCCAACAGATGAAAAATCCAAAGTGATTAAAATGGTAAATGGAGTGTACTATCTACATGCGGTGGCTGACCAAGCACACACATGACTCATAAACATTTCACCCTACATATATTTGCCAATCTAGTGAACCGGTGGCTGCCTGCAGCTGTTTTAACTCCTAAGACACCAAAAAGTCATAATCTAAAGTTTAAAATGACTTACCTTGACCAGTATTGACTTGAAATTCAAACCAAGTAGCATGCGCACCTGTTCCTGTCTTTAAATGCTTGTGGTCTACTTCTTCTTTTTCTTCTTCTTCTTGGTTCATTGGCTGCTCTTTGGTTCTTACCGCCACCTACTGTACAGGAAGTGCAAATGGTTTCCATATAAGTGGAAGCAACCATGATCGTATTTAATTCAGCCCTACGAACAAGCACACGAGACAGGTGGGGCGTGTTTCTGTCAGTCATCAGCAAAACAGGAAAAAAAAAATCCCTCATTTGGCAATTGTCAGCAAAACAGGCATTCTTCCGTCAGTACTGACGAAATGCCCACCTCTGGTCAATGAGTGTTTGACATTAGTTGGAGCCGGACAATTTTTCTCCCTCCTCCATCATCAGTCTACATGCAGACACACTCACACAGATGATCAGCATGCACTTCCTGCCCAGCATGGTCTTCAGTCTGTCAGTCCCCCCTCTGTCCCCCCCAAGTCGACACAATCTGCCCTCTCTAGTTTGCTCATATAGCAGCCAACTTACCCTGTCTACTGCATTGGTATTTTTTCCCCTCCTATTGTATCATCATTTCAATCTGTCATCCAGGTTGATTACATTTGTGTGTGTGTGCGTGCGTGTGCGTGTGTGTTTTGAGGGGTAACGCAAAGCCTCACACAGTGTCTGGGAAATGGTGTACAGGACGCCGTCAAACAATTTCCCATCCAGTAGCCATTCATGGTAACAAATGCGTCATGGGTATGGTTATTTACACAAGCAGCAGATGTGAATCAGCACTGGCGTGTATTTAGAGTCCGTCCCACCAGCTGCCACAATAATGCAAATCCTTTGTCGCTTGATGTAGTCACATACTCCTCTTTGAAAGAAATCACATAATTTCATTCAAAGAGTGACCAGCACACAGAAAGACGTGACAACCATGCCAAATGCCTTCGATATTTACCAACTGCGGGAGGTGGAGATGTCGTTTTCACTGTGGTAAATTCCAATCCTAGCAAACACCTTGCTGTGATGGGAATCGCCAAAGAGGCGGTGATGAGTGCCTCGGCTTGTATTTGTGGGAGGGTTTTATCACAGAGGCTGGGTCACATTCACAAAAGATGCTGTGACTAAACCTCAAGGGGTGAGGACAGCACTGACATAAGCAGCCCTTTAAGGCTTAAAACAGCAGTGTTGCTATCAACGGATCGATGTGGGATTTCATTTTGAAGACAATGCTTTCAGACGCCTTAGCTCTGTTTCCCAACCTTTATTCAGCCATGGCACCTATCGTACGTGAGGAAAATCTCCACCAAACAAAACTATGACACCTAAAATATTGATGATCTCGTCTCAATTGAGTCACAAATTGACTGAGTGCAAAATGTGTCTAATTGAACACAAAGCTGATTTTGTCATATTCTGTTGAAATGCAACAGGTGATGCGCAGGTTTATTGTACTTTTTGCCATCTAATGGGAGAGCATTGAATTGTTCTGACTGTTACTACTTGTCGCTGGCATGGATACAGTCACATTACAAGAACATTTTTCAGAAAAAACCTTAATGATGCTCCTTCTGGTATGTGCACTTTGGCCACCTAGGGCAAGTATAATACAGACACACACACACACACACACACACACACACACACACACAAATAACCACTGACACCGCAAGCTACAGTATGAATCATCAAAGGATAAAGAAGGATAAAGAATGATACTGCATGCTAAGCCTGTGGGTATTGTTATATTGTCTGTCTAAATGTGTTGCTCCAACTGTTTGGCCTCAAATCACCGATGCTTAAAAGATTAAATCGCTGCAACAGAGTGCTAATTATTATCAGGCCTTATGCATTGTTCGCCGTAAGCTAAACAGACCTTTATAACCTTAGGCTGAGGGCAACATTGCCAAAAACGCCTGAAAAAAGGTGCACCCAAAGTAAATTTGTAGCTGTTCTTGAACCATTTGGAGTATCAGCATAGTTTTGGTCTTGTTATGAAATATTAAAAATTTTATCATTTTTAATATCCCTCCCCCAACAGTCAGAATCTGTGTAAGTGCTCCTGTCACTGAACTATGGACAGAAAGAAAAGGCGAATCTTATGTTTGTCTAATTTTTTTTCACAAAATCTGCCTTGAAAATGAATTTAGAATGTTGATTAGGACTTGAAAACACTACAGGATCGAAGCTTGAGGTCTCCCTAAGTTGCAGTTCAAATTTGACAATTGTAAAATGTTGGGCACCATTCAAATCTCCAGAAACTCAACAGATGTATGTTCACACATGACGACGTGCATCAGCGATTTGTTTTGACAGATGGGCCCCTCAGTGGGCCGTCCTAACTTCAGAGAGTTAACACATATGTCAATTTGTTTTGTTCAGTTTGACAGTAAACTTCAATTGGGAATGTCAAAAAAACAGCGGGCGCTTCTATTTTGAAGATGTGTCCTGTGCCTTTTTTTGGTGGGGGTGGGGAGGTGGTCGCAAGCCAAAGTAAGTCAGCTGCCAAACGACAGCTCGTATCTCAAAAAACTCGTTGGGCCACTCGTATCTGAAGGCACCACTATAGTTGATTCAATAGGATCAATCATGGTTGCAGTGAATTTCTGAGGTGATTAATGGGTCGCATGCAAGTTGATAGCGTATCGGAGCGACTCCTCGAGGAGGACTAGAGTGAGTAAGTGAGTACTCAATGGTTCCAAGGGCAACAATTTGCCTGCCATTGGAGCTGTTGTGGGCAAGTTGCTTTCGAGCCTCAATTCCAGCAAGATTTGGTTTCAGATTACAAAGGTTTGTGGTTTGCAGCAGCTTGTTTTTCCGAAGCAAGAAGCAGAAAACAATGCCCCTTTAAAATTGCCTACACTCGTGACGGAAAGTTAGACTTGCATAATCTTTTATCGAACGCGACTTTCCACTGTCTCCATCTTTCTGCCCACTTGTCTTTTTCCCCTGACAGTTGCTTCGCATTTTGTCTTTTCCGCTCATTCTGAGCCTCTCCCCTGGGCCGCTCCAGTGCTCGATGTCGGGCTGAGCTCTCGCAAGGTTGCCCTGCCAGTGTGTATTTTTGGCCGGCCAGCATGCTTCTCCATGAAGCAAGGTATGACTCACAAATCAGATATTTGACCAGGAGAGCCACGGAGTAGAGTAGAGCCAAACGTGGGAGGAAAGTGTGGATGGCTCAGAGAGGGAGCAAGGCTGACCTCCATCTTTCCATCTGTTAACCAGACTGCTATTTCAACTCTATTGGTATTTCAAAGAAATAATTGTTTTCCGTGACACCAAACGGCTTGCAGAGCTTCACTTGGAGGACAGTTTGTACCGAGGAAGGAATGGCGGCGTGAGGGTGCAACGTCGATCCTACAAATGGGACTGTGACTTGAAGTTTCAGGTGGGCATGATAGCCAAGCTTTTATTTTGTCACTCTTGAGAGTGATTATGTAGTGAGGGGGCAATTTTACCTGGTGCTTTGGAAAGTGTCTTTTATCACACGCACAAGGCGAGTCCCTGCGGAGAACAAGGCAGCTCTGCAAAAGAGCCTTGAACATCCTGAGTGCACTGTGCGCTCACACCAGGTATGACAGGAGATCAACCCATGCTAGGAAGAAAGCGTAGCCCACAGCTTTATGACTAAGTGTTACCAAATGTTTTCCTTTAGATGCACAGAATCTCACATTACAAATGGCTGCATTGATTTTTCCTTGCCGCAAAGTGCAGTAGGACTTCTCTCCAGCGTTTTAGTAGTCTGCAAGATGACTATTATTATACAATTTTTGTTCTCAGTGAAATATAACATGTCAAAGAGCGATATGGAATTCTAGACGCTGAGCTTTAGAAAAACCTTTTGAATAAAAATAAACGTGTGATGTCACTTCACTTGTTGGTGCACTTGTGTGTGCACGCCACATCTTGAGCTATCATCTTTGCAACGCGTTACACTGTCTATTTGTAATGTGCCGATGATACATTGTTCACCAAAGAGCGAGTATGGATGCATGCTTTTTCTCCCCCCCCACCTACACCTGGAGCATGGAAGGGCTGACACATTCATTATCAGACGTGCACCTGCAACACTCTGACCTGCATTCCAATGATTCCCTCGGCTCGATCGCCCATCTATCTCTATGCAGGTCTACCCTCACACTCGACAGAGCCTCGTGGCCAGGCCCATTTCTCCTCTAATGGTGCAGAGAACGCTGGCTCGCCTCCTCAATTCGAGTTTACCTCACAGTCTGCTCCTGAAAACCATTTGCCATGTGCAGTGGTGCCTCGAGAGTCGAGTGACCCGACTTACAAGATATGAACTGTTGTTGGGTTTTTTTTGCTTTGACCTGCAAGCGCAAACCTGAGACACAAGCGCTGTACGGTGGCAGTGAACTCAACTCACCGTATAATTGTCACGTTGCGTGGTGGTAGAGGACCCCAAAAAGCAGGCAGGAGGAAGGAGCAGGGTGTACTTGGAGAAGTGTATTGATAAAACACAGAAAACTAAATCCAAAACGAAGCCAAAGTATCAAACAAAAACCATGAATGAAGCTCAAAACTAACCAAAACTCACCAAAACATGATCGAGAACATGACCGAGAACATAACAGACTAACATGACAACTACAGCAAACAAACAAACAAAGAGCCAATGACCCGACAATGAGTGGTCGGGCTGGGAGTCCTTTTAAAGCAATAATTACATAATGACCAACAGGTGTGCAGCTGCAGGGAGAACCCTACAGTGCCACCTGTTGGTCACAAACCAAAACATGACAATAATAATCAGCAGTTTGGAAAATAGTCCATCCATCCATCAATTTTCTGTTCCGCTTTATCCTCACAAAGGTCGCGGGCGATGCTGGAGCCTACCCCAGCCATCTACGGGCAGTAGACAGGGGAAACCCTGAACCGGTTGCCAGCCAATCGCTGGGCACACAGAGACGAACAACCATCCGCGCTCACACTCCCACCTCGGGACAATTTAGAGTGTTCAATCAGCCTGCTATGCATGTTTTTGGAATGTGGGAGGAAACCAGAGTACCCGGAGAAAACCCACGCTGGGCCGGGGAGAACATGCAAAAGGCCGGAGCTGGAATTGAACCCGGGACCTCTGCACTGTGAGGTTGACGCGCTAACCACTGGACACCTGGCCGCCCTTAGAAAATAGTTAACAATTAATTTCAAAATCAAGTCATCAAGCTGACGAAAACCCAATTGAGGTTAACCGTCAAACTAAGCATAAAACAGTACACCTTGCGTGCTTAAACGTGAAGTCACACATCTTAATGCTAATATACAATAAAAATGCTGTTGACATGCTAACAAATACCATCGATCGTTGCGGTTTTACAATCCTGAAAGCTTTGGATATTTGAACTCAAGCAGCAACAAATGCAGACAGGCAATACTGTGTAAAACAATATTCACAGGCATACAGTATATGCTTTAGCCATAACAAAAAAAACAACAACAACAATATTACAGCATCTTACTGAGGCACTGAATGAAACTCTTCTTTGTTTGTGTTTGCATGACTATGTATTATACTGCCTTTTGTGGTGGCCAAGACGGGGGTACACCAGAAGGAGCAGCACAATGAATTGAATTGTAGCGTTAAGTCATGATGCACAAAAAGTTTCATTCTTTAGATTCCATTTGATTATGTTCCTAGTCTATGTTTTCATGAAATACAATATTTTAGAGTCCTATTTTCCTCATTAAAAACAAACTGGCCTTTGGCTGGAATAGGCTAGTGGTGTTTCCATTCTTCTTGATGAGGGGCAATTATTTTGAGATGCATTTGTTTTGAGTTACGGGCGTGGTGATCTTGTATCTGAAGGCACCACTGTAATTAGAGACTGATGACGATTGCTACTTTCTCAGATATCCCATTTCTTCTGCTGCTTGATGCCATGCCCTTTGCCTTCTATGGGCTGAATCAGGAAACAATAGGACTTTTACTTTACAACTGTAGCTGCGTGCAACACCTGCATTGAATACCAGCATAAATTTCATGTGTTTCTCTGAGTCAAGATGAGAGAAATTTCGGGAAAAAAAGGACTTTTCATTTCATGAAGTCGTTCCCAGTGAACAGTTTGACCGTGATTATCTTCACAAGATGTGTGGAGGAGAATGTGTGGAACAGAAGCAACAGCTGCAATTTGAGGTATCACGCGCATTCGTACACTGGATAACTGACATTACACCGACGAGATGAAAAGCATTTACAAGGAGTTCCATCTGAAAACGGAGAACAATCAATGGATGAACAAACGCATACAGGCGACCAGCTCAAGTACTTTCAGTGCTGCAGATTTAATACAAATCATCCTGCACTTAGCGCCACAATATGCCGTAACCTTCATACAAATTCATCCTCCCTCAGTGCGGTTGAATTTCTGCTCCTCACTCATAGCCTCCCTAATTCAAAACATTCCACCGGTGGAGGGTAGAGGCTTTTGGTAGTGCACACAACCCAGGACGTGTGGATAGATTTGAGACAGGAACGGCGTTCACCTTTTCTCTCTCATATCTACGCAGAGGCCAAGCGGAGCAGCCAGGGGATTTCAGGCTACTGCCGGTGACTCGTGAGGATATAAAAGTTGTCCGGGGAAACAGGTCGGACTCGCTAAACGAAATTTATTGTCAATTATGAGTTGATGCTCAAATTAATGGTGTGTGGTGCCAATAAACCTACGGTTCCAGATCTACAAGCAACCGAGGTCTGCCTTCGATAAATTCTGGCATCTGAGATACTCTCACCGGACATTTCATTCAGTCAATTTGTTACACCAACTGCGACGATTACATATTTTTAGCTCTCTGACAGTGACAATCAAAACAAAGCACTCGCATTTCAAGTATTGGGTCTATTTTAATATTTCAAGTACTGAATCCATTTCAGTGTTGCAGTGTTTGTATATCAACATACTCTCTTGCACATGACTGAAAATCTGTTGCTGATGAATAACCAGGTGCAAGGATCACAGCCTACTATTCCATTATTAGAAAGTAATATTCATGCAAACACAATGTGCCTCCGCAAGAGGCATCAAGAAACCACCTGGAGAGCTCCACTGAAACTCTGCGCGAGTTGTCGACCATGTAATTTCTGTAGAAAATGCGTGTGAATGCTGAAAAGATCAATTTGAAAATGCTGCGGAGTTCGATGAAGAAAGATCTTGGGATTTTGGGAATGTTGGAACGTTTGGAATGTGGAAAATGTTGTGTAGTTGAAATGGCTTGAATGGGTTTTGTAGTTGGAATGACAAAAAAATCGGCCATGAAATGTTGAAGGAAATGATGTACAAAATGTCGAAATGTAGGAATTTTAATTTGGAAAAATGTGGAATTTCATAAATGTGGGGATTTTTGGGATGCGTGAAATATTTTGTAGCTGGAATGTTTTGAATCAATTAAGTGATGGGGAAATTGTGGAAATGCAATATGAAATGGGTGCTTTTGTTGGAATTGGTCAAAAAAATGTTGAAGGAGGATGGAATAATCTAGAATATGTTGAAATCTGGAATTTTCATGTGGGGGAAATGTGGAACTTGGGTAACGCGTGAATTTATGGTGGCAGTGAATTTCAGTGGGTGAATAATGTGCCGCGGGAAAGGTTTTTCAGGTGATTTGAAAGAGCTGAATATCATGAATTTTGAATGGAAAAGATGTAGAACGTTCTTGTTCAACTGGGAATGGCAGGGGTCATTTTGTGTGGAAAATGTCAACCGCTGGAAATCTGTTGAAGTTTGAATCGTCTGAAACAATTGAGAAATGTGAAAATAATTTAGGGTCAAAAATGTGGACAGACTGCTGAAAGTCTCTGGGGTATAGAATAAATAACGTGTGCGTTCAGAATTCCCACAATAATGTGGTCAGTTGTTGACACGACAATGTAGTGGTTAACCATGGGGGATTAGATGCTTATTTAAAACATATGGTGTGTTGGGAATATGTGGGCGGAGCGGGATGGTTTGCTGTTGGAGAGTGGGAGGGTTTCTGGCAAACAAATTTGCTTGTGATGTCGAAGATAACTCATCAGCAACTTGAAAGGACAAATGCTATTGATGGAAAGTGTCCCTAAATGGCAAGTAAGAATCAAGGCTCACACAATTTCTGCTGACGCACAAAGAAACCCAGAGGAATGAAAACATCATTCATATGATTACATATCTGACTGCGATTGAGCGGTTTGCTTGTCTCGCAGATATTCAGACATAACTACTTTAATTATAGCGGAAAATCAAATATATTGTAAAGTGGTGTCTCTCTCTCTGTCTCTCACATTGTAAGACCACTGAAAGCACGAAAAGCAAACTTTTATTGAACAAGATTTGAATTAGGTTTGTCTGGAAAAACAAAAAACAAAAGATTGTTGAATTTTGTAGGTGGCTCTGTATACACTAAGTTGCCAGGCATCATCCGTCCTTCGATCCTGTTTCACAGGGAAGCTGGGGTCAAGATTGCTTCCTCCCAGGACTGACCATCTGTCAGGACATGTGCATGCGCGCTGTGAATACTTTTTGACTGCGGGAGGATGCTGCAGGGTCCAAAGTGAACACCACACAAGCTGAACCTTCTTGGTCTGAGGCTACTGTTGCGCCAGGCATCAAGAAAAAAGATGTGGGGAATCGTGCAGGTTTTATACAGTAAGCTTGCAATGCAGCTGGATTGAGAAGGCACCAAACGACAATTTTGTATCATTTTGGCAAGTGCAGTCAAAATAGCAACATTTTGACTTTGATGCTGTATCAACATAAAATACCTCATAACCAGTTCGAAAACGATACCACGTCAAAAACTTAAAGCAGTGAAATAATAGCTAATAGCTAAAAAATGTCTTTCATTTGTATTATTTAAAACAAAATTAGAAGAAGAATAATTCAAATACTTTTGATGAAATAAAACATAGATTTTGAATATTTTTAAACATATATCCATCCTTCCATTTTATAATCCGTTTAAGCTCACGAGGGTAGTGGGTGTGCTGGAGCCCATCCCAGCTGTCTTTGGGCAGTAGGCGGGGGACACCCTCAACCGGTTGCCAGCCCATCACAGGGCACACATAGACGAACAACCATCCGCGTTCACAATCACACCTACGGACAATTTAGACTGTTTTATTAAGAATAAGAATAAGAAAACCTTTCATCGTCTCACAATGGAGAAATCCCCAATATACAGCAGCAATGTTATGAAAGGCATGGGGAGACCATGCAAACTTCACACAGGAATGCCAGAGCCCGGAATCAGACCCTCAACCTCTGTACTGTGAGACAGATGTGCTAAGCAGTCGCTCCACCGTGTCGCCCTGTTTTTTAACACTTCAGAACAATTGAACGTCCGTCCATCCATCCGAAAGCCGGAGCCAGAATCGAACCCCTTTCCTCTGTACGGTGAGGCTGACGTGTTAACCAGTTTACCACCACATTGAGAAATATATATAATGATTTAATAATAATATATATATATATATATATATATTTTTTTTTTTACACAACAGATATTTTTATATCGAGTGCTACAATATATGCCATGGAAAACTTGCAGACTGGAGAATGGAAATTCAGTAATATGATCATGTACAGTGTATTGTGACAAGAAACCATTGATTGCAAGTAAAACAGCAATGTGATTCCACCCCCCGCCACATATTTTTTCTTGTATGTCTGCTGTTATAGATTGTTAGTAAGAAAATGTGGTGTAAAAAAAGAGTAACTGCAAGCTTGTGAACAATAATGCCTACGAAATATATTGCCCTGGATGCTGTCACAGCAAGCAGCACTTTCATCGGAATTCACAGTAACATCAATAAGCTTCAAAGCTTTCATGAGAGTCAGTAGTGGCGGCGCCAGTGACCCAGTGGTTAGCCCATTTGCCTCTGAGGCCTGGGGTTCGAACCCTGGCTACAGCCTTCATGTGCGAAGTTGCATGTTCTCCCCATTCTTACTTGGGTTTTCTCCAGGTATCTTCGCTTTCTCCCACATTCCAAAAATAAGCTTCTTAAGCCTGCCACGCAGCAAGCACCACGGTCGAATTCACCAAATTACACTCTGCAACTCTTACTTGAATTAATTTTTTTTTAAAGTGAATTTATACATATATATTATCATTTTGTATTTCTTTTTTTAAATTTAAATCGTGCTTTTGGGGACCGGGTTAATTGCATATTTTGAGTTTTCCACGTGGATTGTATTTTGGGAGATGACTGGCGGTCACCCGACTTGCCCACACACCCACCATAGAACCCCACAAGACCGTGACAAACAACACTAATGGCTCTTCTTAATGAAAAGAACGATTAGAAAATGAAAATCATCTTTCAAATTCCCACTGAGTGCTTGCAGTACACTTGTCGATTTAGGTACCTGTCCTGACTTTGGAGGAAATTAAAAAAAAGAAAAGTATTTAATGTTGGCAGAAAAGGGTACGTGGTATTTTTCTTTCTCTGACAAGAGCTTATTATTATTAGCTTGCAATTATTCCTGCATGGCTCTAAAATCTAGTCACACGTGCAATAAATCAACACAGACGTGAGCGTTGACATCGTGCTGCCGAAGCCCGGTGCAGACTTTGTCGGAGCCGTCTTTTGATGAATGGCTCAGTCAAGCGCACTTGTATGGAGCTTTAATAGTGAAGAAAGAGGTACAGCGTTTCTGCTGCGACATTGACTTTAAACATTAAGAAAAGGTAATACGGTATTGCGCTCTCTTGAAAGATGACACCTGCAGAAAAGCTTTTGCAAAATTGAAAAAGCTGTGAAGGCAAGCTCATTAGAGTCTCTGTTTGGCTCTCCTCCAACCCTCTGGCTCACTCTGATGAGTGATCCCATGTCCCTTCATGACCCGACCACCTGTGGGCTCTCCGCCTCGCTGTCGTGCATCATTGAGGCATCTGAGCTGTTGGTTTCCTCGGCAACACGTCGGCTCCTCTGCAGAGCCAGAACAAAGAGATATTGTCTTCCCGGTTGACAGAGGAAGCTTTTGTCCGATGCCGTACTGAATAGCCCGAAGTGGACACTCTATATCAAGCCGCTCCGCGAAAATGCATTCTCGAGATCATGATTTATCCGAGTGTCTTGACTAATGGGCCGGGAAGATTAATGTGCAGTGTGTTTTCCCAACAGACTCATTTTGCATCTTTTCCATCCGCACAACTTTCAGGAGACTGCACACTGGCAACTGTTTAAGAGCCAATCCAGGCAGAGACGTGCAACAGATGCCAAAAGAGACAATTAACCTCAGACGAACCAGATGAAACGGGCACGGGCCAAGTCAAGAACAACGCAAATGCAAAACAGCGTGACAGGCGTGCGGCTCTGGTGACAATATGTGGTGACAATTAAAACTAATGCACATGCAGCAGATCCTCATCTCAAACCAAGTCCGGAGCTGATGCTGAAGATTCTTATTCTCCACCGACAACACCGAAGCACAAACCATAAGACTAATACAGCCGTGAAATCAAATATACAAACTGGATCTCTTAGCTGTCTCCATCCATCTGTGCTGTGATCATTGTGTTTAAGTGCTTATTTCTGTCTTTAACGTACTTCACACTGTAGGACATTGTAAATCCTAACCTCTATGCTGCCAGTTTCTCCAAATAAAAAAGGTGTGTTATGTTTCCAACTGTGCACAATTACCGGGAAATGGCTAGCGCAATGTGAGCGTGACGTTCGGACCACTTAGAAACACCCGCACGCTCACACTCACACACCCACACATCACCAATGTGTCTTGACACTTCAAATGACATTGCATTGACTCACAGAGACTCCCTCGGGGTCTCGTCAAACCTGAGCTGCGACCGCATCGTGCTCCAGCTCAGTCCTCATCCCTTCAGTCAAATTCGACTGGTTAGATGAACAAACTTGAGCTTTATGTTCTCTCCCAGGGGACAGAGTTTGAAGCATAGCATCACCACTTATCCAGCCAGCTACTGATTTGACTTGAGCCACGAAGCAAATAACAACCCTGCAATTTGAAGTTCACCTTGAGCATATCCAAAGCTGCAGCACGCAGTGCAAATACAAATACGTGAAGCCCTCATTTCCCGCAGGGTTTACATTTCAGACGACGATACAGTGGCTTAAAGAGTTCTAAAACCGTGACTATGGATGCTAGTCGTTAGCATGTGAATGGCTTCTTCCATTGTATGTTAGCATTAAGCTCGTATGTGCTTTGTTTTTTATGTTAAGTTTGACAGTAATTTTCAAGCGGGCGTTGCAATAAACAGCTTAAAGATGCGCTTTTTTTGTTCACTCCCTGTCAAACTGCATCTCGAAATTTTGCTTGCAAGTCAAAGCAAAAAAACAAAACAAAACAAAAACAGCCGAACAAACAAAGGCTTGTATCTGGAAAAATTCTAAACCACCACCGGACACGGCTTGTATCTCAAATTTTTGCTTGCAAGTCGAAGCAAAAAAAAAATAATAATAAAAAAAATCAGATGAACAAAGAAGCGTATCTGGAAAAATAAGTACTTATACAGTAGAGTATCTCAAGGCGCCACAGTCTATTTTTCTCCCAGCATCAGACTCAATTAGCTGCAATATGACATCTGATTGGCCTTCAACCTTCAGAGTATCAATGTGTGACAGCTCTATGAAAAATCTGTTGATAAATAGCGTGCTTATTGAACTTTTTGGCAACATTCTAGGCAACACTCCAAAAGAGATAAGGCAGTTAAAAAGCACTATATACTGTCATCAATAGCCCCTGTCCTCTAGCCGAATGTAGTTCAAGCAACTCAGTTTGAATGGAAAGCTTTCCTAATTTGAAAGCTGTCAATGGTGATTGAGGTCTTCCCCTAAATCACTGTAGCTGTCAAATGCGGGCCTTCCGAGAGCTCTTGAAATCTTCCAGGATTTGCATCTGAAAACACTAATCCTGTCAGATGATTTTTTCTTTCATGGATGCTCTGGCGCTGCATGCACAAAAGAATAGAGACGCATACAAGCGCACTCAAATAGCACTTCATCACTGCATCAGCTCAGCCTGCCAAGAGAGAGAGGGAGAGAGAGAGAGAGAGAGAGCAAGAGAGAGAGCGAGACCCACCCGCCAAACCTCGTCTTCAGAGAGGAACATAGCAAATGAAATTAAAGCTAATGAAACGCCACCGTTTTTCATGAATGGTTACATGTAAAATCAACACATATTTTGGAATAATTGCCCGAGGTCCATTCTAATTTATTCTCCAACAAAAGGTCCACGCTGTGCTGGCAGATAAAATGTGCCTGTAGTACAATCTGCTGATGGAACGCATTCTGATGCACCCTCGGGCCCTGCTGGAATGGTCAAAACCAAATGACAGATTTATATACGGCAAAGCATAGTCAAAATCAATGTTGACTCTTATTAGAGCATTTTGACATTGCTTGTATTTATTTATTTTTCTGCTGACGCACTTATATTTCAACATATTTTTGTTAAGACAGACGGCTAATGTAATTTCCTGAAAAGTTGTCACACTGCATGAATTTGACTGTAGTCTAGTTTCGCCTGTATTTTTTCCTGCAATAATGACTGAAGCCTGATGATGTGAATCCATTATTGCAGTTGTTTAAAAAGTTAAAATCGCTCAGAGATTGTCGAATCGGGCCATGCTGCGGACCAAAGAGTCAGCAACAAGGGAGATTTTACACATGCCACATGAGAACATTCAGTGTAGTTGGACCGTTCTGTTCACACGCAACTTTTTCTGGCATGCGATAGGACGATTTCTATTTCTTGCTACACTTACTGACATGCCCATCAACAATCAGAGCCCTCAAATGGGCATCCATTCTTAACAAAGCCAAGCTGCAGTAGCGCAGAGACTCTCCTGTCACGTTTAACTTGAGTAAGCGATTGCACATTCATGCACTTGTTTTCTTGCTTATAGGGTACATCTATTTTTCTCATGAACACATCTTACATGCATGGCTCGTATTTGAGCCCTGCTCTTCACACATCACAGCACATCCTGTATGGTGGAACCTCGGTTTAGGAAGATGTTTTGTTCTGAGACTCTGTACACGTACTGAAACGTATGCAAACCAATTTAATGTTCCCTTTTTGAAAGGAATAGGCATGCTTTTCCAGCCTCAGAACAAAGTTAAATCTATCTTATTTTTAATCAATGTGTGGTTAAAAAAAAAGACTGTACAATGTAGAAATAGAAATGAGAAAATGGGTTTACCATGTTTGTAACAAATCACTGCAAATCACTGTGCAGCATCTTTGTCTTTTCGCGTTCAGCACCTGCGCAGTTTATGCTCACCATGGAAACTGCTTGCCCAAAATGGCTGCCTCATCCCCAATGAATCGTATACCTCCTCATATTAAAAACATGACAACAGTGCAGATGGTAGATTGCACCAAGTCAGACTCGTGTTTAGGTAGCATTTCCTCCTTTGTTTCCGACATCAGTCCAGTAGTTGTGAAACTCGTATTCGTTTGTATCTTCGTGACTCAATCGCACTGCCCCCCAGGGGCCAAGTCAGAAGATGAATTAATTCATCACAATGCACAAACTGTTGAATCCTTCCTATTTATTACTAATAACGGGAACAATGTAAATACGGCTCTCTGTAAACATCTACATCGTAGCGTGCACTTTTAAACATGGATATGTTTGCATGCTTGTCAGAGGTTTTGTTTGCAAAAGAAACAAAGTGCGGAAATAGAGTGTCAAAGAGCTGCTGCTCGTATAACACTGTCTTACTGCCGCCCTCTTAAAATGCCCCAGCTTTCATGTATTGCAAGGGAATTCTCCCTGACAGGTAGATCCATGGGATTAGTCTTAAGTGCAGTATAATTTCCACGGTGCCATGTGATTTCAAGAGCTGGCCGGGGGAGAGGAGCGAGCAGGAGATAAAACAGAGAACAAAGCCAAGAACAGAACCCAGAACTAAGAAGAGCCCTGATGCATGCCCATTTTTCAAGGAGCAGACACTCGCAGGCGGCACTAAAAGCCTGCATTTAACAAATTCGTTTAGGGCATTTAGCAGGATTTAAAGAGTTGGAAATGTATTGTGAAAAAAATGGAGCCCCAAAAGTGATCGTACTGAAAAAGTCCTTCATCGTTGCAATAACTGTGACTCGGTTTGATCAAGCAGACCCCAATTCCTCGGCTTGTTTGCACCCTGTCCTTAGTGATGCACACATCCCAGATTAGTGCGACTACAATGAGCGCCGCAATAATGCCTTCCAAGCCACGCCGGACCGTTTCTTGAACGAAAGGCCTGCTAGCATTCAGCAGAAACCTCCTCACTCGTCCCTATAAGAGGATCGGACATCCTGGGGTTTCCTCTCTCTCTGTCTCTCTCGCTTCAGCTAAAACTACTGAAAGCCTCCTCCAAAATCTAAGCGTGCCCTCGTGGTCACATTTTGCAGTCATTGCGACAATGTGTTTTATAGGAACACCGGCATGACCTCAGTGGAAGTTGAGCTAAGCTTTTAAGTAGCTGCTTTTGCCCCTCCCTCGAGTGCGATGGCGAGAAAAATGGGAGTAATAAGCCAGCCTAGAAAGTCACACATCTGCAGTTGTCCAGCAAAAGCCCCAATAGCCGTGTTAATAAGGGATGGCACCTCATTAAATTTTGTGATTCGGTGCTTAGCTAGAAGTTGAAACATAGCTGCAGAAAAACGTTTGAACACACAAGGTACAGAGGATGTTTTCAGTGGTTTCCATCGTTATTTTGCTGCTAAATAATAAATTGAAGAACCCCGGCAGACCTGCATTTGAGCCTTGGATGCTTTTCTTTCAGTCGTGCGCTGCTGACCTCGTGACCTCATGTCAGCGGCAATGACAATGTTTCTGACACACGTGGGATCTTATATTTATTTGATTAATATTGCATCAGTTGCACACCCTGCAACATGTTTGTGCGAGCGTGTGTGTGTGTGTATCTGTGTGTGGACATGATGGGATATCTTTGCACCAGTGAACATGAGCACAACAGTGCTGCTTATTTCCCCAGCAGGCTCCCAGCCTTTTTCTTCTTGTGGTTTAATTACAGCCTTTGCAGGTCCGAATCCAATTTTTCCTCCGACTGTTTAAAACATTCTTCTGGCCTGCGCTTCTGAAAAGGTTTGGCAGTCACAGCCTCATTTTGTAAACATCCCCAAATTCATTGCAAAAAAATAATGATTTTTCTTGAAATCTTACACACGTTTCTTCCCCTTCCGAGCGTTGATGTGAAATCTATGCACGACATTACCGCTTGGAAAGATCAGCCGTCTTCTTCCCTCCACTCAGCCTCGGAGCGCTTTTTGCTTTTCTGTCCAACCTCATATCTCAAGGTACACGCATCGGCTATCATCTCGGGTCCGATGTATCAGCCGCTTCGGGTAGAGTGAGACGCATTCCCGTCTCGACACGGATTGATCCAGCCTTGCTCACTTCAGTTCAGTCTTATTGAACTCCAACCAACAAACCGGTAACACTCAAGTCCAGGCAATTTGACAGAGCAGGCGGGCTTGACCTGCCCTTAAGCAAGTATTGGTTGGTTTGCATCCTCGTTTGTATAGACGTACAGTATGCTTAAAGAGCGCTTATGGAGAAAAGGGGGGCTGTTCTTTGTCTCGGAGAAAGAGTGCGAGGACAAGCCGATAAGGGGCTCAATAAAAGGGCCGCAATTCTTACTCTATGCAATGCTACAGTGAGCCTGTTGGCCGTGTTACAAACAGCAGCAGCCGTTTGTTTTTGTAGCGCTGCCCGCACGACATTCTGTCCCATCTGCTTCTTGCCACAGCCTGTGAATGAGTTTCACCTTGTCAGCTGCGGTCTGTACCATAAGTCACCGTCCGATTAAACGACAACAACGAAACAGGCAGGGCTCTTCCGAGGACCGTGAATGAACTCGCTGGGTCCGCAAATGCCATACAGAACAACACGCTGGAAGATGATGCAGCCATTTTCTGCTTGAGGTTTAATTAGGTTTTTCTTTATGATTTCATAATTTCATACAGTTTAATTGTGCCGTGAAGCTTTAAAAGTAGGGTGGCCCCTGTAGTGCTAAACCCCCAAGGACGGGCTGCCTCTTCCTCATTTTTGGAGGCTGACAGGGGACCTTTGTAGCATCTGTTTCCACTGTCAACTTTCCAGCAAATTAAGGGCGCACGTACAACAGCGCAATAGCCTTTTCATTAAAACGCTTCAATTCCCTGCCGTTTGTTTGCATGAAAAGCAAGATTCAGATTTCAAACTCATTCAGAGAATGAAAATGTGTACGTGGAACATGCACATGGTGCAATTCAAAGAAAATATATTCCACAAGTGATTGGCCAAAATGGAAGAGTTGGCCACTTTGTTCCATAAGGCTACGTTCACAATGCAGCGCATGATGTCAGGTTCAGACTTTTAGTTTAATCTAATCTTTTCATGTCATTCACATTAAGAAAAAAAATGTATCTAAGAATGTGAACGGAATGCTTTTGTCAAATAACACAATGCACACAAAACATGGAGTCAATATGTCCGCACGTGTAGGTCTCCATTTAGTCCTACATGTGGCAATTTCACTTTCACTCCTGTCTGTTTTGTTGACTTTTTTGACCTGCAGTATGAACACAGCCTAAGTTACTTCATCAAAAACATAAATAAATAAATAAATAAATGACGCAGACGTCAACGTCATCACAGTTCATTCATCGTGTGATCACAACTGCTCTTCAGTGGAGATGTTGGCAAAAATAAAATAATAAAACAAATTGTGCCTCTTTATCAGACACAGGCAATGTTTAAAGTTACATTTCACCATTAAGTATCAACCAGAACTAGTGCTCGGGAAAAAAATGCATATTTATTTTGCAAATGACGCTTGTGAGAATGTCCCTTTCCTTTCACAATGTGCAGCTCACGAGTTGGTGTTTTTGAAGCCAACTACGTTTTTAAGGAACGCCCCATCACTGGTTAATCGATGAAATGAACGATAGGTTTATCGACTGTATTACAAAAAACTTGATTATCACAACCCTAGTCAGAACCACTGACTTAATGTGAAAGTACTTCAGTTAAAACTATCGATGGAATGAGTTCCGACTAAATTAAACTGGGCACCAAACAGATTTGAGCTTATACACCTTCCCATCCTTTAAATCAATGTCCTTTTTTATTTATTGGTGTAAACAACTCAAATTACACCCCCCCCCCCACACCAAGTGTCAATAATGTGATGATTTATCATTGGCAAAAGGTCACGCAGTCTCAAGTTCCAATCCCCTCGTGCCAACCCCACCATCAACCTTTCGCTGCACATTGGCTTTCCGAATAACACACTGAAAAAACGATTCCTGAGGAAATGATAATGAGGACAGGTCATTACAGAGTGTGGAAATGTACGTAGATGCAAATGTCACTTCAGACCACTGATGCTTCTGGTCATGACTTTTTTAAAACATACTGTAGCTCGCAACACACTACCTGCGTGACCTGCGGCTGAAGTATTTTGCTTACCCAAGTTAAACATTGAACAAAGCCGCTGTGTATTGAACCCAACCCTGGTTACATTGTCTGACAAAATTCCACTGTCATAATGCCAAAACCCAAGGCAATGGCCCATTGAAAGGCTAATGAATGTAGCAACGTTGTCGCAGTGTTAGAATATTTTAATCAAATGATACACACACAAAAAACGCAGTAACACATATCAACAGACAATACTCACAGGCATATATTCTTTATCTTCTGCAAAAGAAATATGTGAATATTACTGCAGCTTAGTGAGGAGCTGTGACTATCTTGCATGAAATTATGACATAAAAACTGTTGAATTCTTTACATTCTGTTGAATTATGTTTTTGTGACATACCGTGCTGTATTTATGTCTCATTAAAAAAAAAAGTGTTACAAATGTCTGTTGTTGTTTTATGCCAGTCTGTAATGGATTAATGGTATTCCCATTCACTTCAATGGGGAAAGATGACTTGTGTTACACGTGTTTTGAGTTAGTGATGCGGTCACGGAACAAGTTATACTTGTAAGTAAAGGCACCACTGCACTCCAAGTGGGTGTCTTGTAGTTGGACAGAGAATCACAAAATTAAAGGTTCAAACTGTGATTTATGTTACACGGTCTCAGATGTTTCTTTTGTCCAGGACAATACAATTGTTGTGTGCAACGCATTTTTAATTAATCTGAATTCATGTACGGCTTGAGCTCATTGTTAATTGTTAAAACTGTGCAAAAAGTTACAGTGGCTTATAAAAATATACATTTAGGTAAAGAAACATTGCCTCATTTTTTGATGAATACTTGGGTATACCCACTTGGGTATTTTATTGTTGGCCGATGTGGATGTACTTAAAGAGCGATGTATTTCTTTTAGGTGTAAAACATTTGAGAAGTACTGTCAATGACTATCGAGGTGTGCCTAATGTTTTGCCGCACAGCATGTCTCATCACAAGCACTGCATATCTTAAGAAACAATTGCATGAAATACAAAGCAGATAAATAGACACAGCATAATGCTTGACAGGTAAATGTTTTGGACAATAATTATAAGAATGCAATTCCCTTAACAGTCAAACACAAAGTGATTCATACTGAGCATGACTTGAAGGGCTGTGTTGACTAGATAGCCTCAAATTAGTTGAGAGAGTGCGTTTTACTCCCAGCCTTGTCCATATTTCACTACGTGTGTGCCACTCTGAGAATAGATGCTAATTAGCAAGTGATAGAAGGAGAAAATACATGAGTCAAAATCACTGGCGTGGATCATGAAAAATCCATGAGGTGCTGTGTTGTCTTTCCATTCTTTCATCCGGAGTGAAAGACCTCTTTGTCTGCAATTATTTGAATATATTGTGTTATGGAGACCGCATCATACATGTCAATTAAAGACTCTGTAAAGCAGGGGTGGGCAACTCCGATCCTCCAGGGTCGCTAACCTGCACGTTTTAAATGTTTCCCTCCTCCAACACAACTGATTCTAACCATCAGGATTGTTATGGGTCTTCTGCAGAGCCTGCTGATCGTTTGAATTACCGGTAGGTGTGTTGGGGAAGGGAAACATACAAAACATGCAGGATAGTGCGCCCCTCGAGTTGCCCAACATTGCTGTAAAGAGCTTTTACAGACTTGTTTGTAGCTTCATCTTACAAGTTGCTGAAAACTATAAATTGTATAAATATGTGATTGAAAAATAGAGGCTTTAGAGACCCTCGTTGTTGGTCGTGAGTGCGTGCGTCAGACAGAGAAAGAGCGAGGGCAGGTGGGTGAATTTTTTTTTTAGTCCGACGTGAAAGTCAACAGACTCGGCGATCGGGCGTGGCTGCCTTTGAGCACCTCCTTTTTAGAGATAGGTAGCGAGCCCTGGCAATAAACTGGCCTGGTGGCCGAATTATTAAAGACGGGTCACAATAAGCTCCGCCCTCAATGGTTCTGCTAACGATCTTGAAGAAATTACTCAAATTAATTTGAGATTCATTTATGCTATTTGAATGGTATTTTCCTTTTTCCTCTGTCGTCTCGTCTCTAACTAGCAATACATTGAATATAGTGTGTCTTTCGAAGAATATTTTACAATCGGAAGCAAGTCATCTCGTCCCACTCCAGTCCACACGGGCACAGAACCGTTCTGTGTGCACATAGTGCTGTGCGATCACACTGCGATATGGTTCACAGTATTATCTAAAAACAACCACTGTGTCTTATAACCTATTATTTTTATACTATTGTTTTGATGTGTCCGTTTGAAATTGGTGTGACGATGGCGACTCCTCCGCCGCCTCAGCCCCAGCCCACCTTTGTAGCCATTGCTGGCCAGCAAGTTTACGGCTCACTTTGAATGCTGCGAGGAAAGAAGTTTTACTAACGTTAACTTGCACCAGTTCAAGATGGCATCCCTCACATCGGGTTAGCTCTGTTACTACATTTAGCATTTCAATGTTTCACTCTGCACTTAGTCCAATTGTTACACTAATGTACTTTTCTTTGGGGTGGGGGGGCAATTAGCGTAGGCTACTTTGTGCCGTGATGCAACTGCGAGTGTTTTCAGAGGATGATAGCAAAAAAGCAGCTCATGCACAAATCTGATTCATTTAACACGACTGATTGACAATCATGGCGGAGAGAGTGAAACAGTTAAACGTCTGGTTACTTTTTCTCAAAGGTTGATGGTGATGACGCATGTTGCCGCAAGTGTAATCAATCATTAAAATGTGTGGGGTTGGGGGAAAACAGAATCAAGCTTAAAAAACATTGTAAAACTGTGCTTCTCACATCTCAGAAGAGCAACGACACCAGCCATGTTGCTCGACACCACTTTTCTCTCACACTAAATTGTTTATTTACTGCTTTGATTTGTTCAAAGTAGTTCTTTTTTGGAAATAAAATTGATTTTTGTACATTTATTTTGTGTTTGTAAGACAAGTTAATATAAAGGGTGGCCCGGTGGTCCAGTGGTCAGCGCGTCGACCTCACAGTGCAGGTTTCGAGTCCGGCTGCGGTCTTCCAGTGTGGAGTTTGCATGTTTTCCTCGTGCCTGCGTGGGTGTTCTCCTGGTACTCCGCTTTCCTCCCACATTCCAAAAACATGCATGGCAGGTTAATGGAACACACTAAATTGTCCCTCGGTGTGTGTGTGAGCGCGGATGGTTGTTTGTCTATGTGTGCCCTGTGATTGATTGGCAACCGGTTCAGGGTGTCCCCCGCCTACTGCCCGAGGACAGCTGCGATAGGCTCCAGCACCCCCCGCGACCCTTGTGAGGATCAAGCGGATCGGAAAATGACTGGATGGAAGTTAACATAATGCCATTTTTTAAAAATAATAAAGCAGTGTTAATTCAAATTTTATCTCAACAATAAACCGTTTTTTTGTTTTTTGTGGCTCAAATACTGTATGTAGTTATGTGTTCGCATAAGAAAGATGCTAGATAATGTAGCATCAAATTTTCCATGTCTTGGTGTTGGGTTTTGATTGACAGCTTGAGCCAAAAGTGGTGTTAGCGCATTCAACGGACATACTGACAACATCTAGGAGTGCTGAGAAATGGCCTAATTTTCACAATTTCGAAGCCTGGTTGTGAATATTTGGAACATTTTTGTCATTTTTGTTTTCATTCAAAGGTGTTTCAAGACTAGAAGACATTTATTTTTGCTTCACAGGGACTTTAACTCAAAGGGCTCGATGAGGATGGGTTCAAGTTAGAAGTTTACAAAGTGCACTCGCTAGCGTGCACGAAAGGCTAACACAATGTCCTCAGAGTTTGAGCGGTGAATATTTAGCATTCCAACCATCCCTGTCACAGTGGAATCGACAATTGCTTGAGACCTGTTACTAATTGAGCTGCGACATGCATAAGAACAACCGATTCTGTTTGTAAGAAGGGATATATTAAACCGGTTACAAAGGCGCAGCACAGGTAGGCAGACAGTTTTCGTATTCTTTTCGATATTCTCTCTGGTGTTTGTCTTTACCACTGCCCTCTGAATAGATCCGGCTATGTGGTTTCAGTCTCCTTCATCAATCACAGTGATGATTCTGTGAGAAAGGAGAGATAAAAAGCCAACTGCAGCCTGTCAGGGCCATGTGAGCAGAGGACGCCAATGCCTCATTTCGACAGTGGGTCTGAAGTGGCTGCTTCCCCAGACAGGAGCACAAGAAAGAGTTCACCTGCATTAAATAAAAAGTTTTGTTCGCGTGCTAGCAAAAAGAGATGCGAGAGGACAGCAAGCATCACTCCGATCTTGTCAAGATAGATACCAGTGAGATTAAGACTGACAAAAGGACTAATTTACACAGTCCGCTCAACTAGAGTGCATTCGGAGGACATGCTTCTGCGACAATGATTTCTGTTGAGCAATTTCAGGATGTTTGGATTGTTGTTGTTGTTTTTCAGAAGATATGCTACCGCTTAGAAACAATTTAAAAGTTTGATTGATGTTTTTTTCCCCTCTTCTTGCGGTTTTGTTGTCTTCATTTCCAACGCAGCGTGGAAGAATAATAATAAGAATAAAAACATCTCTGCAGCAAATCGTCTTCGCCATAGCAACACTATTGATCAACCCTCCTGGGTCTTCAGAGAAATCCATCGCTCATGTCAATTCCGCCGGTAGTAAGAGTTCGGCGGCAACTCATCCTTTGAATGGACATTTCGGGTCCGGCCATCAAATCTACAATCACTATTTAGCTTCCTTGATGGCGCACTTATTACAAGGGGAGAGTCACTGAATGACCTCAGCATAATCATTGAGACAAAACCTGCCAGTGGCTGGAATAGGACAGCACAGGGAGTTGTCATCGCCGGCATCCTCTCACTGTAAAGCGGGAGATTTACGCCGAAAGTTCATTCTGAGTTTATTAGCATTTCGAGCTATACAGTAAAGCACAAAATGATTCATACCCTGGACAGATTTAGAGTCCAAGTGAGCCTCGAGCGGGCTTTCGCTTTTTGTTTGGTGAATGTATTTTGTCGGGGGGGGAGTGGAAACAGACTATAAGTGTTGCATTGGAATTTTTTTTTTACCGAGTGTGACTTTTTGCACTTTTTAAAAATTGATTCACAGATGTAGTGGCCGGTTTGGAGGAAACACACCATTTTGCATCATCATCATCATTCTAAAAGTAGCTAACAAGTGAGGTTAACAGAAATATTGATGACCCCCATTCAGAAAGATCCAAGGGACTTCTGGCACCATTCGAATCAATTTTCAATTTTAGAACCTATTCACTGAAAAATACCTTGGGAGAATTCACTTTTTAGTCAAATTGTGTGTCCACTTTTTTGCTTGATTTTCAATATCACAAAAAGAGCCTGATGATACTGCTTGAATACGAGCACTTTAAGGCTTTGTCTTGTGACAGTTTGATTTGTGACTGCATTGCACTTGAGAACACTAAGAAACGAAACATGACATGACATGAGCATAACAAACCCTATGAGAGCAGAGCAAAAGTAAGGTGGAATAAATTAAAACCGCGCATGGCTCTCCCCCTTTCAAGTCGCATGTTAATGTTTCATAGACGCATCAAAGTATAACTTGAGGGTTTTGCCAACTTCAAACTATTAAAAAAAATGTTTTGCTCCCAGTGAGTGGATGATACCCAGACCAGGTTGACAGCTGTGGTTTGAATCCTTTGCCTAATTGTCCAGCCATTGAAACCACAAAACCCCAGAGGATGAATGACTGCTGTGGACTTGCCATGAGGGAGGGAGGGGGGACATTGGCACTAAAAGCATGTTCAGCATTTCATGGTCACTTTCCGCGAAACAGCTATTTGCAGTCGAACCCATCATCCCGTTTCTAAATGAGCAGAAAGAACGACAGTGTGCAGCAACAGCAAATCATGAGTAGCTAGTCGCCCAATTAAAAAGGGATTTATTTAAAGGTTAATCATTTTGCAATTTTTCAAAAAAAGGGCAGTTTGTTCCATTGTGGGCGTGAACACAGACGACTCCACTTGCTGCCAATCAAAGCACCTCCTTTCATTCTCGATATTGGCGCACTCACCTCTCACATGGAGACAGACAACTGTGTGCGGAAAAGGACGAAAAAAGTCCTTTTCTGCATGTGATCGGAGTATTATCAGTGCGCTTGGCTGGCGTGGCAACAGACAAATGTAAGTAGGTACGCTCATTTCAGAAGCTGGTAATAACCGCTGGCAATGTAAATATGCCTGCGGACCTCATGTCTGTCTTTGCCTCAATCAAATTCACCAAAACTGATTTCGAAGAGCTGCGCCACTATTTGGACTTGGTCCGAGCAGACGTAACATTAGACTGACTTTCTGTCATCAATTTGTCATTCCACCAGCCAATTGCCGTGTAGGACACACCCTCACTCGGCCGGAGAGCCCAGCATGGCAGAGCCGTCTGCCAAATTGGCAAACCGGCATAGACAGCCTTGCGCCTACACAAAAAGCGGACAGGCCAACATTTGCGCATGCGGTGTGCACCAAAATAGAGCCCTCCAAGTCTGTTGGTCAAAGCAGAGTGCACAAGTCGGTGCGTTTGCGACGGCATCCGTGTGATATTTCAAGCCATTAGATATTTTGTTCTATGGAGATGTGTTTTAAATAATTAATCCGCTGTACTGGAGCCCTGCTGCGGTTCTCATTCCACTGCAGCAGAGCGCTCCTTCAGCCAACAGGCATAAGAGATGTGCGCACACAAACAAACGCTAACGCTCTTTGAAATCGCTGGTGCAAACTCATTTCATTTACTTGCAATGATAGCGCCCAGTTGGGGTGCCAGCACTTTAACTGAAAAGTGACGTGTGCGCGTCCATTCATAAATTGATAAAAGAAAGGTAGATTAACCATAAATCAAAGCAATGTGGTTGAAAATACTTCCTTCAAAAAACAATTTGCAGCCTTTCAGTACAAGAGGCCTTTGTAATCTTGCGCAATTACATGAAGTAGCGCTGCATCTGACTTAGCCACCTGTAAATCTATTTCCGATATGAATTTTACAAATAGTCTGACTCAAAGTGACGGAGAAGAGGAGATGAGGCAGCACTTCCGTTGTCCGTTGCCCAGCATGATGACTTGTCAAAGGCATCATGCTGGGCTGGGCACAAACTAATCATCACTCACCTTTGATTGAAGGAGGACGGATTAAAATTGAGCAAACCCAAATATTCATTGGTACAAAATGTCTAAAAAATTGCCTCAAGCTACCAACAAGTCACACTGCAGACAAATAAAATGGGCAGATTTTAGTGCAGTCATAAAAAAAAAAAGCAACATAAAAACAACCAATTCTCCCTTCCACAAGGCAATGACTCTCGATTTTACCTTTTTACCACATTTTCAAATGAAAGCAGGAAGAAATTAACGTCTACCATTAATCTGAGGAACACCATTACTGGATGTCAGTGCCATTAGCTGTGTTACGCTAATGTTGTTCTTTCACAGAATGGCCTTTCATTGATGTGACTGGGAACACATCAGGTTTCCTTGATGCAACCCATTTCCTGTTGATGAATGGAGCGCCGTCGTGCCTTGAGGTACGAGGGACCTGACTTGGGAATTTTTCACGATGCTGATGATTTTTTCTCTTTTTTTTTTGCTTTGCCAAGCGAGCAAAAATTAAAGATCCGAACTTTGTATGGTGGCAGTGAATGCAACTCCACTTGCTTCACAACAAGAAGCAGTTTTGCAATCAACAATTGCTCAAAAGAGGGGCTTCAAGCTGTTTAGGGGGCACTCCCACCTGAAGATTATTGTCAAACAGGGCTGCAATTTACTACCATTTAAATCCTCGATTCATGTGTCAATTGCTTTTGTGATGAATTCATAAATCAGATGTTAAAACATTGAGTACTTTCCATTTAAGTAAAGAACGCTATTTGAAATTGACACTGGTTTGGTTCGAAACATCCGTGGAAAATAAGCATGCATGTTGATCACGTGTTTCCAAAATAAAAGCAGATGTTTGCAAATGTCTTATTTTGACTAAACACAAAGCTAACAACGTTTGCTTTCATGGAGGATAACGAAAATCTGAAAAGACTTTAAACAGGCTCTCCAAATAATTAACCAATACTCAAAATAGTTGCCGATTAACTTAATAATGGATTAGTTGTTGATCAATCGATTTGTTGCTGCCCCTCTACTATCAAACTAAACATAAAACCAAGAAAATTACACAGTGTGGAATTAAAACAACCACACAACTTTTCTGTCCATTAGCGTCATGCCAACACACAGTGCAAAATGCCATCTTTGTGGCAGTGTTATAACGTTTCAAGCAAAGGATATTTGAACACACGTAGGCAGGCAACATCACAATACCCACAGGCATATATTCTTTATGTTCTGCCAAGACATTACTATTACAGCAGTTGTGAAAGTTTTCATTGTTTGTGACTAAATAAATGTACTACGTTGCCCTTCCCCACCCCCGTTAGACAGGTGGTGCCCAATAGAAGGAATCACAATTAATCCATTATGATGCACAAAATGTTTCATTTACATTCATTATGTTATGATTTCTACATGTATAACAAAGTACAATATTACAGAGTGCTGGTTTCCATATTAAAAAAACAACAACACTTTTTTGGTTTTTGGAACAGATTATTGGCATTTCTATTCATTGCAATGCAGGAATGTTTTGAGTTACCAAGGTTGTCACAGAACAAATTCAACTCATATCTCAAGGCACCGCTGCATTTGTTAATACGAGCTGTCGAAACTTGTGTGAGAGAATAATGCACGACTTTTACTGCCAACCCACGTGCCAGTGATTAATAATGATGGCCAGAGAAGTGAAAATAATGCTAATTGAAAAAAAAGCAAAAACATTATACATGTATAATGAACAACAAAGAAGCAGATGTTTATGCGAACACCTCTTCATAGTTGTTTTGGACTACTTTGCTCTTACGACTCGACTCCGTGGTAATTAGTTGTTGGGTGGTAATGACTATTTTGTATAGACAGTTCTTGGATACTGCATATATTTGTCATACAGGCATTTCCCACCTGCATGACTAATGATCTGATCTTACACTCTCTCATGTAAGTGGTTATTTTTACTGCACTTATGTGTCCAAAAATGTTTCAGGGCTTTAGAATGATATGTGTATTTTATTACATGTATTAGATGAATACAGCGTGATGATGTCGAATAATACTTGCTTAACATTCCCTTGAAAAATGTAATTTCACCTTCTAAGCACATTTCTTCTCAAATCGTCTGTTGAGAGTTGATAAAAACTAGTTTCAAACATGTTGCAAGGGTGACAAAAAAAAAATTCACGTCAGAGAAATTTGCAAACATATCAAAGTGGGTTCTGACATCCAAATAATTCATCACTGCGCATGTCGCTGCTTTTGATCATCTTTATGTATGAATGTGATAAATATCTGCCATGTTAACAAGTCTTTTTCTGTTTTTCTCCTCTCTCGCCACTGGAAGAAAAAAAAAGATCCTGTTTGCCAAAACATAGAACTGAAATCAAGGTGGGATGGATGGATTGGTGGATGGATGGGTTTGTTCTTTATGACTGTCAAACTGCTGCCTTCCCTCGCAGTCTCCCTCTGGGAAAGTGCACCTTATGCTTGCTCTCACTCAAAACAACATAACACGGCGTGACCAAAAAGCAACTGCCTATTGTCAAATACCTGTTATTCATGTCTTGTAAGTTGTTGACACATCTTTGTGTTCGTTGTTGTTGTTTTTTTTTTATTACAAGAAAGAGGAAAGATTTTTTTTCAGCGTGAGGTTTTAACATTGTGATTGGTGCAGCGGAATTCTCCACCAGTTTCACGAGCCGCCCAGGAATCGTATCAATCGGTTCGTGAAGGGGTGCCTTGAGAAACAAGTTTTGTCATTCCATGACCATGCTCATACCTCAAAAGACTTGTGTCTCAATCATCTCGAATCGAAATTCCATTCATCTTTTCCAGCACCGCCCCTCAAAATATAACAAAAATACAATGAAGAACTTTTACCGTTTAAACCATTTTTGTCACACTTTCTCATTCACTGAACACATTCACACGCATTGCTCCTTCTTGTGTGCACACCTTGGTTGGCCACCCGAGGGCAGTATTAGATAGACATCCAGTTGACCCCCCCCCCCCCCCGCTATTTGCAGGTGATAGAGACTGGGGCCGGCGGTGAAAAGTGAAAATCCGCGTAGGCAAACATTCTATTTTTTTTTCTCAAAAAAACAGGGGCAAACAGGAGGCTAATAAAAAAAATAAACTAAAATATATTAAGAAATATTTAAATTTATATTGTTTTAATGTTGAAAAACAATTGAAAATAACAATATGTGAATCTGCGGGTGCTGAACTGTGGACAGGCTGTACTGGAGGCCCAGCTCCTCTCTCACCTTTCCAGTATGGTTATTCTTCACAAATGATAAAGAATATATGCCTGCGAATATTTTTATATTATTTTTTACATGTGTTGCTCCACTGCTTGTGTTCAGATATCTGTTGCATAAAGGATAACACTGGCACATAAGTGCCAAATGCTAGCCCATTTATGGCGTTCTGCATAATGTGTTTGCGTTAAGCTAGCATATATGGTTGTTTTGAATACACAATGTGTAATTGTCCTCTTTTTATGGTTAGCTTGACGGTAAACTCTAGCTGAGCATGGCAACGGCTATCTTTTTGTAGGATTGGTTACACTTGTCGAACCGCTGCTTTTTATTAAGAGAGATGTGCTGGGTCACTTGCCACCATACTGTACAGCATTTATATCTCAGGTTTATGCTCCCAAGCCAAAGCAGTGAAATCGTCTGATCGGCAGCTCATATCTTGAGAAAGTCACTCGCATCTCAAGGGAGTTGTTTTTCAGGTACCCTGGTTTCGCTTCTGTTGTTTTCAATGCCATGCACTGTTTGCAAATTATGCAAGCACTGATTCCATGAAAATGTAAAGGGGTAAGGCCCTGCCAAAGATAACATCAAGATTTTTTTTTCTTGTTGTAGTTGCTAACTTTCTGTCCTCTTTTTCTCCGCACATGAGTATGAATCTTAATGAGAACATTTTGGCATCTGGAGAAAGTGATTATCTTGCAGGGAATAGATTTTGGTTCTGATCCAAACTACAGCATTGTCCGGCCTCGGTGGAGGTCAGTGCTTTGCTGAGTGTCATTATTCTATAATAAGCATCTACTCCATGTCTCTACTCTCTTGCCACTCCAAGAATTCCCTTGTAGATTCGGCCGTGCTCCGGACAAGTCAGCCTGTCAGGGGCCATTCATCACCACCTGAAGTGGGACTCTCTGCAACAGGAGCTGTTCTTTCAGCACCACCGTGGACAAGCGATACATACAGTGTAAAGCAGGGGTGTCCAAACTTTCCCTTTTAACACCCCTTGTTGTGTTGATGGCAATTGTTAATTTTAAAGACATGGACATCATCACCATCGTCTAATTACTAAAATGTGGAGAGCTGCGACAGTTGTATGTACGGAAATGTCGCGCTTCTGTGCATTCTGTTTGAAAGGAATGAGCCAATACGGGAGAAAGACAATGTGAAGGGCTATTGGTTCATTGTAATGACATTTTGTTAAGGTAGGTTTGACCTACTGATACACTTTTTTAAAATACACGTGTCTTGCAGTCCAACAATCAATCAATTGACAACTTACCAAATTCATTGACAACTACTGTGACAATCAATTAATCATTGAGAACCATAGTCCAACTTGAAATTAATGCTGCAGCGATTGAATATTTTGGTATTCAGATATCCTATTGAAATTACGTACCAAATCATGGGGTATTCGGATAAAAATGAAAACATACAGTATATTTTTTGCCTCGTCAAAGATACAGACGACAAAAAAACCCCACATTTCCAATTCAATAAAAAATCGCCAACTCGTTTTCATATTTAGATGATCAACATTTTATACTTTAAATTGTGCATAGCAGTACACTATTTTCCTCTAGAGAAACATTAGTGAGAATTTAAATCAGTCTCTCCCTATAAATTCTGGTCAGTGAGGTCAAAACCACAGGAGTAATTGTGCCAGCTGAAATAACATTCTTGAGTCAGCCCAGTTTATTAACAAGTGATCAGTAGGAACGGCAACAGTGTCATGCTGTCAGCATCAAAGTGTACAGTCAATTAGGTCTATTATCTAGAGGGCTGCCAGCGCTGTGCTAGCGCTGCTAGCCCGGGTCATGCTAGCTGCTACAGCTGGCCATAGACGTTATATATACAATATCAGTGTAATTAAGTCGTTTTTTTTTTAAATTTATAATAAGCACTTCAATATTATATTAGCATAGCATTTTATTGTTGCCGTTGGAAGCAAGAGTTTGTGACGGCAATCAACGACTCCCAAATACAGTCTGGAAAATGAGTCAAGTCAGCTGTTCGTCGCAACATGCTGCCAGGAACAATTTCAAAATAAAAACTGTTACTACGGTTAGCGTGACTTTAGACTCCCAAATGAGGGTGCACTTGCTTCTTATTTAGCTACCGCTATGAAGCCTTTGCTATGTGTTTGCCGCCTTCTGGTTGGATGATTCCTAGTTGACAAAGTGCCTGATTAGACATGCAGCAGAGCCTGCACTTGAAATGTCAACATCACAGACAATCAGGTTAATTTATTCGTGGCAGCCAAAATCTTGATCGCGATTCAATTATGATTCATTGTGCAGCTCTGGAAGCCAATCTTTTTTTCCAATCGAAACCACCTTATATCATAAAACAAATCAAACTAAACATCAAGACGAAGTAATCCTTTCTAAGCACGTCTCTCCCACACTTTGATGTTCTCAACCAGTGATTCCCAACTGCTGTGCTACGCCACATTGGTGAGTCATGAGAGAAATTATACATCCAGCCATTTTCTGTACTGCTTATCGTCATCAGAATCGTGGGTGACTTTCCTTCATCATCATTGTGATATGCAGAGACGCAACAATCGGGCAGGCAAACCAGGCATTGGGCACCAAGCTGAGGGGGGGCCAGAAAGATGACCGACAATGGCTCCGCTATATACAATGAAATGACAACACATTGGAAATCCCTGCACAGTGCCCTTTACTAGCTGTTGCTGGCTGACAGCTAGTTGGAGACCCTGAGAGATGATCATTCTCAACAACACAACTGGATTCCCCCGAAAACACTGCAATGACATGTCGCGATTCGTAATATTCCTAATTGCAAACTTGGTTGTGATGTTATCATTCTGCAGATTTTGCACATTATTTTGTTGTTGTTCAGTCATTTTTACAATGTGTGTTCAATTTACTTGCTCAGTTTATTTTACATGTTAATTACAGTGGTGGCTTAAGATCCAAGTTTAATTCATTCAATGGCATGGCCGCGCTCGTAACAAATAACTTGCATCGCAATTCTTCTAATATGAATGGAAATGCCATTTTTTTTCTGGCCCAGCCTCCACCATTCAGAAAAATCAACAAAATGTTTGTAATGTAAAAAACAGCATTCACTTACATTGCACTTTACAAAACCCTGCAGTAAAGTCATAATTACATCGAATGTAAACATAGTAAATCATTTTGGACATCTTCTACTCCAGTTTGACTGACATTGTGCTGCTCCTTCTGTGCACACCTTGGCCGCCCAGGGGCAGTATAATACAGACGGAGCCACATCAAAATATCTCAGTATATGCCTGTGAGTGTTATATTTTTGTCTACATGTGTTGCTCCACTGTTGATGTTCAAATATCTGTTATTTGAAGGGTTATAACACTGCCACACCAATGCTAGGCATGAGCCAATCTATGCTGTTTCCCATTATGTTTGAGCTTTAAGCAAGCAAACGTCAGGGCAAATGTATGTACCAACGTGTGTTAAATACACATGGTGCAATTCTCTTTGTTTTATATTTTGTTTGACAATAAACCTCAAGTGGGAGTGGCAGGAAACAGCTTGAAGCCTCCTTTTCAAAGAATTATGAATTATCTGTCGAAGTGCTACTTATTTGGATTAAGTTAGCAGCCACCTTATGTTATAAGCCAAGCTTATGTTATATTATTAATTATCATTTTATGTTTGAGCATCATATTATTTCATGTTAAGCATACCTAAATTATATTATGTTGTTTAATAATTGCTTAGACATTTTTTTATGTTGATAGGTTCTGATTGGCTGTTAAAGTAAGAGAAGCGGGAAGTGATTTTAGTTACGGGGTTGTGTTCTCGGACGTGCTGCGGTGCAGACGTTTTTTTTCTTTTTTCTTTTTCTCCTTTTATTAAACTGCATTGAAGGATTCCATCTCTCCATCTGTCATTCGCAAAGAAGAGCCATCCACTGAAAAACAACGAACCCCTCAACTTACACAGCGCTCGTATTACAAGTTTTTGCTCGGAAGTAAAAGCAAAAAATAAATAAAAATCGGCAATCGGTCCTCAAGCCACGACTGTGGTTCAAGAAACATTTTTGCTTAGTCACTGAGCTGAGTTTTGGAGGTCATAATTTATTTATTGACTTCTCTATTTATTTATTTACTTATTTATTTAGTGGGGGCACGGTCCGTCTTGTTTTGCGTACAAGAGGGTATAGAAACACCCCGACGAGGCTACCTTTGTGTGGCATTTTGGTGGATTTTTCAAAAGTAGGCTGTAACGTGTACCTCGTCTCGATCAAGGCTGCGAAACGGCGTTTAGTTTCCACTTGCCTGGAAGAGGCGTAGGATGTTGGCAACCATGATCGATACCGAGCTCGCCGAGGCTCCGATGACTCCCACCACTTTTTCGGGCTTGACGAAGACCGGCGGCTCCCCGTTGGTGCACCTCACATCCGAGGTGTCCTTGGTGATGAGGGCCTGCACGAAAGTTAGAGATTGCTCCAGCGCGTAGGTGTCCCTCGAACAAGTGTCCAGCACCCGGGCGCCCAGGGTGATGTTGGGCAAGAGTTGCTCGTCCTGGTTGATTTGGTCCAGCGCGTACATCATGGCTTCGAGCCGCTGAATGCCGTTCTCCTTCTTCAGGTCCCCGCACGGCACGCCGTCCATCCCCTTGGCGTGCACCGGGAAAAGTCCGCCGAGGGTCAAGTGGCCCTCGGTTCGGATCGAATGCGGCGCGTACGTCTCCTGAGCCAGAGCCACATCCAGCGCAGTCCGCACGAGGCAAAACAAGCCCAGCTCGGCGAATAAAACGGGACGAGCCATGTTTTCACTTTGAAGATCGACAGATAAAAGGTGCAATCGGGAGAAGTTTTGTCAACGCGAAGTCATCGTGGCTCGCTCGTCACCGCGGAGGAGATTCAACAAGCTGGGCAAGACTACAAGCAAGATGCGGTCCGTGACGGAGGCTCACTGCGCCCATCGCCTCCTCGCTGCCAGCTTGTTGAATAGCGAAGCCTCGCGTGGAAATTCTGTTCTAACACGACTCCGTCCTCCGAACTGGGTTCAGATCCCAAATAGGCTATCAAACGAAAAAAAAAAGGAGAGATCAGCGCACGCAATGAACAGCAGATCCGGTCAATACACGAAGCTTCGCTCCGGCAGAAGTGGGTGACATTCTTGTTTTGGAGCAACTCGTGCACGGAGGTGCAACATCTCTTTCTCACTGGCTTCAGACAGCTGAGGGAGGGGAGAGAATGAAAAAAGAAAGAAAAGACGAGCGCGCGCTCGTTTCGTCCACTGAGCGTCGGGAAAAGAAAAATGCAGCTAATTAAAGCTTTCCTCTGTCGCTGCAACCGGTCGTGAATGAGTCACAGGCAGGTTTGCACAGTGTGCAGCCCCTTTTTTTTTTTTTTTTTTGCTTTTCCCACTGAGGACGTCACTTGGCTTGGCTTCGAGCAATTCAAAAGGCGAGCGTAGCTTGTCACTTCATGGTTTTTAGGAAGTAAGCAAACGAGACGCCGAGCTGAATAATTGCTCCTCGGAGAACGCGCTCATCTCATCTCGGCATGCAATCTCTCCGCACTTCCCAGCCCCCCCCCCTCTTTTTTTACCACGCGAGCACGGAAAGTCGATTTGATGGTGACACGCAGCTCAGATCGTGATGACAATGAAAGCTTGCCCTCGATCTCCTCAAGTACTTTTCTATTCATTATGGTGTACCTTTAAAAGAGGAGGGGCCGGGGAGCTTAGAGGGGGTCCAGCCCGGTCTCCAAGGCAACGCATTTTTTACTAGGCATCCTTGATTCATCCTCCACAGTCCACACACACTGGAAGGAACTAACCACACCATTCGGAGTCCCTCACTAAACACCATCCCCACCAAAAACTGCACAGATGGTGCTTAAACAAACCTGACCGATTTCCCAGCAATTTCATGCGCACGCATTAGTCAGGGAGTTTCTTGGCAGAGTCGCTGCATTCTAAAAAAGTAACAGTGTTTTTCAAAGAAGAGAGCAAATCCAATATCGTTAGTGGTAAGTCTACTAAGGCATGTGTTTCCCAACCTTTTCATGACCCGAGAAGCCTTCGGAAAATCTCACTGCACACAACCAAGCAAAAGTATTAGACTAACAGTGATCTCGTGTCGATTTAGTCACGCATGTAGTTACCCAGTGTAAAATGTCAGCCTGTTAAACTGAAAATACATGTAATGTTACTCACAGGAAGTCATGACTTCTGGTGGATGAATGGCAACATGTATATTGTACCTTATGTCATGTCGCACAAGAGCATTTCGTGTCTGTCACGAGATGGTGCCAGCATACATCGATGGACAAGGACATACCCAACTGTAATTTTAAAAAAAAAACCAAAAAACAGTATTTTAACCACAAATTCAGTGAAATTGGAAAATTCGGAATCTGAATTGCATCAGTCATTCAAGAGATCCCCCACCGTTTAGCCACAACAAACATTTTAAGAATCTATTAATCTGATGATGTGTTTTCTTTAATGAATGAGTTCGGAAATAATTGAAAAACAATGAAAACAGGTTATTATTTTCAATTCACTACAGAAATGTTGCACCAATGTTTTTGATAGATTCGGTTACTTTGATCTGGTTACTTTGCTTTGGTCCATAAATGCAGTCATAAAAAAGGGAATACTGTTGATCACTGTTTTCTTTCCAAAGTAAAAGCAGGTGTTTGCAAATGTCTCATTTTGATTAAACACAAACAATCAGTGCGCTTTTGTGGAAGACTACAAAAATCGTTCCTGTTGAGAAGCTGAAATGAGAAGATTCGGACCATTTAAGTTGAACAATTGCTATAAACAATCAATTATCAAAATAGTTTTGGATAAATTTTATTTCATCTTTGAAGTTACTTGATTGATTAACTACTGCACTTGTAATTGAATCAAGTCATTTTATCCACAGTTCAGTCATGTTCTTATCAGCTTCAGAAGAGCCGGAGACTGCCATGTCGTTGTCTCGAGACATTTTGGGCTGATGTCAGAAGCTGGAGTTCCGAGTTCCCAAAACAAAAACCGTGCTGCCAAGTCTTCCACATCAAGCATGCGAAGCGAGACAGGACAAACATGATATTACTTTGAACCGCTTTCAAATCCAGACATCACGCTGTGCTTGCCAGCGATGCACAGTTGAATGTTGAATGTCATTGTGACAATTATCTGATTTTTTTTTTTTTTGAGGAAAGGGGTTTTGCCAGACCCCTTTAGCTGGGGCACGTGGCCCAGTATTAATGAGCTGTGCACAAGTATCAGAAGCAGACCGGCAATCGGACCGGCGGGTCCGGCCAGAGTGGGAGAAATACATTTGAAATTGCTGCGCAGTTGTGAATATGTGGCAGCCACCCACAGTGTTTCCCTACATTCATGAATTTGCAACCTGCATGCGATGGATGCTCCCTTCGTCTGCCCTCCACCCCTAATCCCTCCCTTACTCTCTGTCGCATGGCGCTGGCAGGCGGGCCCCACCTCCGACAGACGGCTGATATGTGTTATGTTTCGATCTGGTTACGTTTGGTTTTGATTCCTCATGTGCCCTTTTTTCGCCACCTGTTCTCGTTATCAGTGTTCCTTGTGTGTAACCAATTAGCTCCCTCAACCCTTTGTGTGCTGTCCAGGTGTTTCTCGTTGTCTCGTCACTTAGCTTGTATTTAGTTCCCTGAGTTTCTGCCAGTCTTGGTTGGGTCATTGTGAGCTGTGAGTATGTGAGCATACGTGTGCTCCTGTCATGTTTTGTTTCCTGTTGTAGTTTGGTTTGATACTTGTGATTTCCAGGCATTTTTTTGAGTACTTCGACTTGGTGTTTTTTTTTTTCTCCATTGTACTGCTGTGTGTATTTTTTGTTAAATGCATTTTGGTCAATCCACCCTGCTCCTCCCTGCCTCCCTGCTTTTTGGGGTCCTACAACTACCATCATGCAGAACGTGACAATATGGGTCTTTATAAACAACACTACTCGGGGGGGGGGGAGTCATCGCAATCACACGCAGGGTGTCGCAAAGCCTTTTGCTAGCAGGCTTGTTGAAAGCCCTCTTAGGTCAATAGCTCATCAAACCAAGACAGTAGGAAGCACATTTCTCCATCAGATTACGCAAAACAAAAGGATGAAGAACGCCACAAAGACATGGTGGTAAGTGTTTGTTTTATGTCACAAAAGAAAAGTAGTGCGGACGGTTTGTCCCAAGTATGGCCAACCATCACGATGTTGACTGCACATTACTAGCTAACATTAAACAGCAGATGAGACAAAAGAGGATGAACAGTATCTGTCAAAATTTGCTTACACAGAACAGTTATGTTCCATTATTAGCCATGCTTCAAGAAGTTAGCCCTTTTCTAAGAATCATCATCTTTCCCAGTGGCACACTAATGCATTTGTTGTCAAATGCTGAAATTGATAATAACCTCCGTTTTTCTGTCGGCGTGGTCTGCCCAAAATGGTTCTAATTTGCGTTTGGGACAGAAAGCTATTAAATTGATCTCCTGAAATTTTCTGGTAGAGGCCAAATACTATATTAAACCAAACATTAACATGAAGCACTGGAGTTTTTAGTGCAAAAACAGACGGATCTCAGTGTTGTAACTGGCAAATGCAGTTGTTCACTTCCATGAACACATTAAAGTAAGTTGACCAAATCTAGCATGCTCTTTTCACTTTTCTTCAAAATGCCAGAACATGTTTTCCCCCTTTGGACAAGAACAACTCTTTGAATGAGCTACTTCTTAATGCGAAGGAAGGGCTACTATAGTTGCATTACTGCACTTCTGAGGCTGCTTAAGGTTCAACAACACCGACAGGTGATTCACACTACAGCTTCAAATAATGCTTCTTTCCAGAAAAGATGAAATATATAGCAAAATCCATTGATTATGTTTCAGCTACTAGTTTGCTCTGTAAAAAGTCAGAAAAAAAAGCAAAAATGTTGATCAGCATTTTTCCAAAGTAAAAGCTGTTGTTTTCTAATGTCTAATTTCTAATGTTTCTAATTTGGTCGAACATATGAAGAATGAGTCTGCTTTCATGGAGAGAAAACCGAGATGATTTATTTTAGAGAGGCTGAAATGGCTAAACAATTGATCGATTATTAAAATTGTCAATTTAAGAATCGATTATTTGTCAATTAATCGTTGCAGCCCAACCTGCCGTGCATCACAGTAATTGGAACTCGACTTGTATGTGACTTTCGAAGGTCCCCCGCAAAACTAAGTTCCAAACGAGATGCGGTTTCCGTCAAATATTAACTTCACATTGTTTGGCTGTTGATGATACGGTGGGCACCGTATCATCAACAGTCATCAAAGTCATCAAAGCAATTTGTGGTCTCCATTAGAAATAGTTTGATGCAGACTGCTTTGAGGACAAGCAACATGGCATTGTCTGCAAAAAAACAGTTGCAACAAGATGATTCATTCGCAGAATGTGACTTTCTTTTCAGGTCTGCAATTACATTTTAAAGCTTTTAGAAGAGGAATATACGTATTTTAAAAAAAAATCGGAATCAAATTCTAGTGATCTAACTTTGAAAGTGACTATGCACCATTCACACTGCAATCTGCAAGGTTGCAGTTGCTGAACAAACACACAGGAAACGTTTAAAGGATTATGGGATAAGTCGTTTGCTTGATCAGTTTGGTTGAGAGTTTTGTGTGGTGTAAAAAATAAATAATGACACTGGGCCCCACTTTAAAAACATGTTGGTCCCATTCATTTCTGTTCAATTAAAAGATTAGTAAAGGCAATGTCGCATTAATTGAAACACGCATGTCCTATTGACATTACAAGCTTGGGTGGGCACATTTCTAATTAATGAAGTTGAATAGAGACTAATTCAATCTTAATCCTGTCACGCAGTGTATTTATCTCTATTAGCTTCTGGAATATTTTACAACGGGCACATCACGCAAGTATGCTAACGCCAAGGATGGTAATGTGGATTCGGGTGCACATTGTGCTCACTGAGTCAGGATTCATGAGGCACACACGGGGAGAAAGTGTGGGAAGAGGAGTCGTGAGAAGCGAAAGAGGCAGATGGCCTCCTCCAATGCGAGCACGCCATAGACAGGCGGGCGAGCGGGAAGCAGCAAGCTTCTCCACAAGTGACAGCCAGAGAAACTGGTGTCGCCGTGCACACCACTAATTTCACCACTCGGACTCCCGGCTTTAAGAGCCCGACTCCCAATTTCACTGTCAGCTGAAAGGTTACTTTTGAAAAATGGGGCCCTCACCGTGATTTAATTCACTGACTACCTTGAGGAAGAGGAGCCTTTCCCCTGGGGAGGTTCTGTGATTTAGAGCAAGATTACACCTTGGATTGGATCTTCTGTCTTTCTCTTACCTCACTCTTGTGTGGACACACTGTTGCGAATCCGCAAAACACGCGGCCACTCAAAAGGAATCCTATTTCACTTTCTTACCCGAGGAAACACAGGCAGGTGGAGAGAGGCTGTCTGGTCTTTATACGCAATCTGGACACGGAAAGCAAAACCCCCAAAAAGACACGGTTTCCATATGCCGCAGGTGCAAAATAATTCAATATATCCACCACTAGATAGAGTATGGTTTCCTATGAGAGGCCCGGGCTTTTGTTTCAAGCATTCAATAATACGTCTGCTCAATACAGCCTTCTTCAAGTCAATTACAGAGCTGGCACACAGCGAACAACAGGCGAAGGAACAATAAAAAGTCAACCTTCAGGACAAGAACCAATACGCTTTCCTGTTAGGCTGACGCGAGCCACAATAGGCTCTGTCTGTCAAATTAATTAACCTGGAAACCCGTTTAATTCACAGACTCGAATGAAAGGGCCGTGGAATCCACGCGAACAAACTATCTCCACGGCAAAAAGTAATTGCATGTCGAGTTGATTTGTCGGAAAGCATACAGAGCTCCAACCTGTGTGGAGTCACGCATATTCTGTGTGAGGCGAGGTGAGGCGTTCATGTTAGATCAATGCAGGGGCAATGTTGCATTAGCAACGTGAAGGTCAGCAAGTTGCAGAACCCTTGCGTCTCATTGCACACCATCTGCTCTGGAACAATAAAATGAATTAGGCAATGTTTTTATTCATCTCTGTCAGCAGATTTGGCAGCTGTGTGTGTGGTGGGGGGGAGTGGGGGAGGGGGGTTGAAAGGTAAAAAACAAGAGAGCAATTTTACAGCCCTGTGGAATGCTGACCTCCCGTGTTGCTCATTCCAAAGACAAAGCAGGTCCAGAGCGGAAAGGACAGGAGACTCTCCATGCTCTTAATTGTGACCCTAATCCATGTGTCATACCTGCGCCACTCTGATTACAGTTTTGTAATGTGAGCTCAATATCCACTGACACGCTGGAATACACGAAAGACAGACTAATAATGCACAAGTGACCAGTGACATACAAAATAGACCAGGGTTTCTTCTCAGCAAGTCAGACCTGCTTGTCAGGAACCAGATTGCACAAAGCGGTATTTTATTGTGCTCGGATAAAAATAAATAAATAAATAAAAACGTACGGTGGGCCGCTGGCATCTCAAGGTATTTGAGATCAAGAGAAAGAGAACCGAGCACAGAGCTCTCACTAATTTCATCTACCTTCAGGTTCGCTGGGAAATGGTTGCTTGCAGATGTGAAAGGGAAAATTTCTAAAGCAAGAATGCTTAGTGCCAGCTCTACTAAGAACACGGATGCTACGATTACACTGGTCAGTTATTTTTAAAAAAACTTGTCTTTGTCTTTTTTTCTGGTGCATCCGTTTTTTTGACATATTTTCATTTTTTTATTTCTAAGTTTGACCCATAAAATCTTGCGCAATACGGGTTTTATTTATAGCTATGATGTTTCAGAAAGAAAAAAAATACACCCTTTGCTGAAGTTATCCCTTAATTCATAAATGTTACTAAATATCAGAGGTGGGAGTCAGTCATTAACGTGCAAGCCATAAATACATCTCAAGTCGTAACTGTCAAGTCTCAAGCAAGTCCCAAGTCGCTGAGGGGGGGAAAAAAATAAATAAATCAAGCAAGTCAAGTTATTACTTGATTCAAGCAAGTCGTAAGTCAAGTCATAAAATCAGTCACAACAAATGTCAGAGTGATAAAACTTTTTTTTGATTGATCATACTGCAAAAAGTACATCCATTCATCTATCCATCCATCCATTTTCTGATTCGCTTTATCCTCACAAGGTTCGCCGGGGGTGGGGGGGATGCTGGAGCCTATCCCAGCCGTCTTCGGGCAGGAGGCGTGGGACACCCTGAACTGGTTGTCAGCCTCTTGGTTTGTGGGCGGACTTGCGTTTCGTTCCACTTTAATCATTTATTTGGATTGGTTTCTAATGCTTTCTGTGAAACCTGTTCGTGGCACAAAATAAAAAGAAAGGGGGACCACTGGGTTCCATGACAACAAGTCTCGCTGGTTAAACAGGGAGGTGACCTTTATGACTCGGTTGCTACGAGCAAAGAACTCTTGTTATTTTCCCCACTGATGTGACATCTCTCTGATTGGGTGCCTGCCGGGTAATGATCAGCAGTATTACATGTGGCAGATTAGGACGAAAGGGTGCCGACCTCCCACCCACACTGTTGTGGAATCTTGCAGAGGGCCGATTAAAGGGTGACGGAGCCTTCGTTCTGATGACCAAACCCACGCTCCACTGGCCTTACGCGACGAATGGACGCAGCTGTGTTTGTTAACCGAGAAGACTTTGCAGCCACAAATTTGATCGTGATGGCAAATGTCTCCCACCTTGTGGCCGTTAATTTGTCGACTCTATGAGCAGTGTCTTCACACCACATTGTGTTGGCTGCGGTCTCTTCTCTGGCCTGTTTGAATGACTCATAACAATGCCTCTGTGTGTGTGTGTGTGTGTGTGTGTGTGTGTGCGCGCGTGTGTGTGTGTGTGTGTGTGTGTGTGTGCGTTTTGGGATAATTGGACATAGTCACTAACAGACAGGTCTCAGGAAATCCAGTGAAAATATTTCTCCATCCAGCAACGTAGCCACCACTTGGCCTGCACAAGCCACTTGAGGGACATACTCCAAAACAATGGCACAACACACAAAACCTCTTGAGTAGCACTCTCCATAACTATGCTGGTGCGAATGGAACAGTGGCATAAAAATTTCAAATTGATGGTCACTTGAATACACGTTCAATGATTTATTTGATTTATTCAGCCATTTAAAAAAAAAAATTGTCGGGGACCTTGTAAACAAAACAGTCCACTTAAAAGTAGAGGTGGTCGGTGCCAGATTACAGCTTTGGATCTGATTTCTGTCTGCAGTAACTTTGGCATGCAAGTTCAAAAAGTAAGAAAAGAGTGGAAAAAAATGTGGAAAAGTTGAACGAGATAAGAAGTGGCAAAATTGATTAAATTGTTCACAAGTGTATATATTTTCACGATACAGCATATTCTATCGCTGTCGTCGTGCGGAATCCTAACACCTTCCAAATGATCACTTTTCAGGAGACCCCAAAACATGACATTAGTTCAACAACTAACGCTGCATCATCAAAGACAGGAAGCCAGTTTTCACAATTTAGATTGATTGGTCAATCATTTCTAAAGCTAACACCCAAACGTGTGGACTGAGG